>NC_056729.1:1913989609-1914247109 GCF_019279795.1 Protopterus annectens
AGGGCATGTGTGTGTACCTAGCAACATGTATACTCTGTTACAGCAGTATGCCAGCTATATTAAGAACCGTGCACATATGTTAGGTAGGGGTATGGCATCAAAGACTAGGGTGGTTTACTGTTAATGCTGTAACTGTACATTACATTCATTGCATTGGATGACAATATTCATCATACATTAGCTTGATATATACCCCCAGTGTGCATTGTATCCAATACAGTGTGTCGAGTACTGGTGTATACTGGTTTGTTGTATGGAGTGCAGCAGCCACTGTCAGGCAGTTGTGGGCTGAGCACTGATATGTGGTATTGAACGTGTGTATCCTCTGATAGACAGATGCTATATCTGGCAGTTAAGTGATATCTGTACTTCATAATGTTAAGTGTGCCACATGACTTGCTCACACATATTGATTAACTGTCTTCCAGTGTTATGACTCATCACCGCAATCCTGTGTACACAGCTGCAGAGGAGGAGGTCATACAGGCCAGCCTGTATCAGAACTATGCACGGCTTTTTTCCAGGGCCAGCCAGCACCAGCATGAGCACACTGCACTGTGGCAAGATCTTGTTCACCAGGTAAATGACATAGGCATGCATAACCGGACATATGAGCAGGTATGCCATCACTGCAGTGTTTTAATCAGACATGTCCGGCAGCGTACGTCTGATATCCATAGGCAACAGCTTGCCACAGGTGATGGGGCGCCCATACATCCTCCCTCACCAGAGTGGAGGAGCTGCTCCTAAGCGTGGTGGCTCCTGGCCTACAGCAGCAGCAACATCATGCATGTGTCATCATGGAGGCCGGAGCTACCCAGCAGGTCGACATGGAGCATGCAGGTAATATGCCCTAGCTGTAGACTACTGTTACCTGTATTGTTAGAATATGCTTATGTGAGATGTGTACTGTGTGTTTAGCAGTTGTGCTGCCTCTCGTGTGCAATACTGATATTTGGAATAGTATCTCCACACCTGTGACTGTTGACTGCTGTTCCACTGTAGATTAGCGCACTCACTCACGGCAGCAATGCCACAGTTGTGGCCACTGATAAACTGTGTCATATTCTTGGAGGTCCCTCTGGTGTGACAGCAGGGCAGATGGTACATGCTGGTGAGTGTGTTAACACTTTAATATTGGTAATGAAATGTTAATGTCATAGGTGAGGTGTAGGCCATGTGCATGTAACACACCTACGCATAATGCATGCTGTCCATGTTTGCTGTGAGACATTAATCATCTCATTAAAGTCAGTAGCTGCCTCAAGCACATACACTGCACAGTGCAGCAGACACAAGTGCGGCAACACTGTACTGCACCTTAGCTATGCGTAGTTGCTACAGCTGTACACAACAGAACATGTTTATCATATGCAGTACACGAAAACATGCTACATTTCCCATCACACCCACTGTGAGGTCACACATCAGTATCCCACATGTCTTGCACACACACATGCTGTACCTCAGGGGTAGAGTCCTATCATGGGTGTGTGCAACACTCTGCAAAACATAACACAGTCAAGTTAGGCAATGCTCCCTATTGGTCACCTCACACACCCATGTACAAGGTGTCTGTTTAATTGTGAACATAGCCACGGCACTGCAGTTCAGGTACAGCATGCTAGGCGGTGGTCTTGCACACATTAGTAGCTGTGAGTGACCACAGGATGCATGTTGATGATGGCACAGGGTACTACATCCCATCCAGTTACAGTGACCACAGTACTACTCATAGCAGTCATTGCTTTGCACCTCAATGTTGTGCGTGTGCAAACATATGCACCTATACACAATATGCATAGCATGTTGTGTGTGTGCTTACATATGCCAGTATACACAATATGCACAGCAGTCGCCATCCAAGCAAAGTGTCACATATATGTCCTGGAATGCTTGTGGGTGTATAGGTCACTTGACACACATTGGGTATGTGTGGTGTTTAATGTTGCAGTGGTGTAGCATGACATGCCATGTGTGGCACCGACATATCTGCAATATGTCCCACACTCACCATAACCACTGTACACTGGCCATTTAGAGCATTGGGATACCTTCATATCAACATGCAGCAATCATCCCGTGTGTGTACATAGCATGCATGTGCTACACCTGTGCCCACTATTATCTGCTTTAGATACAGACACTGTACTCAGACATTGATATCTATGTGTCACACAGATACATGCAGCCATGGCATGTTTACGTGTGAGTGATGGTGCACAGGGCATTGCAGAGCTGATAATACCTGCACAGCAATGTTGTGTCCATGTATAAATTGTGCTCCAGGGTGTAGCCAATCACTGAACAACGACACAGTTGCAACAAAGCCATGTATACTGCCATTACATTAGGGCGTCTACACTTGCACTGTATGGTCTAGTGCAACACATATTCTGCATGCTGACACGTGTGTGGTGACTGTTTATCTTGTGATACTGACACCCACCTTCACCCACTATAGAGTATGTGTTGGATTGCTGGTGTGTGTGTATGTGCTGTAGTGAGGAGTGTATTACTGTTTATGTGTGCATGTGTACAGTTGTGCATGTGCGCATGTGCGCATGTGTGCATGTGTGCATGTGTGCATGTGCGTTTGTGCATATGTAAGCATGTGTGCATGTGTGCATGTGTGCATGTGTGTAAGTGTTCATGTGTAGACCGTAAAGTGTGTTTCCTGTCTTCTTCTCACAGGTGCTAAGTTAGGGCTGGTCGAATGCAGCAGGGAACCTGAAGCCACTGCCACGAATAGTGCTGATGATGAGATGTATTTTGACACAGGGAGGTTTGACAGGATCTGTCGTTGGTCCATCAGTCGACAGTACACAGCGTTCAACCCCATCTATGTGCACACTCATACTGCCAATACATCCCTCACCACCAATGGCCATAGGCGAGGGACAGCATACAGTTGGCACTGACCAGGAGAGTGTGGTACCCATGGCACTTGCATCCCCTCACAGCAGCCATAGCCGTATTCCTGGAACGGTACCACATAGGCGGAGGTCCAGGGGTTCTCGGGGGAGCACCGCTGGTTGTATTGCCCCTGGCAGGCATGCCCTCACTGGTCTTACGATGTCCAGTATGTTCCGGGCTATAATGCAGGCTCAGGCACGTATGGAACGGTACACCAGGCAGGAACTTAGGGCGCAGAGGGCACATTACACCACTATCAAAGACAGCATCCGTGACCTTGCCGGTGCCATCCGGACTTACACCGAGGTCATTGATAGACGTTGGGGGGGAGACATTAGATGCCCTCCACAATATGTCATCCATGAGTCAGGACCGTGCGGGACGGTTGCGACATCGACGCAGATGCATGCCAGCAACAGCAGGCAATGGTCACGGATGGCCCCCAGTTCACAGCCGCTCCCATAGTGGCAGTACCAGCCCCAGCAATGCTGGGGCTGGCCTGTCCATTGACCATCCCAGTAGACCACATGCACATGGCTCTGGTCATTCCCAGCAGGGACATGGGTCCAGCCATCCCACCTCTGCCTCTGAGGACAGTACCCAGTCAGGGTTGGTACCCGATACTGTCCGTAGCACCCCTGCCAGGCACAGGTACTGTGTCCGTGGCCAAAGACAGTAATCTGTACGGCCTAGCAGGTACAGTCTGTGGCTGTCCCACAAACTACTGTATATGGCAGCCACATGGTGGAGCTGTGTGCATGCAGACACACACATTAACCAAACAACTAGGGTTCACACATACACACACACATTACATCAACATTGGCCCATGCTGTACTGTTGTCCCTCACACACACACACACACACACACACACACACACACACACACACACACACACACACACACAGACATGTCGATTGGATGGGTCAATGTCAGGCTCTGGCAAACAACAAAATGCCCTGTGCATATGATGATACCTGTGTCACCTCCTGTCATCTGTAACATTGATGGAGGAACAGGCTAACACGGTGCTGATGCACAGGGTGACACTATAGCAGTGTAGCAATATTAGCAAGTTGTCAACAGGAAAGTGTAATGACATCCTTGTAGGTATATCTCAGCAGACATTATTCATCAAAGCTCTGTTTGTCAATGTAGCATTGTTTACACCACTGTTAAGTCTGACTATGTATTGTCCACCCATGTGCCACTTGGCTGACGTGTAGTGTGTTGCCAGCATGTGTTAGTGAGTGGACAGTATGTGTGTGATGTGTGCAGTACAGATTAGCAAGTGTACATCTGTGAACATGGTGGGTGTGCACTGTCTGTATGTACATGCATAGTGGACACATGGGACATGTGGCATACCCTGTTGTACACATAGTGAACATGTCACAGTATCTTTCAATGGCCAGTATGCATTCTACTACAGTTTATGTACTAACATGGGTAGACATGTGTGTATGACATGGGTAGACACCATGCTGTGGGTGATACTGTTAGTATCTGTCAATGATTTGCGGTCTGGTAGTATACATAACCTCAACAGCATGACTATAAGCAATCATTGGTTGTTGTCCTGACAAATGACACACAGTCGTAGGGAACTCAGTAACAGTTGTATCCTTCCGGTGCTACACTATAACACTAACCAGTGGTAATTACCGCCACCCATTCCTGTGTCCTCACCTGTTTGGCATATAGCCCCCTTAGGTACATGCAAACACACTAGGGATCTGCCCATCCACATCTGGTAATGCATGCAGTGGCCTACAATCCATTCATTGGATGGGACACATATCCTACACAAGGTTATCATACAGACAGATGCCTGTCATGTGATACATGCTGTATAACAGTAAGCCGACTATAGCATAGTCATCCACATGTACTATACTTACTATCCCGTCAGTACCACATAGGTGGTAGCCCTCAACATGTATGTTGGGTACCAATGTGTACATACAGCCTCATGTTATGTCATGTGTCCCTTGGTATCCACATATCCATAGGTATTGTGGAGTCCCAAGGTGTGTCACATGAGACATTGGAGGCCTGGATGCATATAGACAAGGTGGTTGTACACCTATAAAGACTGTCCATTATTGGCAGTCGTGGTTGTGTATGAACATGCCTGACATATACCCCAGGCATATACCCTCACTCACACTACTGTAAAGTAACTGTCATGGGTGTGTGTGGCACAGATGACCTTGTCCACAGATCACAACAGTGGATGGGCCTGTCACATACATACATATGTGCCCTACGATCTGAGAAGCTGAGGCACAACCTGTCAATGGCAACAAATGTATTCATGTAGTATGCAGGCTTCACACCTCTGTACTGATTAAGGGAACATGTACACATATATATTTGCAATGCATATACCTGATGTGTGCAATGCACTTACTGCTGTAATCATAAAATGCCATAACCTAGTAAAAGCAAGACCCACACTGCATTGACCAAGAGTGACAAACACATAGTCAGCACTTGCAGGATTCAAACCCCTACCTAATTATGTTACGATTCGAAAGAGAGACGCATTCGCACAGCGCGCTATTTGCTTTACTGGATGTTTTTTTTTCTCCGTCTGTATTTCTAGGGTGGTGATATCATCAGTCTTTCCAAAGAAGAATGTACATCTGTGGTGTGTTTTCCCAGTCTTCAAAAAGGCCACTCCTTTCAAAGAGAATTGCACACACATACACTCCCCACACACAGTCAGCATTTGCAGGATTCAAACCCCTACCTAGCTTTGATACTAGAGAGAGACGCATTAGTGCAGTGTACTATTTGCTTTACGGGGTGGCTTCCCTTCTCCATCTGTATTTCCACGGTGGTGACATCATCAGTCTTTCCAAAGAGGAATGTACATCTGTGGTGTGTTTTCCCAGTCTTCAAAAAGGCCACTCCTTTCAAAGAGAATCGCACACACATCCTCCACACACAAACAGCGTTTGCAGGATTCAAACCCCTACCTAACTAGGTTATGATACTAGACAAACACGCATTAGTGCAGCGTGATGTTTGCTTTGCTGGGGGGGGGGGTTCCTTCTCCGTCTGTATTTCTAGGGTGGTGACATCATCAGTCTTTCCAAAGAGGAATGTACATCTGTGGTGTGTTTTCCCAGTCTTCAAAAAGGCCACTTCTTTCAAAGAGAATTGCACACACATACACCCCCACACAGAAGCACACACAGTCAGCGTTTGCAGGATTCAAATCCCTACCTAGCTAGGTTATGATACTAGAGAGAGACGCATTAGCGCAGCATGCTATTTGCTTTATTGGGTGATTTCCCTTCTCCGTCCGTATTTCTAGGGTGGTGACATCATCAGTCTTTCCAAAGAGGAATGTACATCTGTGGTGTGTTTTCCCAGTCTTCAAAAAGGCCACTCCTTTCAAAGAGAATTGCACACATATCCCCCACACACAAACAGCATTTGCAGGATTCAAACCCCTACCTAACTAGGTTATGATATTAGAGCGAGAGAGAGACGCATTAGTGCAGCACACTATTTGCTTTACTAGGTGGTTTCTCTTCTCCGTTTGTATTTCTAGGGTGATGACATCATCAGACTGGACATGGTAATGTATGTACACTTTGTTTTATGCCATTCCAGGAAAGGTCCATGTGGGTCGTCAGGTGTCAACAGCTGGAACAGGAACTCATAATCCTTACCTTGTGTGAACTATCTGTGGACACATCGACATTCCTTCATATGTCAACACATATTTATGCACAGCTTGTTGGTTTTGTGGGTACTACATGTGTCTGGGATGTTGATAAAGGGCTATTCAAAGTGTATATGAGACATGTGTAGCTGTGTTCAGTGATGTATGTCCTGTGTGGCTGCCTTGCAAACAGTCTAGCATGTTTGGGAACCATGATCCGCACATAAACATACCTCGGTTAGTAGGGTTGTGTGTATGTCAGCTTCCAATAGTTCAGTTTATGACTTCAACCATGATGGACTCCATGGCTTGCAGATCATACTTCATAGGCATACTGGACTGTACGTCCCATGGTGTGTTGTGCACCAACACTTGGGTGGAGTGCCATATGTTGCTGTAACACATTCAACGGTTCCACATCCTGTGTAGGGGGGGGGGTTCAGCTGATTGTTCAGGTGCAGGATCTGTTTGTTCTGTAGTTTATGCATGACACATATTGGGAATCAATGTAGTCCACTTGATGCCATGCTTTTAGCATTGGGGGAAGCTGTTCATCCATTCTACATGTGAAATCTCCTGGTATGATGATATGGACTATCGTTGGTGGGAGGTGGGTATGTATATATGGGCCTGTCTGTCAGGATGTCGGCATTGTCAGTCAGGTACAGTTAGCCCTGACTCATGACATATATGTGTGTACATTGCTATATATGACATAGCTGTCGGAGGTGTCATGATTCAGTCTGGACTCCTTCTCAGCTACTCTTTACAGAACACCAACAAACCTGAGCACTAATCCCTGTTATACTCCTTTACACACTTAACACCCTACTGATCCTTTGTCATCTGGCTACAGAGTATGTCATGATGATATCCCGGCATGTCCAGGGGTCGGCTTTGTGTGCACTCTCCAGTCCAGCTGGTAAATATTGTGATGTAGACACAATGTCACATCTGCCTTATGTACTCAGACAAGACTCTCCTCCTCACAACAAACCCAGATATAAGTGTGAGATGTACCTATAGAGACATACAGGGTGCTGAACTCTCTCGACCCATGACTGGCATAGTCTATCAGGTGGTGAAGATAACCACACACACCACATATCAGTCTCACATATCCTCTGGCGACAGCACTCAAACCACATTATCACACATACACATACTCGGATGCTGTAAATGAACTCTGCCTAAGCAGCAGAGACCTCCACAGCAGGCACACACACAACTGCTACTCCACTACAATTCTCACATCTCACATAGTTCACAATGTCAGTGTGCCACACAGTGACTTGCCTTCAGGCTACACAACACACATAATACACTTGTGATAGGCGACACTTATTGTCAGACACACTGACGTACCACTCACCAGCCCATACAAGGGAATAGTCCCTTTGTGCTGTCTGTCGTGTGCCAGGATCTGCCATATAACACATGCAGTCAGGTCACTACAAAGCAAGTACAGGACTGGCACCATCATTGTCCATGCTGGTGCGTAAAACCTCAGATGTTACTCCCTGGACCACATGACATAGTACATGGAGGAACAGTGTCATCATGTAGCCCAGGCCAGTATGACCCTGACCTTGTCTAGCATCTAACACCCACCAAGTATGATGTCACAGTATACAGACAAACATATCACGTTTAACACTTGGCTAACAGATTGGTGTCATTCATAGGGGATACAGTGTCTGTCAGCCTGTGGTGACATGCTCAACATGCCATGTAGCTTCACTATGGACAGCTTGCACTTGTCACCCTTGGACCTTTGAATGCTGGCTAAGGCTCTTGCTACCACCATAGTGCATTTGTTGAGCAGGGCTCAAAAGACAAACTCACCTACATAGACATTACAGGTTAAATAACACTAAGGGTAATGCTGCTCAACACCAGATGTGTTACCCTCATATTGCGGCCACTCATTACTCCCCTCAGTATGGGGCATAGCAATATATGTGCACTAAAAGACACCTAGTTCAGGGTCACATATGCACACCAGCACTACCAGGTTATGTTTCATACCATGCTTTCTGACCACAGGACTTGGAACGGACAACACAACTAGGGGGTGTATCCATATACATCACAGATACACACACCTCTGGGTTAGTGGCACTGCAGTAAGCATCACAGACCATACATATACAACTACCATTGTTCAAAACTGCCTTTCAGTTTGTTGCCTACTACAGACCACACTCCCATACTCAGGAACCACACTTGGCTTTCCTGGGAACAGTGGGGGATATGATGGTCTACACGAACACCATTATATTGGGTGACATCAGATACATGAATATTGACTGGGGATACTACTCAAGCCGCAACAACCTTGCCCTACAGTCGCTACAATTTGTACATTCATATGCTATGGCACAACCAGTCACCACAGCCACAAGGGGGAATACATATTGGACCTGATCATCACCAACATGGGGACTCTATGTTACACACCAGCAATATACCCCTCATTGGTAAGGCTGGAACATACATCTATCTCACTGGACATACATATACACTCCACACACCCATCCTGGGTAATCCTGGTGAACTTCTGATGAGCCAACGTCTCACTTCACCAAAGCAAGGTGGTATCCTTTAGAGACCTTGAAACAGTGTGAAATACAGCTCTGACTGCTGAATCCTTTACATACACATTCTATGGACTCTTAGTGGACTGCATGGATTGTGCTACCCCAAATAACAACAAGACTCACTCCTCCAATAGCAGGGGACCTGTCTGGTAGACACCAGCCATTAATGAGCTGTACAATGTCAGGAGGAAGCTACTACATGATAGAGCACAATCCCAGATGGGGAAAGCATCTGTGATCTGTACTAGCAGACAGCTATGATCACTCATGTACTTATCTAAGGTCTTCTTCTCACAGACAATTGCACCAGACAAGTAGGACTATCACAAGACCTTTGTCAGTTATGTCAGGAACCTGGGTGGACACTCACTGATATGCTGTGAGTTACTGCATACTGACTGCACTTACCCTGAACCCACTGGCATAGCCAACATCCTGGCAAACAGGTTCAGTGCAGATATCTCCCCCCATCCCCCCTAGGGAGCAACTATCCATCCCAACAGAGTGTAACCTCCCTGACAACACACAGTAACAGGTGAGTGCTGCCCTCCCCAAAGCATACATTATAGCATCAATGTGACCAGTTGGTGTCCCGGCCTGCATCTTACATGAGCTTCATGACAGACGTAACCCTCACATTACATCACTGTGCAATATTGGAGTTACTACAGGATATGTACCTACAGAATGGCATACAGCGACAGTGTTCCCACTCCACATAGTTGGTGCCAGAACAGACCACAGACAATATTGCCCTATAATCCTAACTATCCTGTTAGGCAAAGCTATGGAGTATATTGTCATGGGACTCTTACACATATACATGAGGAAACTACAGATACTGTGTCCTACCCATTTCAGCGTTGTTGTGGGCAGATCTTGCCTCTTGAACATGTTTGTATTCTTTTGACAATTAACAGGTCCATCAACATAGAGACAGTTGTACACGCAGCCTACCTGAAGCTTGCTAAACCCTTCCACACAATAACCCACTGGGCCATTATGCATAGGCTCACCAGCATCGATATGGACACATATCTCACATGATGGATTGCTACCTGGATTAGGGATAGCAACCACATGGTCAGAATTGCAGGTGCCATGTCTGACTATACACCAGTTACACGTGGCATCCCACACAGCTTGGTCCTGGAACCTCTCTTGTTCAGTATATATTTGTCTGACGTACAGGCTACCACAGGGGGAATATGGCTGACTTTGTTCACACTTGACTGCAAACTGGGTGCCATGATCACCTCTCCAGCTGCCACATGCATACTCCAACAGGGTCTCACAGAGATGGATGACTGGTGCCTGAGCCATGGCCTACAGCTAAATGCCATTAGTTGCATAGTCATCCCCTTTGGGAATAACAACATGCCCACACATTGACACACAGGTAGTACTCCATTACATATGGTAGGTGTTGTTAGGTGATTGGGGACATGACTTGTTCGTACTGTCACCTTTCACATTCACGTTGCCACAGTGGTTGGACAGACCTTCTATATAAGCAACCTTATCCCATATCGTTTCACATCTATATCAAGTGATGTCATTGTGCCCCTATACTAATAACAACCGTACTTGGTTACAATGCCACCTTTGGGGTGTAATTTACCCAACACCTGCAGCAACTGTACTGGCCACAGATACCCAAGCAACAGCCACCCCTCAACAATACCCATGAATCACATATCTTACAAAATCAGTGTGCCTCACAGTCACAGCCCTTAAGGCCAAACAACACACCAAATACACTTGTTATAGGGGATTCTATTGTTCGGCACACTGACATCCCGCTCAACTGACTGAAGAAGGAGAAGGTCACTGTAAGCTGTCTGTCAGGGGGCAGGATCCACCACATAATGCAAGCACTCAGGTCACTCCAAAGCAGGTACAAGTATGACTCCAACATTGTCCATGCAGGTGTGAATGACATGAGACGTACCTCCCTGGACTACAAGAAATGAGACATAGAGCAGCTCTCTGATCATGTAGCTCAGGCTGGTATGACCCTGACCTTGGGTAGCATCTTGCCCTCACCAAGAATGATGCCAGAGTATAAAGACAAAATGATCTGTTACAACAATTGTCTACAGTATTGGTGTCATTCAATGGGGATCCAGTGTCTGTCAGCCTGGGATGACATGACCGACAAGCCACGTTGCTTCGCTAGGGATGGCTTGCACCTGTCACCCTTAGGCTTTTGTATACTGGCCATGCCTCTTGCCACCCCCATAGTGCATTTATTAGGCGAGGCTCAAAGGACAAACACACCTCCATAGACAACCGAAGGATACAAAATCCAAAGGTAATGCTACTCAATGCCAGACATCTAAACCTCAAGAGGCACGCACTTGAGGCCCTCCTCAGTATGGAGAATATCGATGTCTGTGCAGTAACAGAAACCTGGTTCAAGGCTCCTGAGAGCACCCCAGCACTACCAGGTTATAACTCATACCATTCGTTTCACACACAAAACTCGGACCAAAGCACAAAAGGAGGGGTAGTATCTATATTCATCAAAGATAGCTACACCTCCAGGTTAGTGGCACTGCACGAAGCATCAGAAACTATCCATGTGCAACTAACAGCAGGCCAAACTGCCTTTCAGTTTGTTGCCTGATACAGAACACCCTCCCTATTACAGGAACCCCACTTGTCATTCCTGAGAACACTGGAGAATATCAAGGTCTCTCCTAAAACTATGTTATTGGGTGACTTCAACTACCCAGACATTGACTGCAACAACTACTCATGCCCAAACACACTCGCCCAACGGTTCCTTGAAGTTATAAACTGTAATGCAATGGAACAACTGGTCACCACTCCCACAAGAGGGAACAACATATTGGACCTGGTCATCACCAACATGGGGACTCTATGTTCCACACCAGAGGTAAACCCCTCATTGGTAAGATCAGACCATTAACAAATTTCCATGGACATCCATATCCCGTCCCCACCCCCAGCCAAGAAAATCACTGTATAGAATTTCTCAAATGCCAACTTTGCACTTCTCAAGACTGAGGTGGAATCCTTCAAAGCCCACGGGCCAGAGGATAATACAGGCCAATCCGCAGAATCCTTTACAAATGCATTCTATGAGCACCTGCAGGAATGCATGGATCATGCTATCCCAAATAAAACAAAGACTCACTCCTCCAAAAACAGGAGACCTGTTTGGTGGACCCCGGCCATAAATAAGCTATACAACAGAAGGAGGAAGCTACTACATGACAGAGCAAAATCCCAAAAATGGAAGGCATCTCTGATCAGTATTAGCAAGAAACTTTGATACCTCATAAAATCATCAAAGGCCAGTTTCCAAAGGGAAATTGCCCTAGACACTAAAGATAATCACAAGTCCTTCTTTAGTTATGTCCGTAATATGGGTGGAAACTCCCAGATATGCTCTGAATTGTTGCATAATGGTACAAAATATACCAAAACTACAGACAGCCAACATCCTGGCAGACAGATTCAGCACAAACCTCTCCCCCCCCCTTCACCCACAAAGGAAAAAAAATGCCTATCCCAACTGAATGTAACCTCCCTGACATCACAGATGCACAGGTGAAAGCTGCCCTCACCAAAGCAAAAAACACAGCAGCTATGGGACCGGACGGTGTCCCAGGCTGTGTCTTACACAAGCTCCAAGAAGAACTGAACCCTCACATTAAGTCACTGTTCAAACTTAGCCTTACTACAGGATATGTACCCGAATAATGGTGTACAGCTACAGTGGTTCCACTCCACAAAGGTGGTGCCACAACAGACCCTGGGAACTATCGCCCCATAAGCCTGATTAGTCTGGTCTGTACAGCTATGGAGCGTATTATCATGGAACTCAAAACAAAGACATTGGGAGTCTCTAGACACTGGACCCTACCCAATGCAGCTTTGTTAAGGGCAGATCTTGCCTCTTAAACCTAGTTGATTTCTTTGAAACACTTACCAAAGCTATGGATGAGGGCAAGGTAGTCCACGCAGCCTACGTGGACCTCGCAAAAACGTTCAACAGAATACCCCACTCGGAAATCATACATAAGCTTAACAGTTTAAATATCAACCCCTATATCACAAGATGGGTTGCAAACTGGCTCAGAGATAGAACCCACATGGTCAGAATCGCAAGTGCCATGTCCGAATACAAAACAGTTATAAGTGGCATCCCACAGGGCTCAGTTCTGGGACCTCTCTGGTTCGGTATATACTTCTCTGAGGTTCAGGCTAACATGGGGGGATTATGGCTGACAAGGTTCACAGATGACTGCAAACTGGGGGCCATAATTGACTCTCCAGCTGACACAAGCATCTTCCAGACAGGTCTCATAGAGATGGATGTTTGGTGCCAGAGCCACAAGCTCGAGCTACATGCTAAAAAGTGCATAGTCATCCCCTTTGTGAAAAACAAGGTGCACACAAATTACCACAGAGGTGGTAATCCATTAAGTACAGAAGTAGTAATTTGAGATTTGGGGACCAATGTAGATAGTAATCTCTCCTTTGATAATCACATTGCCAAAGTGGTTACAAAGACCTTCTATATATGCCACCTTATCACGAAAGGGTTCGCATCAACATCAAGAGAGGTCATTGTGCCCCTCTACTCGTCAGTCATCAGCCCCATACTTGAATACAATGGCCCTTTTGGGATGTACCTTACCCGACACCTGCAGCACCTGGAGAGACCCAAAAGTACCTCTCCAAGAGGATCATGGGCTACAAACAGATGTCATATGCAGCTCAACTAAGGAAACTTCAGCTCTACTCAGTTGCATACCGCTTACTCAGAGGCAATCTATGCCTGACATACAAAGCCATGTCAAACCCAGAATTAATGGACATGCTCCACCTCAAAATCCAAGTCCCTTAGAGATACACGCTCCAGGGACTTAAACCTCAGCACAAGAATAAAAAGGACATGCTGGAGGGACAGATTCATTTCCCAGAGGCTCCCCTCACTCTGGAATAGAATCCCAATTCATATTAGACATAGCCCCTCGCTGACCCTCTTCAAGCCAATTCTGGACACGTGGATGGGAAATCGCAAATTCACCCCTGGGATCTCTTCTGTGTCCCTGCTAGACAGAGGCACAGCAAACTAATCTTAAAGGGTACCTTCTGTGACCTAATTTACAGAGGCACAGTAGACTAATCTAATAGGGAGATGGAAGCCAAATACACACTGGCTAGGCTTATAAATGCCCTAGAGCAGATAGCCTATTATCTACCTATGAATCTATGGACCTATAAGTTCCACAGCAAGCAGATGTAGGGACTCACACAGATGACCTGCACAGTTCAGATGCAGTAAATCCAGCTCTACTCAGTCGCTTACCACCTACTCGGATATGATGTGTGCCTGTTGTTTGCAGTAATACCCAACCCAGAATTAATGGACATGCTCCACCTCAGGATATCCAACTCCCTTGTAGCTACACACTCCAGGGACATATACATCAGCACAGATGTTAATAGGACATGCTGGAGGGACAGATTCTTATCCCAGGGCCTCCACTCACTCCAGATTGTGATCACAGTTTCAAATAGGCAGAGCCACCCACTAACCACCTACAGGGGACATCTTGATGGCTGTATGGGTGATCATATGTTTACCCATGGGATATCTTCTGTGTCCCTGCTAGACAAAGGCACACTAGCCTAAACGTACATGGGCTATCTTGTGTGACCTACTATTCACTGGCACAGTGTAGTAATCTGACAGGGCTGCAAAAGCCAAACACACTCTGGCTAGGCTTGTACATATCCTAGGGCAGATAGCCTAGTATCAACCTCTGAACCTATGCTTCTGCTCAGGATGCACAATATTTATTACTGATACTGTTTGCAGGTCTTTATCGTCTTTGCTTTCCCAGTTTCTATGAACAACTTAGGTATCTGCGGAACAAGTTTGATCACGACAGGGTTCCACTATATGATATAAGTGTCTGTTGTCATGTAACTGTGTGCACAGGGCAGATTGCTGGATAGTGAGAGGTTCCTGGGTTAACACATGCAACTGCCAGATATGTGTGGCCCACTGCTGTAGTCAGACATGGCCTAAGTGTGTGAGCATGCCCAGTTCAGGCTTTCCATGTTTTATTGCCTGACATGTCTCATTTATTCGTGCGTGAACATGCCCAGTGTGACCTTTCAGTATGTTGCAATCTGAAGTCCACTACATTTGTGGATGTGTGTGAACATGTCCAATATTAACATTTATACTGTGTGTGTTGGAAGTCAAGTTCTGTTCTTACTGCAGGACTCACCTTTGTGTCATAACTCAACAGGGATTATGCTGTGCCTGCAGGGTTTCCATGAGATATTTTGCATAGACTTATCAACATTCCTTCATACTGGCTGAACAGTGCAATGCTGTCATGGTTTAGTGGTTCAGTACTTTAACTATGGTGCACAGTATCCTGGGTTCAAGGCCCATCACTGCTTTATATTTCCATACTGAGCAGACCAGACTGCTTAAGGGCCAGTTAAGCAAATATAGGCATGTTGGCTTTTGTTCTGCTATGCTCCTACTTAGACCAGGCTTGTCCGACATTGCTGTATATTCACCAACTTTGCTGGACATTGCCCAATATTACTCGACATTGACCACAGTTGTACTAGTTGGTGTTTGCGATTCTGTTTGCATATACTACATGGTGGTAAATGCTGTTTAGCACTACCTTAAATTGCTTGACACATGGCAATCATGCCTCAGGTGGTGCTGCAGGGCTGTCTATGTCGGATGCACATACTACACTCTCTGTACATGTTTGAAGCAGGTAGTGCAGGTCAGAGAGAGGTATCATTTCCAGGGTTCCTACTGAGCCAGTGTATGTGCTATGCATTGCCTCTTTGCCAAGGCCAAAGCATCCTGGGCATGCCTCCTTCTGCCTACTGGAGCAGGCTCAGGTTGTTCCTCCTCCGAGTCACGCTCTGCCTGTGATGACCTTGGCAATGGTGGGGGGCTGTTTGGGCCAGGCCTATGCTGGTCCTGCTGCAGCTGTTTTCGCAGGATCATATTATGTAGCATAGCACATACCATGACAATTTGGGTACATGTAGTTGGTGAGTACTGCAAAGCTCCAACAGATGTGTCCAGGCACTGGAGCCATGACTTGAGTAGCCCAAACACACGCTCGATTACATTTCGTGTTTGTGCGTGTGCCTCATTATGGTGTTCCTGTTCAGGTGTGTGTGCATTTCTGATGGGTGTCATCAGCCACGGCTCCAGTGCATAGCCAGCATCCCCCACCAGGTGACCATGTGGGATGTCCCCATTGGCAAATGTCTAGCACAGCTGCGTCAGATGCCAGATATGGGAATCATAGTAGCTTCCATGGCAGCCAGCACACACATTCAGTATTATGCCCTGGGCATCACACATGACCTGGCAGTTGATGGAGGGGAAGCCCTTGCGGTTAATGTAGGCCCTACCCCACTCACCAGCTGGTGCTTTGATGCATATGTGCGTGCAGTCTATTGCACCCACTACCTCAGGGTATTCTGCTATTTGCTGGAAGAGATGCATTGCTGGCCAGTACCTAACGGGAATTGGGGAAATATACATGATCACCGACATGTGCTGACATGGCATCCAGGAACTGGTGCAGTACCCTGGATGCTGATGCCTGTGATATCTCCATCATACCACCAGTTGGTCTCTGGAAGGTACCTGTTGCTAGTATTCGTAGGCCAACACATACCTTGGTTTCCACTGGAATGGGTTCCCCTCTGTTGGTTCTGTGTGTGAGGCGTGGCCTGCACAGCTCAACAATTTGCTGCAGGAGGTCTCTGTCCACTCTATAGCGCTCCACTATCTCCAGCTCATGTAGCCCCTGATAGGTTACCCTGGGCCTGTACACTCTTCTCCGTCTCCGCACTGGGTGTTGATCAGCAGCATTACCATCGGCACCACCCTCAGCATATTGCATATGTCGCCTTATGACAGCAATGGCAGCCCCTAACATTTTTTTGTCTCAGTACAGCTTTTTCAGTATTCACTTCTCTTAGCTGACTGCAGTGCTGCAGTGTCTCTGAGGAATACATGGTGAAAAGTTGTTTGCAGAGTTTTAAGTGCTGGGCTGGTTTACTGCCTGTGTAATTGCCTGATTCTGATTATTTCCACCTGCTAGCTCTGCTGATTCTCCCTGATTAACTTCCTACTGTTTGTTGTGCTTCCTTTTCTCTTTCCATTTCCTCAGGGGGCAGCACCACGCACACTAGCGCAGACGCGCGCACACGGGCTAACACGCGCGCACACAGGCTTAGACAAAGTTACACTAGCTAATTCCTGCCTAAATGCGCGCACACGAGCGCAAAGGCGCTTACAAGACTTTAAACTGTCCTACACATGCTTACACGTGCGCACACAGGTGCAAATGTGCTAATACAGATTTAGACAACATTACACATGCTAACTTCTGTTTACACATGTGCACACTGTCTTACTTGGGTTTATAGGTGCGAGCACAAGCACGCATACACGTGGCAAGCATTTTTACAAGAAACTTTGGTGATACCCACAGTGTGCACCTTCTATTTCTTGACTTTAGCTAGGATATCTACTGACACACCTCTTCCAGTGATGAGCAACTGACAGCTAACACATGCCACTCTGCTCCAATGAGATTAGCTACTGTCATACATACCCCCCCTCATGATGTCACCTATATCCTACTCTGTTACTCCCCTTATCCTAGTCTTGCACTCCACTGACAGTGCTCATTTGCTATGTAGACTTGGGATTCACTATCCTTACCCTCATTTGCATAGGATTGCCTAGTAATGCTTGGTTACATCTCTTGGACTAAGTTCCCCCCTTAGCAACCCCTACTCGGTAGCCGTGTTGTCTTCAGTCTGCCATTCACTTGCATTGTATATTATGATATCTTATAAAATGCCTATTTGTGGCTTTTATTTTCTTATTTTATGATTTCTATAGCGCACCCTATTTGCGTGGCACTGCGCTAAGCTTAAACCTCGCTGATCGAGGGAAAAAAAAAATTTATTTTTATTATTTGCATCGGGGAAATTTGCCAATGGCCGTATATTTGGCCATTGGCATGCTTCGGCTTCCTCAACCATATGCAACCTTTATTTGGAGCTGTCACAGCTCCATTGTGCTATTTGCAGAATGGTACTCAGTTGTCAACTGAGTACTTTTCTGCAAATAACACGGCTCCTACTCGGACAGGTTTGTGCTTCCTGGATCGCAAATTTACCTCATTTGCATGCCTTTTGGCTGCAAGTGAGGTAATTTGCATATCCAAGCCCTGTCCGTGTAGGAGCAGTTTAAGGGGCTGTTTGTAATGCTGTTCCTGGATCGCTCGTCGGACATGTTGGCTGCATGGAGTCTTACTCTACTCTTAGACTCCGTGCAAGCCTTCATGAATCCAGCCCCATGTAGATTTAATGTACAAATGCTAATAGCAATTATGCAAACAAATTCAATATTGGTAACCCATATACAATCTGGATAAGGAAAAAAAAATGAAACCCTGAAACAGAAACCATGTTGCTCCCAAATAAGTATTCGCTATTTATCATAGTACTGGAATTGTTTAGAACTTCCAATTATTGTTGACAAAATACTTTGGGTATCTATCTGTATGTGTTTTGGGAGACAGAGGTTACTTCTTCTTTTGTTGCATGGTTTACAATGGTGTGTTACATATTTGCCTGCCATAACAACATGCATGAATATGTCTAAAGACAGAAGCAGTGAAACTGATCTGAGTTTTTAAATACATTGGATAAATTCTATTGCGATGAGATTCCTTACTGAGTGGAAATATAGGAATTGTTTTATGTCTTTTTATATACAAGAAGAGAAGACAAGACCCCACTCTGGTTATGTTAAGTTAGAGCAGGGAATTGTCAACCAAAAAGGCAAGACTGCCAGCAGTTCATTGGTTCATAGGTGTATACTAGGCTAACAACCACTAGGGTCCTTATAAGCCTAGCTGTGTAACCCAAATGTGGCCCACAAATTGGATTTATACAACAGTGATTTACTGACTGCCTTTCTGTATCAGAAACACGTGCCAGATGAGAGGTGAATTTCTAATTACCAATCCATTGGTCCAAGTTGTGCTTATGTAGGGTTAGGGAGGAACTCTGCCTCACTTGGATGAAGAGCCTGTTTCAGAAAACGGCAATTCTCTGAGAAACTTATCTGTCACTCCAACATGTCCTATTTATGCCTCAAACAAAATTTAGGTCTTTTGATCTATTAATTCTAAAGCTGTTTTTGTGGATGTGCAAAAGGTTCATAAAAACAGGGTCCAAGGATGCCTTGTATGCTATCAACTCTCAGTAGTCTGCATCATACAGAGTAAAGGGACTGGACTTTGTCCCGATTAATGTAGGACATTTTGTTTACTCCTTGCATTCTTTTTGTAAAGAACCTTTGTGGGCATTCCATTTGCTGCTTGTGTCTGGTCAGGTACATACCAAAAGGGGCATTGTATTCTCTGATGGGTCTGATGAGGGTTGAGTAGAGTGACACGATGACCTCTCTGGACCTAGATGTCATACCCTTACTTATAAGTTGAACAACATAGAGGGATTTTCTTACTACCTTGAATGCATGTTGGTCAATGGAAAGGTAGTCTCTGACTCATTGTGGTCCTTCCTCCATATTATTTTATAAGTATTAACTTTATTGACTCAATATAATATGCATTCCAAGGTCGCTGACTACGGAATCAAATTTTAGGAGTGTTTTATTGATGAAGTAGATGTTGAACAAAATATACTATTGTGCATTTCATGGCAATGAGTTTTAAGCCATGGCATTGGCACCAAACATTTATCTGTGTTAGACCTTTCTGAAGGCTGCTGTAGTCTTGGGGGACTCAATGTCTTGTCCCAGTTTTCAGTCATTTGTGAAGTTGGCCAGTCATAGATCTTTGACATTGGCTTTGACATACGAAGATAAGATGCCAAAAAGAAGCAGGCACAGCACAGAGCCACTGGTAACCAGCCTCTTTGTGTTGGTGGCCTCACCAATACTAACCTCTTAGGCGCTATCTTCACGCCAGCCAGCTATCCAGCATGTTATAAAGAGGTTTATGCCTAGTTCCTTAACTTTGTTGACAATGTCCAAGAGGGAACAATACCAAATGCTTTAGCCAAATCGAGGTAGGCAGTGTGCACTACTCCCCCTTCATCCACTGCCATAGTGACTTTTTCAAAGAATTTCACTAGGTTCAGTAAGCATTAATTTCCTTTAACATAGCCAAACTGTGATGGATCCAGTGTCTAGATGTCTCCTATGTCCTTTTTGATAATTTCCATGATAATTCTTTCCTTGGCTTTGTAAATAAGACTTGTCAGATTAACGAGTCGATAGTTTCCATGGTCTGCTGAATGTCCTCTCTACCAAAGGGGGATGACTGTCACAGTACCCCATTCTTGTGTCACAAAGGCTGTTTTAAGACTATAGTTAAATAGTGACTCCAGGGGTCCTGATAAGTCAGGTCTATATTAGCAAATCGAAAAAACCTTTACATGAATAGCTAAATGTCGACACCTATAATGCAAACCGCAAAAATCCTGAATGCACTAAACAGCGAAAAATAAAATAACAAACTGTCATAGTCGGCCAACCCAACCGCCCACTACATGCTACCTACCCAAACAAAATAAATAAACCACATGCATACACTAACCAAACCCTACTTCTAACCTAAAGTAAAGCACCAAAACCCTACTTCTAACCCTACACTAAACCCCACATACACAACTAACTATGCACTATCCTTAACCCCTCCCTAACCCTAAGGTCCATAACTACCGCACACTTCCCCTACAGACATACACCCAAAAAAAAAAATAATACACATACATACAGTTAAATAAAACCCTACTTCTAACACTACACTAAATTTTACATACATTACCTATCTATTAACTTACCTTGATCCAAATCCTAACCCTAAAGTCCTATCTATCGCACACTTACCTTACGGAGCTATAATGCAGACGGGCCAACCAATCTTTCAATCTGGTAATAGGAACCCGATAAGTCATATTTTAGACTGCTCAGGAGACATCCTGGGATGTTTTCTAGACCCACTGAGGCCATATTTTTAGCTTTAGTGATCACAGGCAATACATACTCATATTTATAGGTGAAAGGGTTATGTCTAAGGGTATTTCCTGGAGGATGGTTGGTGGTGAGATAGAGGATAAAGTTGCAACTAAATTTGTCCTCTAACAGGTTTGCTATATAACCAGGCTTGGTGAATGTGATACTGGTAACCACAAGTTCATCACATTGCTGCGTGCTGTCCTTGAGGTTTCTGACCTAGCTAAAGAAGGCTTTATGGATATCTTTTACATCAGAGATGGCTTTGTTTGACCTAATTAGCACTCTTATTTGTCTTTTGAATTTGATTAGAGAGTTTTTATCTTTATGGGAATTACCCTTCTTGATTTTTGCCATAATGTTTTTTTCCTCATGTTGTATATCCTGTTTGTTTCTGAAGCTGGTTCTGGAATTATTGCTGGTAGGTACTTTATGTAGCCATTGACATGGTTGTACAGGGTTTCTGAGAGCAATTCAGCATAGGCTGATGTGTTCTTGAGGTTTGGAGGGGCATTGAATTATGACAAACCATCAGTTAGTGAAAGGTAGTTTGCCTTGGAATAGTTCCTTACTTTTACTAGTTTTACTGGGGTTAAAAGAATTGATTTTGATTTCAAAGAAAACAGATTTATGTTCAGACCTTACCTCAGCATACATTTGTCTATATGAGCGATGTGGGCCAGGTGAGGTCGGTGTTGTTTGCATAGTTTTAATAACTTCATATACACTTGTATGCAGAGGTTTAGCCTCTGGAATCATTATGTGTCTACACCTTTCCCATACCATGTCTGTTTTTTTTTTAAGGATTACGTGGTTGTTGGTAAATATGAGACGATTACTGTATGGTCTCTTGGTGCCCATGTCCACCAAGCTGGCTACACAGAACTAAGGAAACTGCATACTAATGTTGTCCAGTCCTTTGATTGGTGAGTGACATGGAGGTGTTGCATTGGGGTTAGAAGGCTGTTAAGGGTGCTTTGTTAGTGCAGACTAATAAGGGTGGTTTATTGGGGCAGATTATTGTAAACAGTGCTAAATTCTACTAACTTTAATGCTTGCAAAATACTAAGGGTGCTTTATTGGGGCAGATTATGCTAAACAGTATTAAATTCTACTAGCTATAATGTTCAGACAATACTGAATTCTACTAAATCTGTAGGTATTGCCAATTGATGCCCAGCTATCAACTGTAAGCTTGTCGGCACTCAAAGTTTTTACTGCTTTATAGTTACAGTTTTATGGACCATTCTATAGGGAAAATGTGCTTTCAATGATGGATCTATGGAAAACAATAGGTGGCAAGAGTACTTAAATAGTTTATACGGCAGACTATAACAATAAAAGAGTGTAGGGAGGGACTTTGGAAATTAGATTACAATAAGGGATAGAAGCCAGAGGCACAGCCTTATAAAACATTTGAAAGAAACATTTTGAGAAATTCATTGGCATGGCAAACATGCTCTTCTTTTAGGAAACAGTGCCTGAAATACGTAGGAAGCTGTGATGTATCACTATGGTATGTCTTTTGTGTGTGTGTGTGTGTGTGTGTGTGTGTGTGTGTGTGTGTGTGTGTGTGTGTGTGTGTGTGTGTGTGTGTGAGAGAGTTTGGGTCTGTGTGTGCGATATACATAGCACTGTTACATGGAGCATTGGAATTGCACGACACAGCTGAAACTTTGAAGTAGGGGTCCCCTTCTTTAGGAAATTGAAGAGTATGTCTGTCTTCATGGGAAAATAAAAACTACTTTACAATGTGGAAATGAGATCTTATTAAACTACAGACTCAAGAGAAACAATCTGAATCCCATCCAGGCCATAAAGAAGTGGACCAGTCCTTTGATCTTGTCCTGCTGTGTGTGATGGATCATAGGAGACTGCTAATCCAATCTACATTTTTGTGGCCTGAAAGAGCCTTGGTTAAGAATAGTTGACTGACGTGATTTGGATATATGAGAAACGTAACTTGTAGGTGACTCATTCTAAAATTTCCAAGACCTGGGCCATAAAGAAGAGGCAACAACAATACTCATATTGACCTAAAACTTGTTGACTGTATACATCTTAGCTGGATGAAAATGTTTTATGATCTACAAGAAGAGATTTGGATCTGAAATAGAAGTATGGCCTGGTATGTTTAATTTGTCACCATTTCTCTCACCAGAAGAGGAAGAAGGTAAGTAAACATATCTGAGCAAGTGAGTCTTCTGGTATTACCTTAACGTAAGATAAGGTTTTCCAGGTACCACTGTCGGTGATGTCATCTATGATGTTTTCACTAGTAATAGTACTGTTCTGCAAAGGTGTAATGTTGTGAAAATCTGCAGATTAAGAGCAGTATTGTGAATATGATGGGCTATGCTCCTTGCAGTATCAGATAGACTGCTAAGTACTATGTTGCCACTGTGCAAGCTGGGTGTCTGCTTGTCTGTTTGTTTGTTTGCTTGTTTGTCTGTTTCTCCCTAGCAAAAAATGTTGTCCATTTCCTTTTTGAAATTTTTATTGTCATTAGGATATCTAGTATACTCTGATTTTAGATATAGTGGGATATTCAGAAGTTTTCATAACACCACTGCTGGGCACTAAATACACATGTTAAAGCATCATATGGCTGGATGTTAATTATTGTCACATAACTACAGGCACAGTGCTAGCATGTCAGTTCACAGGCCTGGTTAATACAGAAGCTCTTTTGCAGTAACAGCAGTAACCAAGATGCTACCCTGGCCACACTATGGTGGTAGGCTGATCCAAAGTGAAAGGAGCAGTGAAGTTGCATGCTCGATGTAATGTTTCATGTGTACAATGAAGTGAGTCTTAACTGCGATACGAACACTGATGGCAACCCCAACAAAGGCATACAGTATCAAGGCACATCAGACATAGTCAATATGCTGAGATAGCCTGAAGTTCACGCACAATGAGATGACATTTAAGGAACTGAATCAGATATGCCTCCTACAGTCAAAGATGACCCACATGACCTACCATGTCTGCATCACTAAGGCTACTGGTCAATGCCCACCACGGTATTGCCAGTGGCCACATGCTTAGTGAAAAGTCATAGACCATATCTGTATAGCTGTTATGTAGTATTCCAGAGATGAATTGCTGTCTCTACTGTAAATGGCTGCTTCTACCACTGGGCATGGGCAGTCTGATAACAATGGCTTAGTCTCATCCATCTCTACAGCTCATACATCCAACTTGGCCAACCACTGTAAATCCCAGAGCTGCACCACAGCAATATCCCCAGTTGCTGTAGAGAGTGCAATATCATGTCAAAGCCTGTCCATCCATGTCATCAGGCATGCTGATAAACCACTAGCTCTTCATATCATGGCCACAGAGTACTTCATGCACACACTCCCAAAGTCATGCACATTCTACTGCATGGGTTGTTCTGATATGCAGGGGCAAAAAGAATACCCATTCAGTATTCAACTCCTTTTTCAATATGAGTGTGTTTCTATGGCATGCACTTCCCATAACATATCCACCTGTGTTAGTTTTGATGTTCCCTGTCACTTTGCCCCACAATGAAACTTGTGCCCAAGCCAACTCTCAGCCATGTGTGCGGAAGGTAATTCTGATGCACAGCTTGGCTGATAAATGCACTACACCTGTACAGCATAGCCTGAGTGTATTACTGCATGCAACAGTTTCATTCTCTGTTGTATTTGTTATGGCCCACAGCTGTCAGCCTGAGATGCATCTTTGCCATTGTCACAATGTATTGCACCCTCACATGAAAACTACTGCAGTTATTTCCTCACAACACTCTTCATCCATCTTCCCCTTCATTCACTACTGCCTCTTGGCTGTCACCTTGTCAATCCCACAGGGCTTCCATTGTGTAATTATTTAAGCTGCATCATGCACTGCAGCATGGCAAAGTCCACAGATATGTTGCTGCAGATCTTTGGCACAAACTGCGATGCACTACCAGATGTGTTCAAGAAGTTCAGCAGTCTGATCATATGCTTTATGATAATGATGATGGGTCTGTGACAGTAAGGTGTTAAAAAGTATCCCCACCATGATCTGAAAGTTGCAGATGGTGTCACAAGCCATGGTTCCAAGGTTCATCTTGCATCACCTGCAAAACACAACAGTGGATACTATTATGAGTGGCCTGCTGCTTACTTTCTTGGGAACAGTTTATCTATTACTCTTTTGTCACAGAGCACCCACTGTATCAACTAAATAAACCTGTTGAAAGACACCTTGCATAAACCTTTGGTATAGGTTACACTTGTGCCACATGTGGATACTATACATAACTGCTGCCTGTACAATCCACTAAGTTGCATGTGGGCTTTCTCTTTAGTAACTTCCACCTCTGTAAAATCTTAGAATGTATAAATGTAACTACTGTCTGTGCATAAATGCAAATAGAAATATAACTACTCTGTGTTGAACTGGAACTTAGTATAATGCAATGTAAGCAAATGTAGCTTTTCTCCCCGGGCCTCCTTTGAAAATTGGTATTACCCAGTTGGACTTTCCCAGTAAACAAAGAGAAATAAAAAATAAATAAATAAATAAAATTATAGAAACTATCTAGATAGTACAAAGTGATACTGTAAACAATACACTGTGTCTGCACATCACCAGGCATGTTCATAGGTTCATAGGTTCATAGTTAGATAATAGGCCATCTGCCCAAAGGCATTTATAAGCCTAGCCAGAATGTGTTAACTTTCGCCACCCCATAGATAAGTTTCCTGTGCCTCTGTCCATCAGAGCCATTGAAGTGATCCCTGGGGTAAACTTTCTGTTTCCCATCCACTCGTCAAAGTTTCTCTTGAAGAGGGTTAGTGAGGATCTCTGCCTAATGTAGATTGGAATCTTGTTCCAGAGCATGGGAAGTCTCTGGGACAGGAATCTATCCCTCCAGTACATCCTATTTATTGTTGTGGTGAGGTTTAGATCCCTAGAGCTTCTGGCTCGAGGGGAATATGGTTTTGTTTAGGTGGAACATGTCCATCAATTGTGGGTTGGACATGGCCTTGTATATCATGCAGAGATAACCTCTGAGTAGGCGGTATGCAACCGAGTACAGCTAGATTTTCTTCAGTTGAGCTGCATAGGGCATCTTTTTAAGGCCAGTGATCCTCTTGGTGAGGTACTTCTGTGGTCTTTCCAGCTGTTGCAGGTGTCTTGTAAGGTACATCCCAAATGGGGCGTTGTACTCTATGATGGGTCTGATGAGTGATGTGTAGAGGGGCACAATGACCTCCTTTGATCTGGATGCAAGCCCTTTTGTGATTAGGAGGGCCACATAGAAGGATATTCTAACCACTTTGGCAATGTAATTATTAAAGGAGAGGTTACTATCTACTTAGGTCTCCAGATCAATTATTACATCTGCTGTATTTAGGGGGCTACCACCTATGTGGTAGTTTGTGGGTACTTTGTTTTTTCTAAAGGGGATGACTATGCACTTTTTGGCATTTAGCCTGAGGCCATGGTTTTGACACCAGGTATCTGTCTCAGTGAGACCCTTTTGGAGGATGTGTGTGTCAGCCAGAGAGTCAATTATAACCCCTAGTTTGCAGTCATCTGCGAACTTGGTCAGCCATAGTCCTCCTGTGCTTTGCTGTACTTCTGAGAAGTATATGATGAACAGGAGGGGTCGTAGGACTGAGCACTAAGGAACTCCACTTGTAACCAATTTAGAGTCACACCTAGCTCCCGCAACTCTTACCATGTTGGTTCTGTCCATGAGCCAGTTGGAAACCCATCTCATGATGTAGGGGTTTATGTTCAGGCTGATGAGCTTGTCTATAATACCTGAAAGGGGAATGGTGTCGAAGGCCTTTGTGAGGTCTAGGTAGGTTGTCTGAACCACCTTTCCCTCATCTATAGCCTTTCAGTAAGAACAAAATGAAAACAACACCCAAGCTAGAACTTCCAAAGAGTATCCTCCCAAACCTCTTATGACAGAGGCTCATGTGATATATGCAAATAACCATTAGGAATATCAGGTGTTTCAGCTGTATGACAGCTCTGACTGCTCAGAACTTTCACATCTGAAATCATTTTAATGAACAATTTCAGATTAACTACAAATATCGTATTACAGCCTTATTATAACCTCATCAACATAACACAAACAGAGTGTTTGACTAATTATACGAAACAGAGGGTTGTTATACCCAGCTGATGTCCATTATCATAAGGGTGACTGCAAAATATCCCAACTAACAAATTAAAACAAAGAGTGAGACAGTCACACTGAAAAACCAATCAGTAAAAACTAAATGAAAACTCCAGCCAAGCTAGAACTTCCAATGAGTGTCCGCCCAAACCTCCTGTGAGAGAGGCTCATGGGATATATGCAAATGACCCTTATCAACATCAGGTGTTTCAGATGCATGGCGATTCTGATTGCCTATAACTTTTATGTTTGAAGTCATTTTAATGGACACTTTCAGACCAATAAAGCCAAACCCCACTAGCTATGGATATGCATATTGTGGCCTTGTTATGACCTCGTCAGAATAGCACAGGGTTGTTATACCCAGCTGATGTCCATTATCATAAGGGTGACTGCAAAATATCTCACCTAATATGAGTGTCCTCCCAATAAAGGTCCCTGCATAAGGGTAATTTGCATATATCCCATGAGTCTCTCTCACATGAGGTTTGGGAGGACACTCACTGGAAGTTCTAGCTTGGCTGGAGTTTTCATTTAGTTTTTACTGATTGGTTTTTCAGTGTGACGTTCTCACTTTTTGTTTTAATTTCTTAGTTGGGATATTTTGCAGTCGCCCTTATGATAATGGACATCAGCTGGGTATAACAACCCTATGTTTCTTATTCTTAGTCAAGCATTTTGCTTGTGTTATGCTGATGAGGTTGTAGCAAAGCTAAAATATATACACAGCTAGTGGGGTTTGGCTTTATTGGTCTGAAATTGTCCATTAAAATAACTTCAAGCATAAAAGTCATAGGTAATCAAAATAGCCATACAGCTGAAACACCTGATGTTCATAAGGGTTATTTGCATTTATCTCATGAGCTCTTGGGAAGAAATTCATTGGAAGTTCTAGCTTGGCTGGAGTTTTCATTTAGTTTTTACTGATTGTTTTTTCAGTGTGACCTTCTCACTCTTTGTTTTAACTCATCTATAGCCTTGGTAACTGTCTCAAAGAAGTCCACCAGGTTTAGGAGGCATGATCTGCCCTTAACAAAGCCAAACTGGGTAGGGTCCAGTGTTTGGAGGTTCCCAATGTCTCTGTTAATGAGACTCATGATAATGCGCTCCATAGCCTTGCAGACCAAGCTACTCAGGCTTAAAGGGCGAAAGTTCCTGGGGTCTGTTCTGGGTCCACCTTTGTGGAGCAGAATAACTGTTGCTGTGTACCACTCTATGGGCATGTAGCCTGTGAGAGGCTGAGTTTGAACATTGTGTTTAGGTGAGGGATTAGTTCATCTTTGAGCTCATGTAGGACTCAGCCTGGGACACTGTCCAGTCCCATTGATGCTGTGTTTTTGGCTTTGGAGATGGCTGTTTTAACCTGAGTGTCTGTGATTTCAGGGGCACTACATTCTTCTGGTATAGTTATGGGCCCTTTTGGGGGTGAGAGGGGGTTGACGTTTGCTCTGAACCTGTCTGCCAGGATGTTGGCTATATCGTTCGGTTCAGTGTATTTTGTGCCATTCTGCACTAGCTCCGAGCTGATCTGAGAATTGCCACTTAGATTCTTGACATAGCTAAAGAATGCCTTGTGGTTATCTTTGGAGTCCTTGACAATTTTTCTTTTGAAGCTAGCCTTGGATGATTTTATGATGGCTCATAGTTTCTTGCTGATACTGATCAGGGATGTCTTCCCTTCTTCATATTTTACTCTTTTCTGTACTAGTTTCCTCCTTCTATTGTATAGCTTGTTTATGGTAGGGGTCCACCAGACTGGTTTCATTTTCTTGGAGGAGTGAGTCTTGGTTTTGCTTGGGATAGCATGATCCATGCATTCTTTTAGGTGCCCGTAGAGTGCATTAGTAAAAGATTTTGCAGCTTGGACAGTTTTATCCTTTAGCATAGGGGCTTTGAAACGTTCCACCTTGGTCTTATGTAATGTGAAGTTTGCTTTTGAAAAGATTTTCAAGGTGGTTTCTTTGACCGGGGGTGGGGCAGAATGTGGATATCCAGAGTGATTAGTTTATGGTCAAATCTAACTAGCAAGGGCTTGACCTCTGGTGTAGACACTGGTCGCCCATGTTGGTGATGATCAGGTCCAATATGCTGTCACCTCTTGTGGGGGTGTTGACCAGTTGATCCAGGGCATTTGAGTTTATAAATTCTAGGAAATGTTGGGCAAGGGAGTTAGTACTTGAGTAGTTCTTCCAGTTAATGCTTGGTTATTTGAAATCACTCAATATCAGGGTGTTTGGTAGGACCTTTATGTTTCCCAGTGTTTCCAGAAATGCTTAATGGGGGTCCTGGGACATGGAGGGTGATCTGTAGCAAGCTACAATTTGAATTGCAGTTTTGCCTGTTGTTAGTTGCACGTGGATGATCTCTGAAGCATCGTCCTGTGCCACTGGCCTGTAGGTGTGGGTATCCTGATGAGAATGGCTATGCCCCCACCTTTTGTATTTCGGTCTGGGTTTTGTCGCTGAAATGTATGATATGAGTTGTAGCCTGGTAGTGCTGGGGTGCTCTCTGAAGCCTTAAACCAGGTTTCTGTTACTGCACATATATCACTTTTCTCCATACTGAGTAGTTCCTCAAGTGCGTGCATTATGAGGTTTAGACTTCTGGCATTGAGTAGCATTACCTTCAGTTTTTTGTTACTTGTGCTATTTATGGTGGTGGGTTTGTCTTTTTAGCCTTCCCTAAAAAAAGGCACTATTGGGATGGCAAGAGCCTTGGCCAGTATTCAAAAGCCTAAAGGTGACAGGTGCAAGCCATCTCTAGTGAAGCAGCGTGGCTTGTCGAGCATGTCATCCCAGGCTGACAGACACTGGCTCTCCTTTGAATGAGACCAGAAGCTTAGCCAATTGTTGAAATGGACATTTTTTTTCTTTATACCATGGTATCATTCTTGGTGAGGCCAGGATGCTACTCAGGGTCAGGGTCATACCGGCTTGGGCTATGTGATCAGAGAGCTCCTCCATGTCTCTTTTCATGTAGTCCAGGGAGGTATGGCTCAGGTCATTCACACCTGCCTTCACCCAGAATGATACCACAATATAAGGATAAAATGATTGACTTCAACAATTGGCTAAGCTTATGGTGTCATTCAAAGGGGATCCAGTATCTGTCTGCCTGGGATGACATGATTGACAGACCACGATGCTTTGCCAGAGATGGTCTGCACCTGTCGCCCCTGGGATTCAGGTTACTGGCTAAGGCTCTTGCCACCCCTATAGTGCCTTTTTTAGGCAAAATTCAAAGGACAAAACCACCACCGTAACAGGTACAAGCATGCAAAATCTGAAGGTAATGCTACTCAATGCTAGAAGTCTAAACCTCAAAATGCACTCTCTCGAGGCACTCCTAAAAATGGAGAACATTGATATCTGTGCAGTAACTGAGACCTGGTTCAAGGCTCCAGAGAGCACCCCTGCAATACCAGGCTACAACTCTTACCACACTTTTCGGCCACCAAACCAGGACCGAAACACTAAAGGTGGAGGAGTGTCAATATTCACCAAGGATATTCACACCACCAGGCTAGTTGGCCAACACAATGTGTCTGAAATTCTCCAAGTGCAACTAACACTAGGTAAGACTGCAATCCAAATTGTAGCTTGCTACAGATCCCCCACCATACCCCGAGATTCTCACTACACCTTTCTAAACATACTGGAAAATATTAAGATAGAACCAAACACCCTAATACTGGGTGATTTTAACTACCCTGCCATTAACTGGGAAAACTACTCATGTCCCAACACCTTTGCGCAACGGTTCTTGGAATTCATAAATTCCAATGCCCTGGATCAACTAATCCATAGTCCCACCAGGGGCTCCAACATCCTAGACCTGGTCATTACCAACATGGGAAATCAATGCTCCATACCTATGGTCACCCCCTCGTTAGTCAGGTCTGACCATAAGCTAATCACCCTTAACATCCACATCCCACCCCACCCCCCAGTAAAGAAACCACCATAAAAAACTTCTCCAAAGCCAACTTTATGCTACTCAAGTCAGAAGTGACAAACTTCATAACACCCATGCAGACGGGAACTGAAAGTTCAACTGCTGAATCCTACACTAAGGCACTGTACGAGCACATCCACTCATGCATGAATCGTGCCATCCCAAATAGAACCAAAATGCTCTCATCCAAAAAGGAAGCCAATCTGGTGGTCCCCTGCCATAAACAAACTTTACAACAAAAGGAAGAAACTTTTGCAGAAAAGAGGAAAATCCCAGGATGCAAAAACTCCCTTACTAGCCTCAGTAAGAAACTGAGATGCCTCATAAAATCCTCCAAAGCTAGTTACGAAAATAAAATTGCCAAAGATTCCAAAGACAACCACAAAGCATTCTATAACTATGTCAAGAATCTAAATGGCAATGCACAGATCTGCTCTGAGCTAAAACAGAATGGCATTAAATATACTGATCCAAAGGATATTGCCAATATCCTGGCAGATCGATTCAGTGCCAACTTCACCCCTCTCACCCCTAAATGGCCCATCTCAATACCGGAAGATTGCCAAATTCCAGTAATAACGGCCACACAGGTACAAAACGCACTCTCTAAAGCCAAGAATACAGCATCTATGGGACCAGATGACATCCCGGGCTGTGTACTACATGAACTACAATATGAACTGGCACCTCACCTAAGTGTCATGTTTAATCATAGCCTCACCTCAGGTTTCGTGCCCACTGAGTGGCGCAGAGCTACAGTTATCCCAATCCACAAGGGGGGATCCACCTTGGATCATGGAAACTACCGTCCCATCAGTCTGACAAGCCTTATCTGCAAGGCCATGGAGCGTATTATCATGGAACTTATAAACAAAGACATTGGCAACCTTCAAACACTGGACCCCACCCAGTTTGGGTTTGTGAAGGGCCGATCTTGTCTCCTGAACCTGATTGACTTCTTTGAATCAGTCTCCAGAGCCATGGACAAGGGTAAGGTGGTCCACACAGCCTATCTAGACCTTGCCAAGGCCTTTGACACCATCCCCCACTCTGGAATCATAGATAAACTTACTAAGTTGGGCATTAATCCCTATGTCACCCAATGGGTTGCTAAATGGCTTACTGATAGAACCCACACTGTAAAAGTAGCCGACTCCAAATCCAGCTCCAGACAAGTGACAAGTGGAGTACCTCAGGGTTCAGTCCTGGGCCGCTCTTGTTTGGCATCTACTTCTCTGAAGTACAGGTCAACACTAAGGAACTCTGGCTAACAAAGTTTGCAGATGACTGCAAACTGGGAGCCATTATTGAATCCCCAAATGATGTGGATACTCTACAAAAGGGCCTTACAGAAACAGATGCTTGGTGCCAGAGCCATGGGCTCAAGCTCAATGCCAAGAAATGTATTGTTATCCCCTTTGGGAAAAAACATGTATCCATGAATCACCATATAGGTGGCAGTACACTAAACACAGAAAGTGTGATAAGAGACTTAGGGACACAGGTGGACAGTGGTCTCACCTTCGATAACCACATTGCCACAACAGTCAGGAAATCCTTCTATGTGGCACACCTCATCACGAAGGGCTTTTCATCCAGAAAGAAGGAGGTCATTGTCTCACTGTACTCATTCCTCATTAGACCCATTATAGAATACAATGCCCCATTTGGTATGTACCTCTCAAGACATATGCAACAACTGGAAAGGCCTCAGAAATACCTCACTAAAAGAATCACAGGCCTAAAGCAGATGCCCTACACTGACCACCTTAAAAAACTCCAGCTATACTCTGTCGCATATCGTCTACTCAGAGGCGATCTCTGCTTAACATACAAGGCCATGTCTAACCCAGAGCTGTTGGACATGCTACACTTAAAGAAATCCCAATCCATCAGAGCTACACGCTCCAGGGATCTAAACCTTGTCATCACAATAAACAAAACATGCTGGAGGGATAGGTTCCTGACCCAGAGACTCCCCAGACTCTGGAATAGATTGCCCATACATGTCAAGCAGAGTGCCTCTTTGGACCTCTTCAAGAGGAACCTTGACAATTGGATGGGAGAAAGGAAATTCACCCCAGGGATCACGTCAGTCACCCTGCTAGACAGGGGTCCAGGAAAGTAAATAATGTGGGAAGAAATAGCCAGGGAATTGTTATGGCTAGGCTTGTATAGGCCCTAGGGCTGATAGCCTAGTACCAACCTATGAACCTATGAACCTATGAACATGGACAATGACAGAGTCATATTTGTACTTGTTCTGGAGTGACCTGAGTGCTCGTGTTATGTGACAGGTCCTGGCACCAGATAGGCAGCCAATAGTAACCTTCTCCTTGTTCAGCCTAGTAAGTGGGACATCAGTGTGCCTGACTATAGAGTCACCTATTACTAGTGTGTTGGGTGTGTCATTTTACCTTAAGGGCTGTGATTGCTTGGCACACTGGTTTTGTGAAGTATGTGTTTCATGGTTTGTGTTGGGGGATGGATGTTGCTTGGATGTCTGCTTTGGAGGCTTCTGTTGCTTTTGCAGATTTTTATTTAGAGCCTCCGAGTATTGTTTTTGTGTATTTATGTGTGTTTTTTGCCAGTGCTAGTTTCATAGGTCTATGTGAGACTGGTGGTGTGATGCAAGTAATTCCCTTCTCCTCTTGACTGCCTGGTCCAGTCTTGGGTTGAGAGAGCTTAGCCTCCAGTTTGGCTGTATGATTGCATCTCTCGCATGTATTGGTGTTTAGTGGTAGGAGGAGAGGGTTGTCTGTGTACATGAGGCAGTTGTAACATTGCCTCAAAATGCCCAGATTCACCAGTTGGACCAGAGAGTACACCTGGAATTGCCCTTTGGACATGCCTGAATAGGTACAGTGAACTGCTTTACTGATTGGCTGGTAAGGTCGAATAGAGAGCTGTGTCCTTCTCTACAGTATAGGGGGGTCTAGTGATAAAGTTTACTAGTGCTTGCTATGTGTTTTGAGCAAGTCCTGGGCTGAGAAGTGAATGGTTTTAGTGCTTAAGTTGAAAGTTTGTCTAGTTCCAAGGGAAATATTGAAGAGTAGACTTTGTGGAGCCGGGAATATTTATACCATAGCTAACCGCCACTGCCCGGCGCACAAAACCGTGCAAATGCGGGTTTTATAGCAGGAAAATTAAAGAGACAGAAATTAGCCCCAAATGGCCAATAAACTACTAATTTCTGGGCTGAAACCACTCCTGCAGGGACAGATAGGCTGCTCAAAGCTCCCATCTCTCACAGCTGAACAGAGAAAGTTACTTCTATCCAAGTAAAATATGGGCAAACACAGAAACTTGTAACACAGCCTTGAATACAGCACTAACCTGAAAACTGGACTATACTAGCTTAGAAAGGCGGGAAAAGAAGTATATATTTTTGTTTTTTTGTTTTTTTTTTTCCGAAAATAAAGCAGATACAATCAAAAAAACACTTTAAATGCACAGAAATGGCTATCACACTTGAGTGTGTAGCCTACAACAGTTAAACAGGTAATTTAAACACAAGAACGAGTTTGTTAAAGTGCAGGCAGTAAAATAAGTACAATATGTAGCTGAAACAAGCTTTTTCATAGGTTCATAGGTTCATAGGTTCATACTAGGCTATCTGCCCGAGGGCATTTACAAGCCTAGCCCATCATTTTGTGGCTTACGCCACCCCTTTAGTATGGGGAACTATACCCATTATTTTGCTGTGCCTCTGTCGAGCAGTGACACTGAGGTAATCCCTGGGGTATATCTGTGATCTCCCATCCATTGGTCAAGATTTCTCTTGAACAAGGCCAGCGAGGTGCTCTGCCTCACATGTACCGGGATTTTGTTCCACAGCATAGGGAGTCTTTGGGTGATGACTCTATCCCTCCAGCACGTCCTATTAATAGCCGTGTCAAGGTTTAAGTCTCCCGCCCTTGTGGCTCTGATGGATCTAGAGTTTTTGAGGTGAAGCATATTCATCAAATCTGGGTTTGACATGACCTTGTATGTTAGGCAAAGGTCACCTCTGAGCAAGCGGTAAGCGACTGAATAGAGCTGGAGTTCTTTCAGTCGGGCAGCATAGGACAGATTTTTGAGACCCTTTATCCTTTTGGTGAGGAACTTTGTGGCCTCTCCAGCTGCTGCAAGTGTCGGGTCAGATACATTCCGAATGGGGCATTGTACTCAATCATTGGTCTGATGAGTGATGAGTAAAGGGAGACTATGACCTCCCTTGATCTAGATGAGAATCCCTTCATGATAAGGTGGGCAATGTAGAAGGTTTTCCTAACTACTTTAGCTACATGGGTGTCGAATGACAGACTACTATCAACCTGGGTCCCCAGGTCCCTGATAACTTCTTCTGTGCTCAGTGGATTGCCACCTATTTGGTAGCTAGGGGTAACCTTGTTTTTCCCGAAGGGTATGACTATGCATTTTTTGGCATTTAACTTTAGGCCGTGGCTCTGGCACCAGTTATCCGTTTCTGTGAGACCCTTCTGAAGGATATCTGTATCAGATGTGTTTTCTACTATGGCGCCCAGTTTGCAGTCATCTGCAAACTTTGTGAGCCATAACCCTCCTGTGTTTGCTTGTACTTCGGAAAAGTAGATGCCAAACAAGAGTGGGCCCAGGACTGAGCCCTGTGGGACACCACTTGTGACAGGCTTTGAGTCTGACATGGTGCCAGCAACTCTGACCCTGTGGGTTCTGTCACTCAGCCAGTTTGCAACCCATCTTGTGATGTATGGGTTGACATTTAAGCTGATGAGTTTTTCAATGATACCCGAGTGGGGTATTGTATCGAAGGCCTTAGCCAGATCGAGATAGGCTGTATGGACTGCCTTTCCCTCATCAATGGCTTTGGTGACTGTTTCAAAAGTCAACCAAGTTTAAAAGGCATGATCTGCCTTTGACAAAGCCAAACTGGGTTGGATCCAAAGTCTGCAAATTCCTATGTCTTTATTTATGAGGTCCATTATGATCCTCTCCATGGCTTTGCAGATAAGGCTTGTCAAGCTAATGGGCGGTAATTTCCAGGGTCGGTGGAGGCACCGCCTTTGTGAAGTGGTACCACAGTTGCAGTGCGCCACTCCTGGGTGCGTATCCAGAGGTAAGACTTTGATTAAACAGCTGTCCTAGCTGTGGGTTTAATTCCTCATTCTGTTCATGGAGCACACAGGCGTGGACACCATCCGGTCCCATGGATGCTGTGTTTTTGCTTTGGAGAGAGCAGTTCTCACTTGGGCGCTGGAGATGTTTGGGGGACTGCAATCGCTTGGTATAGATATCTCTCCTTTTGGGGAGGGGGAGAAGTTTGCACTGAACCTGTCAGCCAGTATGTTGGCAATGTCTGTAGGATCAGTAATCTTCACATCATTTTGAACTAGCTCTGAGCATATCTGTGAGTTTCCTCCCAGGTTTCTAACATAGCTAAAGAAGGCCTTATGATTGTCTTTTGAGTCTTTAGCTATTTTTCTCTCGAAATTTGCTTTGGATGATTTTATGAGAGCTCTTAGTTTTTTACTTATAGTGATCAAGGGTGTCTTACCTTTTAAGGATTTTGCTCTATCTTGTAGTAGCTTCCTCCTTTTGTTGTAAAGTTTGCTTATGGCTGGGGTCCACCAGACTGGACGCTTGCCTTTGGTACAAGGAGTCTTTGTTTTGCTTGGGATTGCCTTATCCATGCAGTCCTGCAGGTGCTGGTAGAAGGCATTTGTAAGTGATTCAGCGGCTTGAGTACTGTTTTCCGCCAGCTCGGGGGCCTTAAAGGAGACCACACTAGTCTTTAGAAGTGTGAAGTCGGCTTTTGAGAAGTTCTTTACTGTGGTCTTTTTATTTCAGGTGGGGGTGGGATGAGAACCTCCAGCGAGATTAGTTTGTGGTCTGATCTCACCAGTGAGGGGTACACCTCCGGTGTTGAACATTGTGCTCCCATGTTCGTGATGATGAGATCAAGTATGTTATCTCCTCTTGTGGGATGGTGACTAGTTGTTCCATGGCATTTGAGTTTATGAATTCCAGGAACTTTTGGGCTAGGGTGTTTGGGCTTGAGTAGTGTTCCCAGTCTATATTAGGGTAATTGAAGTCACCTAGTATGATGGTGTTTGGTGATACATTTATCCCTCTAGTGTTTTCAGGAAGGCCATGTGAGGTTCCTGAGTTTGTGAGGGTGGCCTGTAACATGCTACAATTTGCAGAGCAGTCTTGCCTATGGTTAATTGCACCTGGATGGTCTCCGATGCATCGTGCGTTGCCACCAGTCTTGAGGTGTGGGTGTCCTTGATGAATATGGATACCCTCCTTTCTTGGTATTGTCCGGATTTTGGGGCCGGAACGCATGATATGAGGTAAAACCTGATAGCGCTGGGGTGCTCTCAGGAGCCTTGAACCAGGTTTCTGTCACAGCACAGACATCGATGTTCTCCATACTGAGAAGGGCCTCGAGTGCGTGCATTTTGAGATTTAGACTTCTGGCATTGAGCAGCATTACCCTTAGTTTTTTCCTTTTTGTGTTCTAGGGTGGTAGGTTTAGAATTTGAGCCTTGCCTAAAAAGGCACTATGGGGTGGCAAGAGCCTTTGCCAATATCCGGAATCCCAGGGTGACAGGTGCAAGCCGTCCCTTGAAGCAGCGTGGCTTGTCCAGCATGTCATCCCAGGCAGACAGACACTGGATCCCCTTTGAATGACACCAGTGTTTAAGCCAATTGTTAAAGCTGATCATCTTATCTCTGTATTGTGGCATCATTCTTGGTGAAGGTAGGATACTGCTCAAGGTCAGGGTCATACCTGCCTGGGCTACATAATCAGAGAGCTCCTCAATGTCTCTTTTCATGTAGTCCAAGGAGGTACGTCTCAGGTCGCTTACACCAGCGTGGACAATGACTGAGTCATATTTGTACCTGCTGTTGAGAGACCTGAGTGCTTGCGTTATGTGGCGGATTCTAGCGCCCGACAGGCAGCTTACTGTGACCTTCTCCTTACTCAGTCTGGTGAGCGGGACGTCAGTGTGTCTGACTATGGAGTCACCAATGACTAGTGTGTCTGGCATTGTGTTTGGCCTTAAGGGCTGTGACTGTTTGACACTCTGACTGTGAGGTCTATGTGTTGCAGGTGTTGTGTTCTGAGGTGGTGGTTGTTTGGGTGTCTGCTTTGGTGGCCTCTGCTGTTTTGGTAGATTTTTGATCAGAGCCTCCGAGTATGTCTTTGTGTGTTTATGTGTATGATTTGAGGTTGTAATGGTACTATGTGAGACTGGGTCTATAGTGTGTGTGGTAACCTTCTCCTCCTGACTGGTCTTGCCAGTCCTATGTTGAGAGAGCTCAGCCTCCAGTTTGGCCGTATAGTTGCATCTCTCGCATGTATTTGTATTTTGTGGGAGGAGGAGAGGGTTGTCTGTGTACATGAGGCAATTGTAACATTGCCTCAATATTCCCAGGTTAACCAGCTGAGCAGGAGAGGACACTAGCAACTGATCCCTCGACATGCTAGAAGGAATAGACAAAAACTTTAAAAAGATTCCGGGGGACGTGGGTGACCGAGAAATGGGGGGTTGCCTTTTTGGGGTACTATCTATGACAAGAGTGCCGTATCAAGGTAATAAGTACTGTAGGAGCAAGTGCTACGTTTAACAGATAGAGAATAGTCTACTTGGAGTCAAGTAGAGATGATCTTTTTAATTATAGGATAAGCTGATTAGATCAGTAGTATAGTTCGAGGAAGGTAGTTTTAAGGGAAAATTTGAAGAGTGGACTTTAGGTAGCCCGAATAGTTTAAACCTGCTTAACCGGCGCTGCCCTAGTGTGCAATGGTAGCAACTCCGCGCTAAATCGGGCTAATGCGCGCTAAAGCGTGCTTTATAGCAGGGGGCTGGAAAAGACAGGAAATGACCCAAAATGGCCAATAAACTACAAGTTACTGCCTTAAACCACTCCTCTGAGGACAAATGAAGGAGTTATGGAAATGACCCCTAGTGGCCAATAAAACTACAGTTTCAAGTCAGTAACCACCTCTCCGGGGGGCAGGGAAGCTGCTCAATGTTAGTCACTGCCACTGATGAACACAGAGACCCTCCTTCAGCCCAAGCAAAAATGGCCTCAAAGAAACTCTAAACAATCGGCGTTTTAGGCGGAATTAGCTAAAGGCAGCAAGAAAATTCAGAAAAATTATACTTAATCACTCCAAAGTCTCTCTTTTGACTCTCTGCTGCTGTAGAACTCTACAGGGCACCAGGCAGGAGCTTGCTGAGCTGTATATGTAATAGACTGGAAGGCCTTCTGGCTGATGCACTAGAAGCTATAGGACACTGATAGCAATGTGGGTGCACTCAGTAACATTTTATTACCTCAGGGAAATGGATTATCTCACATAATGCCTACATGCTTCTTTTCTGTGCTTATTGGGAGCTAAATATGCTTTTTCATATGCTGCAGCATCACATTCAGAAGCTGGTAACGTGATTTGTGGGGCACATGTCTGCAAAATTCTTTCTGTGTTTCCTGTCAGAAGTAGAAATGTTTGCCATGTAGATCTTACTGTTCAGTAGAATAAGTAGGTCATGCTTTTAATTCAGGTGGACTTTTTGAGATGGCCACTAAAGGACTGGATGAAGGTAGGACTGTGCACACAGCATACCTCGACCTGGCCAAGGCTTTTGATACAACACCACACTCAGGCATTATAGACAAGCTCTCACTAATTTGAGTATAAACCCTTTTATCACCCACTGGATAGCCAACAGGCTCACTGATATGACCTGAGAAGTCAAAATAGGTGAGGCAACCTCCACCAACAGCCCAGTCACTAGCAGTGTCCCCCAGAGCTCAGTACTGGTCCTGCTCCTTTTTGGCATCCATTTCTCTAAAATGGAAGCAAATGCTGAAGGTTTATGGCTGACTAAGTTTTCAGATGATTGAAGGCAGGGGATTATCATTAACTCCCCTGCAGATACTAGCATTCCTCAAGGTCTATCTCTGACTAATAAATGGTGCCAAAGCCATGGTCTTAAACTCAATGCTAAGAAATGCATAATTGTACCCTTTGGGAAATCAACCATCTTGGATAATTACTAGGTTAATAATAGACCCCTAAGAGTCGACCCGGTTGTCAGGGATCTGGGTATGTACATAGAGAGTAGTCTTACCTTCGACTACCATGTGGCCACAGTAATGAGAACATCCTTTTATGTTGTGCAACTTATAAATAAAGGCATGGCATTTAGATCCAAAGAGGTCAACATCCCACTGTAGTAGACAAATCATAGAGTGCAATGCTCTCTTTGGTATGTACCTGAACAGGCATATGCAACAACTAGAGCAATCTCAAAGGTTCCTTACAAAAAGAATGCAAGGCATAACAAACCTGCCTTATGAAGACTTCCTGAAAGCCCTTTCTGTCTACTCAGTCTCCTATAGACTGCTGAGGGGTGATCTATGCCTGGTGTACAAAGCATCTGCAAACCCCACACTTATGAATCTGCTACATATCTGAAGTCAAAGAGTACCAGAAATTCAAGGTCTATGGGCCTGAATTTTGTCTGTGACAGAAACAGAACATGCTGGAGAGCCAGATATGTGTTTCAGAGACTGCCCCCTCCTATGGAACAGGCTTCCCATCCATGTAAAGCTGAGTTCATCTATTACCCAATTTAAGCACGTCCTCAACAAGTGGATGGGAAACAGGACATTTACACTGGGCCTTGCACCCATGTCCCTCATAGACAGAGGTAGCTTATAAATGCCTGGCCTTTAATGTGCTATATGGATGCAGGGCATCATTTTTTTTTAGGAAAACTTGATAGGGCTTAGAAAGGATTCTTGGGTTGTTAGCTTAGTAACAGTCAATGAATCTATGCATCTATGCATCTGCAATGACACCATGTAAGGGTAACACATGTCTACTAGTGGGTTAAAACACATACATAGCTGTATGGTGTCACTGCACTAAGGTTTTTGTCAACAGTGTCCTGGTAGTGCTGAGGGACCCATTTGCAATGCAGGGGTGACAGCATAAAGCATTATGAACATTGGTGACCACTAAAAAATGCTGTTCAGGTAATAGTAATGTCACCCCTAGAATCTTTTCGCAGGATTATGCCAGAAAATGCTACCATTCAAAATAGATGATTGATGCTGCCCATCACACTTATTGCATCTATTTCTGTACTGCTCTGTCATATTTGATATTATCACTTGCCTATGTGATGACTCTCAACTGCATGCTGATACTCATTTGTACATCATTATGTGGTCCTTTGCAATTGATACATACGAAGCTACTTTCCCAGCAGTGAGGTCATGCTGTACATATCTCTAAATAGTCTTCTCTCTGCTTGTTACTGCTCTAAATGCTTTTTTGTGTACTGGAAGTTGTTATTTATTTCTCAATACCACCCAGAGTACTTTGTGATGTTTTGTAGTGTACCTTTACTCTTGAAAGCATTTCACAGATGAACCTTATTTAAATAACGTGCTCCTTTATTAAGGAGCCTTTTGTTTAAAAAATTCCTCCTAACCAATATTACTTGTTTCCATGCAAGTTCATAGGTGCATACTAAGTTAACAAAAATATGGGTCTTTTCAAGCCTAACCATGCATCCCAAATATATCTGACAAGTTTAGGGACCTCAAGATTATTCTAAGTGTTATATGTTAGCTAGGGCATGGGTGGTCAAGCATTTACAACCTGCCTTTGTCCATTAGGGATAAAAGTGTCAGACCAAGGGTGAACTTTCACTTCTACATCCAGTGGTCTAAATTGCACTTGAATTGGGTTATGGAAGAACTCTGCTTCATAGGTTGATAGGTTCATACTAGGCTAATGACCACTGGAGTCTTTACAAGCCTAGCCATGCAACCCAAACCAGTTTGTCCCAGACTTCCTTGGATGCCTATATGGTGGGGTATGTTAGAAAACAGGTAGCTAAGGGTTATGGGAGGGTTTTTAGTTAGAGATTCATTTACTTAATGTTGACCGCTGTCCATCAGAGACATGGGGCATTTGCAATTTCCCCTCCAACAATCAAAGTTTCTTTTGAACAGGGTCAGGGATGAACTCATCTTCACTTAGATTGGGTGCTTATTCCATAGAGCGGTGATCCTCTGAGATGCATATTGCTTCCTCCAGCAGGTTCTATTTATGTTGAAAATGAAGTTAATGTCCTTGGATTTAGTATCTCTGGTGTGTTTTTTTTGCAGATGTGAAGAGATCCATCAGGTCTCAATCTAAGAACCCCTTATATGATAGGCATAGATTGTCTCTCGGTCACCTGTAGGAGACTAAGTAAAGACATAGGGCCTTAAGGCAATCAGTGTAGGATGAGGTATTCTTATGAATCTATGCATCTCCAATGACATGTCTTTGAGGACATTCCAACTGTTGCAAGTATCTGGCCAGGTACATGCCAAAGTGGGCATTGTACTCAACTACAGGTCTGATAAGGGCTGAGCAGATGGTACCATTTCTTCCTTGGAACTGGATGCCATATCCTTGCTTATGAAGTGGGTAACAGAATGATTTTCTTACTATCTTGGCCATATGTTGGTCAATTGCCAGATTACTGACTATGTATGTTCCCAGATCCTTAACTATTAGTTAAGCTCTTGGGGGAGTTTTATCCATGAGGTAATTAGCTTGTGTGGGTGCTTTCCCGAAGGGAAATATAATGCATTTATTTGCATTGAGTTTTAATTTCTGACTTTTGGACCAATCATTTGTTTGTGTTAGACCCTTTTCTAAGATGTAACTGTCATGGTAGAATTATATGAAAGGTCCCAATTTACAGTCATTTGCAAAATTGGTGAGCCAGAGGCCTTTAACTTTAACCTTTACTTCTGAGAAGTAAATCCCAAGCAGGAGTAAGCCAAACACAGAGCTCTGGAGTACATAGCTGGTGACCAGTCTCTTGGTGGAAGTGGTGTCACCGATCCTGACTTCTAGGGTCCTATCTGTGAGCCAGTTGGCAATCCAGTGAATTATACAGGGATTTATGCATAGTTCTGAGAGTTTTCCAACAATATCTGAGTGAGATATAATATTGAACTCCTTGGCCAGGTCAAGGCAATTGGTATGCACCATTTCTCCTTCTTCCATAGCCTAGGTAGCCCTCTAGAATAACTCTATCAAGTAAAGTAGGCACAACCTTACCTTAACAAAGCCAAGCTGGGATTTGCCCAGTGTCCTCAGGATGCCAATGTCTTTGTTGATCATTTCCATGATAATTCATTCCATGGCTTTGCATTTTAGACTTGTAAGACTGATGGGTCTTTAGCTCCAGGGGTTAGTTGATGTCCACCCATATGAAGAGGGATGACAGTCCCTCCTTTTCTGAAGACTACTTTTAAGCTGAAATAGCTCAGTCAAACTCAAATAGCTTCTACTCTGACCTCCCTGCTTCTTTTTAACTGCAACAAGCTACACTCCTAGCTTGAACCCCCCTCCCCCACACTTCTCTGCTGCTCTTTCTTGATCAGAGACTGATTGTCTACTTTTCCATAGCAAAGACTCAGGACTAGCCCAGCTCCATTCTCCCTTGCTATGCTCAGGCTCACTTCACTCCTCTACCCACCCCTATTCCCAACGACCCCCCCATATCATTCTCTTTATACTTAACCCTCTGACATTCCCAGAGTCTTACACCACACCCCTTCCTGTCTTCCAGAACATTCACTCCCATCCCCTTTCCTTACTGTCACTACTTATACTAGTATTCCTACAAATCCTAGCTCTACAACTCCTTCTACTGGCCCTATCATCAACCCTACCCTAAAAATCTTCCATAAGCACTACTACTTGTTTGTGTCTTTCAGCTTTTCCCAGTCAGGGGTCGCCACAGCGGAACTCCGGTCCACTAATGATTGGCAGTAGAGTTTTACGTGCTGGCTTGCCGGGCCTAACGCACAACCTTCAATGAAGGAACACCCATTCACGCATGTCGCCACACAGAAGACGCTCTAACTGAGAATCAAATGGGCAACGTCTAACTGTGAGGTGACAACACTACCGCAGCACCACCACTGCAGTTCCATACGCACTACTACTACTTAACTCAAAAAGCTACTCACTTTTCTCAACTTCCAACATGATTATCTCACCTTATACCATATTCTGTTTGCCTCCATTACTTCTCCTCTCATCATTGACAGTCCTATCATTCTTATTTAACCCCAGCCTGCAGTAGCCCTAGAAATTCTCAAAACTATATCTTCTCTTATTCTCAGCAATCTGTTGATGTTACCTCATCTATCCTCTCCTTAAATACTCCTCTCCCTAGAATCAGAATACCTCCTTTCCACACTATCCATTCTAAAACTAAAACAAAACATTTTTGCAGCTACTTATACAAACATAAGTTCTACTTCCTCCCAGTCACCCTATTATTATCAGGAGACATTCATCCCAATACTTGACCAGTCACAGCTTCACTCTCCAGCAATTCTACCCTTCCTAACCAACATATCCCTACCCTGACTAATAAACACATCTCATTCTACTCAATGAGTATTAGATGTATACTCAGTAAAACTAGTGAATTCCATGCCCAGGTTGCTAACCATACCCCAGGTGTAATCACTCTTTCAGAAACATGGATGAAACCTCATATCCCAGAAAGGGGCATTTGTTTCCCAAGGTTTAATATACTTTGCCTAGATCACCAGAAGAAAAAAGGGGGTGGAGTAGCTATCATTTACTCTAGCCATCTAACTCTCACTTGTCTTAATGAACCAATCCCATATTTCACTCCTGCAGAAATCCTGGCAGCCAACTTTAAACTTAATAACTTCTCTGCCGTAACCATCTATATTCCCCAGGTGATAATTTTCTCCTTCTTGAAAACTTTCTCTCCTATCTCACTGATCACTATCCAAATGAAACAATTCTCCTTGGTGATGTAAATATAAATTGGTAAGCTCTAAATGATCCTAACTCTTCTTCTTGCATTAAACAAAATGGCTTTATACAACTAATATCTGAACCTACTCACTACAATAACTCACAAATCCCTAGTACTTTAATTGAGTGGATACTAGTATCTGACCATTCTATATATCATAACCCTGAAACCTTACCCAATTCCCTTAGTGTTCACTCTCCAATAAAAGTTACTAGATTCACCCCCCACATTACCAGACCTCATAGATACATAACTTGTAGAAAACTATCCACTTTCTCTCCTGACATCTTTAATATCCTTCTTTCAAGAATTAACTGGAGTCACCTTAATGACCTGTATCTGGATGAAGCAGTCCAATCATTTCTTTCTTGATATACTAAACTCTCTTAAATCTCTTTGTACTGTTAGAATGAACTCAAAAATATCCCCATGGCTCTCTAATGCAATCCGTACTCTAACAAGAAATATGGACAAGCTGTGGAAAACCTGGATGAGATCTAAACTCCCCTCTGACTGACAAAAGTACAGAGAACTTAGAAACTTGACATTGCTAAAGATAAAAAGGAATTTGACTTCAACCATCCTACTGCACTCAAATATCATCCTAAAAAATTCTGGAACTCAATCAACCAAATTTTGCATCCTGGAAACCCTTCCTAGGTTTATAGGTTCGTATGTGTTTAGTAGGTTGATGACCACAATGGCCTTTTTAAGCCTAGCCATGCATCCCAAATCTCTGACAAGTTCTGATACCCTTGACAAGTGTAAGCATGGGCCTGGTAAATGAACCATTTACAGGTTACCTGTTTGCATCAGAGAAATAGGTGACAAACCATGGATGAATTTCTGTTTACCCATCCAATTGTCCAAGTTGCACTTGAATTGGATTAGGGAGGAACTCTACTTCTCATGGATGGGGACCCTGTTCTATAGGCAGGTTAGTCTCTGGGATACATACCTATCTCTCCAACAGGTCCTATTTATATCACAGACAAGGTTTAAGTCTTTAGAACGGGGAATTATAGGTTCATAGGTTCATAGATAGATACTAGGCTATCAGCCCAAGGGCATAAGTAAGCCTAGCCAACAAGGTTCCCTGGCGTATGCCACCCAAGAAAGTTATTTTCCTGTGCCCCTATTGAGCAGAACCACAGAAGTGATCCCTGGGGTGTGTTTCCTATTTCACATCCACTCATCAAGATTTTTCTTAACGAGTGCTAATGAGGAACTCTGCTTGACATAGATGGGTAGCTGGTTCCAGAGTATGAGAAGTCTCTGGGACAGGAATCTATCCCTCCAGCATGTCCTGTTTATTGTGGTGACAAGGTTTAGGTCACTAGAGCATGTAGCTAGGAGGGATTGGGATTTCATTAGGTGTAGCATATCCAACAGCTCTGGGTTTGACATAGCTTTATATGTTAGGCAGAGATCACCTCGGAGTAGGCGATGTGCTATGGAGTAAAGCTGGAGTTTTTTGAGACGGTCAGTGTAGGGCATCTGTTTGAGACCAGTAATCCTCTTTCTGAGGTACTTCTGTGGCCTTTCCAGCTGCTGCAGATGTCTTGTGAGGTACATTCCAAAAGGGGCATTATACTCTATAATAGTTCTAAAGAGTGTAGAGTAGAGGGGAACAATTACCTCGTTTTTCCTGAATGAGAACCCTTTTGTGAGGAGGTGTGCCACATAGAAGGATTTCCTAACTAATGTGGCAATGTGATTATCAAAGGAGAGACTACTGCCCACCTAGGCCCCAAGGACTCTTATCACAAATTCGGCATTAAGTAGACTGCTGCCTATGTGGTAGTTCATGGGTACAGAGTTTTTACCAAAGGGGATGACGATGCACTTTTTGGCATTGCGCTTGAAGCCATTGGCTCTGACACCAGGCATCTGTCTCAGTGAGGCCCTTCTGTAGGATGTCCACATCATTTGGGGACTCGACTATGGCTCCTAGTTTGCAGTCATCTGCAAACATCATTATCCGAAGGCTTTCTGTGCTAGCCTGTACTTTAGAGACATAGATACCAAACAGGAGAGGTCCCAGGACTGAACCCTGTGGTACTCCACTTGTCACTGGTTTGAAGTCAGATTTGGAGTCTGCAACTTTTACAGTGTGGATTCTGTCAGTGAGCCAGTTGGCAACCCATCTTGTGACATATGGATTTATATCTAGTTTAGTGAGTTGAGCTATAATTCCAGAATGGGGGATGGTGTCAAAAGCCTTGGTAAGGTCAAGATAGGATGTGTAAACTACCTTACCATTGTCTACACCTTTGGTGACTGCCTCAAAGAAGTTGATCAGGTTCAGGAGGCATGATCTGCCTTTCACAAACCTGAACTGGGTGGGGCCAGAGTTTGGAGGTTACTAAAGTCTTTGTTTATGAGTTCCATGATGATACATTCCATGACCTTACAGACCAGGCTCATCAGGCTAATAGAGCGATAGTTTCAGGGATCAGTGGTGGCTCCCCCTTTGTGGAGTGGGATAACTGTTGCTGTGCACCATTCAGTGGGCACCAAGCCTGATATGAGGCTATGCTTGGACATGGTGCTTAGGTGGGGAGCCAGTTCTTTCTGAAATTCATGTAAAACACAGCCTGGGATGTTGTCCAGTCCAATGGATGCTGTTTTTGGCATTAGAGAGTGCAGCTTTTACCTGCGCAGTTGTGGTTACAAGGACTCTGCATTCTTCCTGTATAGATTTGGCCCTTTAGGGGGTGAGAGGAGGTTAAACTTAGCACTGAACCTATCTGCCAGGATGTTGGCAATATCAGTTGTTTCTGTAATTTTCATGCCATTGTGCTGTAACTCAGAGCAGATCTGGGTGTTGCCATTGAGATTCTTGATATAGCTATAGAATGCTTTGTGGTTGTCCCTAGAATCAGTGGTGATTTTGTTTTTATAGCTAGCCTTGGATGATCTTAAAAGGGATCTCAGCTTCTTACTGAGGCTGAACAGGGAGCTCCTGCACTCATGGGATTTTATTCTCTTTTGCAACAGTTTCTTCCTTCTGTTCTAGAGTTTGTTTATGGCAGGCAACCACCAGATTGGCTTCCTTTTTTTGGAGGATAGAGTCTTGGTTCTGTCTGGGAAAGCACGATCCATGCACTCATGTAAGTGCTTATAGAGTGCATTTGTGTAGGATTCAGCAGTCGTAACTGCATTGTCCATCTGCATAGGTGTCATGAAGTTCGCCACTTCTGTCTTAAAAAGCATGAAGTTGGCTTTGGAGAATTTTTTTTACCGTGGTTTCCTTAATGGGGGATGATGGTGGGGGTAGGATGTGGATATCTAGGGTGATTAGCTTATGGTCGGATCTGGTCAATGAGGAGTTGACGACAGGTGTAGAACACCAGTCACTCATGTTGGTAATGACTAGGTCTAAGATATTGTTGCCTCTGGTGGGGTTGTGGATAAGTTGATCCAGGGCACTGGAATTTATTAATTCCAGAAAGCATTGAGTGAAGGAGGTGGTACACGAGTAGTTTTCCCAGATAATGGTGGAATAGTTGAAATTGTCCATTATTGAGGTGTTTGGTTGAACCCTAATATTTTCCGGTATATCAAGAAGAGAGGAGTGGGAATCCTGGGGCATGGTGGGGAATCTGTTCCAAGCTACAATTTGGATTGCAGTTTTGCCCAGAGTTAGTTGCACTTGGATAACCTTGGATGCATTATGCTGAGCAACTAGCCTGCAGGTGTGGATATCCTTAATGAATATGGACACAACTCCGCCTTTGGAGTTCCGGAGTCCAGGTTAGATGGCCGAAAAGTGTGGTATGAGTTATAGTTTGGTAATGCAGGGGTGCTCTCTGGAGCCTTGAACCAGGTCTCCGTCACTGCACAGATATCGATGTTCTCCATTTTATGGACTGCCTCAAGGGAGTGCATTTTGAGATTTAAACTTCTAGCATTGAGTAGCATTACCCTCAGTTTTTGCTTGCCTGTTCCTCTTATGGTGGTGAATTTGTCATTTGAACCTTGCCTAAAAAAGGCACTATGGGGGCAGTAGGAGCCTTAGCCAGTATCCAGAATCCCCGGGTTGACAGGTGCAGGCCATCTCTGACAAAGCATCAAGGTGTATCGACCATGTCATCCCAGGCAGAAAGATACTGGATCCCCTCAGAATGACACCAGAAGCTTAGCCAATTGTTGAAGTCAATAATTTTGTCTTTGTACTGCGGTATCATTCTGGGCGAAGGCAGGATGCTACTCAGGGCTAGGGTCATACCTACCTGGGCTACAAGGTCGGAGAGCTCTTCCATGTCTCTTTTCATGTAGTCCAGGGAGGTCTCAGGTCATTCACATCAACATGGATAATGACAGAGTCATATTTGTACTTGTTGTGGAGTGACCTGAGTGCGTGGGCTGACAGTAACCTTCTTCTTGTTTAGCTTAGTGAGTGGGACATCAGTGTGCCTGACTATAGAGTCACCTATGACTAGTGTGTTGGATATGTTGTTTTGCCTTATGGGCTGTGGTTGAGTGGCACACTGAGCCTGTGTCATTTGGCTTGTTTTGGGGGGTGGAGGTTGCTTGCATTTCTGCTTTGGAGGTCTCTGTTGCTTGAGCAGATTATTATTGAGAGCCTCCGTGAATGTTTTTGTGTTTCATATGTGTGGATTTTGGTGGTGTAGGTTTAGTGGGATTATGTGATGAGTGTGGTGTGGTGCAAGTGTTTACCTTCTCCTCTTGACTGTCAAGTTCAGTCTTGGTTGGAGAGAGCTTTACCTCCAGTTTGGCTAGATAAGTGCAACTCTCACAGGTTGTCGTGTTGGGTAGTAGGAGGAGAGGATTGTCTTTGTACATGAGGCAATTGCTACATTGCCCCAAGATGCCCAGATTAATCAGATAGACAGGAGAGAACACTGGGAGCTGACCCTTGGACATCCTAAATAAAAAAAATATATATTTTCCTCTAGACAAGTGAGGAAAGTGAGTACAAGAGCTGTTTTTCTCTAAGCAAGTGAGGAAAGTAAGTACAATAACAGTTTTCCTGTAGGTAATGAGGAAGATTGAGTGCTATAGTAATTAGTAGCTTATTTAGTGCTTACAAGTTTTGAACAAGTGCAGAGCATGAATAAGCAAATTCAAGTGCTAAAACTAAGAATCTGTATCTGAACTAGACTAGTTACAGGAAAGAAACAAGTGCAAATGCGGGCTTTTAAATCCAAAAGTTGAGAGAGATGGAAAAATTGCCCAAACGGCTAATAAATAAATTTCTGGGCCAGAACCACTCCTTATGTGGTAGATAGGTTACCTAGTGCTTACCACTCCCACTGATAAGCTAGAAGGCTTCCCTCCAACACAGAAAGGCTTGGGAGGCTCAGGAGCTTGCAAACAGTCCTGGATACAGCAAATCTGTAACTGGACTAGACTAGTTATAGGAAATGGGGGAAACAAGTGCAAATGCGGGTTTTTAAAGCAGAAAGTTGCAAGAGATTGAAAAACTGCCCAAATGACCAATAACTACAATTTCTGGGCCAGAACCATTCCTTATGTGGTAGATAGGTTACCCAGTGCTTACCTCTCCCACTGATAAGATAGCAGGCTTCACTCAAACACAGAAAGGGGGCCTCAGGAGCTTACAAACAGTCCTGGATACAGCAAATCTGTATCTGGACTAGACTAGTTACAGGAAAGGAGGGAAACAAGAGCAAATGCAGGCTTTTAAAGCATAAATTTGAGAGAGATGGAAAAACTGCCCAAAAGGACAATAACTTCAATGTCTTGGCCAGAACCACTCCTTATGTGGTAGATAGGTTACCTAGTTACCTTTCCCACTGATAAGCTAGAAGGCTTCTCTCCAACACAGAAAGGCTTGGGTGCTGAGGAGCTTACAAACAGTCCTGGATACAGCAAATCTGTGTCTGGACTAGACTAGTTACAGGAAGCAGGGGAAACAAGTGCAAGTGCGGGCTTTTAAAGCAGAAAGTTGAGAGAGAGATGGAAAAACTGCCCAAACAGCCAATAACTACAATTTCTGGGCCAGAGCCACTCCTTATGTGGTAGATAGGTTACCTAGTGCTTAACTCTCCCACGAATAAGCTAGCAGGCTTCCCTCCAACACAGACAGGCTTGGGGGGGGGGTGCTCAGAAGCTTACAAACAGTCCTGGATATAGCAAAGCTGTATCTGGACTAGACTAGTTACAGGAAAGGCAGGAAACAAGTGTAATTTGTTTTTGTTACAGCTAAGCAGAACACATGGAGATTCTAGCAAAGTTTTTTTTTTGTAAAGGAAAGGAAGAGAGAAGAAGCAGAAGATAATTCAAGGCTAGGAAACTAAGTGGGTTGGCCTTCTCAAATGTTCTCTCTGTATTAGGTAGAATGAGCTAATGACTCTAAACTGGGAGGAGTGTCCCAGATCAAATTTACAGTAGGGGTGGGCAACTGCAAAGCCACCAAGTAGCAAGGAGCTAGGAGACTCTACAGAATGCTTTTAACTGCAAACAAATCAGTTATATGATACACTCCTTGGGAAGAAATCAGAACAAACAAATAGGACCTTACAAGTAGAGAAAATTTCCCGTTAATACCTTTCACACAGTGAAACTAGTAAAAAATGTTTACAAACAGTGTGACAGTAAAAAACGTATTTATCAGGCCCTGTAAGGCAGACAATTTTAGTTTAACCATGCAGATTAGTTAATAGCAATAAAGTACAGTAAAAGTATGCAGCAGGCAATAAAAAGTGCTATATATAAATTGCTGGAAGCAATAACTAGTACAAATAAGCAAAAAAAAAAAAAAAAACAGGATACTTATTGTTATAGATCTCATATCAGAGTTGTAGTCAATGCCCCTCCTTCACTCAGCTCAGTGGGTATAGACAGAATTCCTCTCAAATTTATTGCTTAAATACCAGAAGATACAACCTTAAACAACCTTTTTAAAAAAAAGTTCAAAAGGACCAATGAGTGCTTACTCCAAGCCCTAGACAATCCAACCGCCACCAACCAGAAGCCAATAAACACAATCCTGCCACAAAGGTAAAGAAATGCTTCTGCTAATTCAAGATGGCCTGGTCATGTGCTCAGAACAACCACTGCAAAAAGAAACAGGCCCAGAGACAGCAAATCTGAACTGGGACAATACTACAGCTACTAGCCTACACTCGTTTAGACAGTAAACATTACAGGAATATTTATCACAGCAGAAGAACAGCAGTGAGCCATAAAATGAAAGTTTTTAAACAGATAAAGGAGAAAGGAGACTCTACAGAATGCTTTTAACTGCAAACAAATCAGCTATATGATACACTCCTTGGCAGGAAATCAGAACAAACAAATAGGTGTTTAACAAATAGAGAAAATTTTCCCATTAATACCTTTCACACAGTGAAACTAGCTAAAAATCTTTACAAACAGTGTGACAGTAAAAACCTTATTTATCAGGCCCTGTAAGGCAGATAGTTTTAGTTTAACCATGCAGATTAGTTAATATCAATAAAATACAGTAAAAAGTATGCAGCAGGCAATAAAAAGTGCTATATATAAATTGCTAGAAGCAATAACTAGTAAAAATAAGCAAAAAAAAAAAAAGGATACTTATTGTTATATATCTCAGATCAGAGCTGTAGTCAATGCCCCTCATTCATTCGGCTCAGTGTGTATAGACAGAAATCCTCTCAAAGTTAGGGCTTAAATACCAGAAGATACAACCTTAAACAATTAAAAAAAAAAAAGCTCAAAATAACCAATGAGTGCTTACTCCAAGCCCTAGACCATCCAACCCCCACCAGCCAGCAGCCAATCAACACAATCCTGCCACAAAGGTAAAGAAAGACTTCTGCTAATTCAAGATCGCCTGTTCATGTGCTCAGAACAACCACTGCAAAAACAAACAGACCCAGAGACAGCAAATCTGACCTGGGACAATACTACAGTTACTAGCCTACACTCCTTTAGACAGTAAACACTACAGAAATGTTTATCACAGCAGAAGAATAGCAGTGAGCCACAAAATGAAAGTTTGTAAACAGATAAAGGAGTAAGGAGACTCTATAGAATGCTTTTAACTACAAACAAATCAGTTATATGATACACTCTTTGGCAAGAAATCAAAATAAACAAACAGGTGCTTAACAAGTAGAGAACAGTTCCTGTTAATACCTTTCACACAGTGAAACTAGCTAAAAAGCTTTACAAACAGTGTGACAGTAAAAACCTTATTTATCAGGCCCTGTAAGGCAGACAATTTTAGCTTAACAATGCAAATGGTACTGTTTGTTTTTTAGATATGCAGGAGGTCTATCAGAGTGGGGTCTGACAATGCCCTGTATGCCAGGCATAGATCTCCCCTCAAAAGCTTGTAGGAGACACAATACATGGATGGGGCCTTGAGGCAGTCTGCATAGGACATATTACTTATGCCCTGTATTCTTTTAGTGAGGAGCCTCTGTGGACGTTCCAGTTGTTTGATATGCCTGGTTAGGTACATACCAAAGGGGACATTGTACTCAGTGATAAGTCTGATGAATGCTGAATACAGTGGAACAATGACTTCCTTGGACTTACATGCCATACCTTTGTTTATAAGTTGGGCAGCATAAAATTATTTCCACACCACTGAAGACACATGATGATCAAAGACTAGATTACTATCTATGTGTGTCCCTAAGTCCCTGACTACTGGGTCAACTCTAAGGGGGTGTGTTGTCAATGTGATAGTTATATCAGGAATAGATGACTTCCCAAATGATACAAGTATGCATTCCTTGGCATTTAGTTTTAGCCCATGACTCTGACAACAGCTGTTTGCCTGTGTCAGCCCCTCCTGGAGCACATTTGTGTCAGTGTGAGATTCAATGACAGCTCCTAATTTGTAATCATTTGCAAATTTAGTCAGCCAGAGACCACTGACATTAGTCTTGACTTCTGAGAAGTAAATTCCAAAAAGGAGCCGTCCAAGGACTGATTCCTGAGGGACTCCACTTGTGACTGGCCTCTTTGTAGAGATGGAGTCCCCAATTCTAACTTCTTGGGTCCTGTCTGTGAGCCAGTTGGCTATCCACTCGGTGACATATTGGTTTGTACCTAACCTCTTGACCTCTTGAGTTTATCAACAATGCCTGAGTAGAGTATTGTGTCAAATGCCTTGGCCAGGTCAAGGTAGGAAGTGTGAATGATTTTGCTCTCATCCATTGCTCTGGTGACCTTCTCAGAGAAGTCCACCAGGTTGAGTAGGCAAGATCTGCCCTTGATGAAACCAAACTGGGTTGGGTCCAGTGTCTGGAGGTTTACTATATCTCTATTGATCATCTCCATAATTCTTTCCATGGCTTTACATATAAGACTTGTGAGACTTATGGGTCTGTAGTTTCCAGCCCCAATCCCTACCCAAATAGTACACCTGAAGACACTGCCACTATCTTTAACACCTTCTTTATTGACACTGTAACAAAGATGATTAATACAACCCCCCCCCCAGCTAATGATCCAAATCACTCTGTCCTACCTTCTGGTTCTAACCCCTCTAAACCCTTTTCTTTTCAACCTGTATCAACTAATTATATCAAATCTCTACTCTCCAAGTTAAAATTGTGCTCTACATATATATATATATATATATATATATATATATATATATATATATATATATATATATATGTATATATATGTGTATATATATATATATATATATATATATATATATATATATATATATATATATATATAAAATATACTAACTCCGAGAACGCACTACAGTGGGGAAAGGGTCCATTTTTTGATTCCTCACTATAGTGCAATCCGCCCCAAAATGCAGAATATGCAATGAGTGAATGTCACTGTGCATTCACTCATTGCACATTCGAAGCATTTTGCGTTCAACGTTTGCAAACTTTGCAAATGTCCTTTCGAACATCTGCTGTTTGCCCGGATGCAAAACGCACACATGAAGGTAAACCCTGCAAAACACAGTGTATTTGTATGCATGTTAAATTCACACCCCTTCCCCCATCAGTGTGACATTTGAGCTGGTGCCACCCTACTTTGTAGCTGTTATAATAATATAACCCTTAAGTACATAAAATAAATGATGTGGCGCATCTTATTTAACCAGATTATTAATGCTGTGATTCTTTCCAAGACAATAAACTACATGGCTGGAAATAAAAAAAAAACTTAGATCATATGGCAGTCTAAAAATGTATATAAATAAATAAATGTATGTACATATACATTTTGCATGCAAAAAAACTCGTACAAATCATATTTTATTTCAGTAAACTATTGTTAACAAAGATAAACTATCTACAAAAATCTTATTGTATAATTAGCTATTATTGTTATTAAACATCATTTCGAATAAAGTGGAAAAAAGAATAAGAAAAATAAAAATGTATAATAATAGAAACAAAATGTACACTTCAATTAAAAATGATTTAACATGGTATTTAAAACCAGCTGGAAGAATAAAATATACCACTAGCTACAACCAAATGACAGAGATGGATGACATAAAAAGGGCATTTGATTTATGGAACTCTAACCTTACCACATTATGGGAAGAAAAACGTATTACTGAAAATCTTTAGAATTATTTATGGAGTTTTTGAATACCACCTTATAGACCCATGGTAGCAAGTGGAGGTTCCCTTACTGATGCCACAGCCATTTACTTTGATCACTTGCTGAAACCTCTAGCAGAAAAGAATAAGTCATACATTTTTGAGGAAAATAAAAAAACATTACAGTGGAAGCTGACAGTATTTTATTAACTATTGATGTGGAATCCATGTACACAGTGCTCCCTCACAATTACTGTATAACAGCAGCTATGTAGTCTTTTAAGAAACATAATCAAGGTACACAGGCACAACTGCAAAAGTTAAGCAAGTGCATTAATCTTGTACTGGACTTTAATTCATTTTCTTTCAATGGCAAACACTACAAAAAAAAAAAAAACTGGTATAGCAATGGAGGTTGCCATGATTTCCAGCATAGCCAACATAGTCTTGGGCAAGTGGGAGGAGGACTTTGTGTTAAACAACACAGACTACATGCAGCATATCACATGCTATGTATGTTATATTGATGATATCTTTAATGTGTGGGAAGGTGACACCTTGCAGCTTGGAGATTTTATCACTTACCTCAAACAACCCCTTTCCTGAAATGTACCTCTTCCCATAGCTATACTTCAACCACTTTCTTAGATATGCAGATTTCCAAGGACACCAACATTAACAGAATCACCACTGATCTATTCAGAATACCAACCAGGGTTAACTTATTACTCCACAGTAAAAGTCTGCATCCTGCAAAAAACAAATACAATGTGAAGTCTCGGGTCTATAGATTAGCTAGAATTACCACAGAGATGGAACCATTTTTAAGAAACCTGAACAACTTAGAGAATGATTTTTTAGTGAGAGGTTATGAAAGTCAGATGTTAAAAAACATTCTGTAACCCATTACAGAAGTGAAAAGGACTGAAGCACTTTCACTCAACCTCCCCAGTAGGAGAATGTTAAGAAATTCCACAGGGAATAACAAATGCAAAAATAGCTGCATTGTGACATACACTTTAGATTATCACAGTATCAAAAATGTTATCAAAGAAAACTGGGCCACTGTTACAGGAAACACTTTTCTGATTAACGTCATAGATCAAGCCCCATCCTTTGTTTACAGGAAGGCCAGGAGCATTAGAAGTTTTGTTGAATTTAAACCTAGACTATATGAGAGAAACACTTATTTAAAGAAAATCATTAAGACCAGTGCAGGGGGTGACTGTAACACTACAGACATAATTTACAGGGCACAGTGCAATGAATGTGATGTATTATATGTTGACAGGACTGTAAATAAACTTAAACATAGGATTTCATTTCATCTGTCAGAAATTCGCTCTGGATGTAAAAATAATGCACTAGCCAAACACATTGCTCTTCATAAAAGACACACTGGTTTTAAGTTCCAGATCCTGGATCTCATAGACATGGCTGATCTGGAAGGGGACATCCTGAATATGCTGGAGAAATATGAACTGATGTGGCAATTAAAGCTGAACTCTTTTAGGAAGCCTGGACTAAACTACTACTGTTCACTTAAAAGTATACTGGAACTTAAAAAATTGCCACATTGTTTACATGATTAGTTTTATTTTATTCTTCCAGTTGGGTTTAAATACCATGTTAAATCATTTTAATTGAAGTGTATATTTTGTTTCTATCATCACGCATTTTTCTTTTTCTTATTCTTTTTTTCCACTTTATTTGAAATGATGTTTAATAACAATACTAACTAATTATACAATAAGATTTTTGTAGATAGTTTTTAGAGATTTTGTACACAGACCTGACCTGAAGAAGTCTAGAAGGATGAAAGTGATCTTTGTTAACAATAGTTTATGAAAATAGAATATGATTTGTACAATTCATTTTTTGTGCATGCAAAATGTATATGTACATATATTTATTTATTTACATACATTTTTAGATTGCCAAATGCTCTAAGGTTTATTTATTTCCAGCCATGTAGTAAATTGTCTTGGAAAAATCACAGCATTAATAATCTGGTTAAATAAGATGTGCCACATCATATTGTTTTGTTTGTTTTTAAGTACATAAGGGTTATATTATTATGACAGCTACTAAGTAGGGCAGGACCAGCTCGAATGTCACACCGATGGGGGGAGGGATGTGAATTTAACATGCATGACAATACACTGTGTTTTACAACACAATAAACTACTCTCTTGCCTGATAAAAAAGTATATATAGAGTTAGAAAGCTTGTGAAGAAACTATCATTCTGTTTTGTTTGTTTTACTTGGATCTCTTGTATCGGAATATAATAAAATTGAGCATGAGTCCTTGTGGCAGATGTTCTGTCAATTTATAGTATCAACTTTTGAGAGAATAAATGGCAAAAAGTTTGAAACACAGGATAGTTTTTCCTGTATAACTAAGGGAATATTTTACTCTATTAATTGTTCTTGCAATTGTTTTTATATTGGGGAAAGTAAAAGAAGCCTAAGTGAAAGGATAAAAGAGCATGTCAGGGACATAAAAAATAACAAAATTATAAGCCCTGTAGCAGATCATTTTAATAGAGTACATTTAGGAAATACAAGTAGTTTAAAAGTGAAAGTTGTGGAACAGGTTTCATTACAATTTGCCAATGAAGATGTGCTTAAGCATTCATTAAGGAAAAAGGAATCAATTTTTATTATTAAATATAACACAATGCAGCCTAATGGGCTAAATAAAGAATGTAACTGGCAAAGTTTTATTTAATGATTGTTTTAGCTTTAAGAGATTTCTACTTTGCATAATTGGTGTAATTGATTAATTGGAATTGACTGTGTTATAAATAGGAAGCATTCAGTGTTTGCATTATACTCTGTAAAGGCTGTTATGGCCGAGGCGTTAGGAGATTTTATGGTGAAATTCATTGTTATCTACTTCATTGTGGAATCAACAGACTTCTATTTATTGAAAGGAAGAAGGTGTCATTGGTTTGTTGGTACGTGGTTTGTAAAATAATTTATTGATCAAGTGCTTTCATTTTCCCCACAGGAAACTTCATGAGAATAACTCAGTAAACAAAAGTTGCACCTTCAAACACACTAAGAGTCATCTGATTGGTTCAAGAATAAATTAACATTTAACACTTAAATGCATATATAACATAACAATAAAACATTAGTGCTTTAGTATTTAAGTGCGCTTAACTTAAATGCAGGAACCAGGGAATAATGATCATTTAAACCTAGAGTTACACAGGCATTCAAACGGAATTGCCATATAAGTTCCCAGTATTGTGTTAAATGTTAATTTATTCTTGCATATTATTCTTTTTCAAACATATCTTTTTCAACAGATATTACTCTTTTAACAAACATTATCTAATGTATGCAATTAATCTATTTTATTTAATTAATTAACTTGAATTATGTTAATAGTCAAACCAATCAGATAACTCCTAGTGTGTTTTAAGGTACAACTTTTGTTTGCTGACTTATTCTGATGAAGTTTCCCATGGAGGAAACAAAAGCACTTAATCAATAAGTTATTTTGTTTTTACTTCTCGACTCCATTTATTACTAGGCTGGGAATTTTGGTTTTTGGTTTTAGTCTCCACTCAGTTAATTTTAGTTTAATAAAGGGGGATGGATAGGCTAAGGACATATAAATTTTCATAGAACATTTTACTGACAGCTACTTAGGAAGTTATATTAGCTAGTCATAACTTGAAGACGAGAAATAATGTGTTTTTGGAGCCGGAAAATTTATAATAAGAGAAAATACTTTAATGTTAGAGTAGCTAGATTATGGTGACATTTTCTCATGGATATAAGAAGTTCTGAGATATTAGTCAATGTGACTAGATCACATAGAGCCAATTTTTACACAATCAACTGGCTAGCCCTGGCATTGCCTGCAGTCTGTGTTCCATGTTCTCCTATCTTGAGAATATTACACACCAGTGTAGATGCTCAGAGCAGTTGGTTTGTACAACTCTTCCCCTATAGGGCACCATCTAGTGTCTGTGCTGCTGCACACAACTCCCACTCTTGGGTAAGTTTCAGATGAAAACACCCAGCATGTTTTTTTTTTTTTCCTTTGGGAATTGGGAGGAACCCCACAGAGATAGAATGAGAACATGCAAACTCTTCACAGGCATAGGCAGAGGACAGGATTGAACATTATAGCTTGGAGGCGAAAACCTAAAACATTATGCAAACTGTGTTTTTTTCTAAGAGTCCTACTCAATTTAAAAGTCACCATGGCTTTTTCTGTGGTGGTAAAAGTAGGGTTTGCAATGCCCTTTATCAGGTCCCATATTCCTAAAATAACACTGTAACACTGTAATCTCATCTGAAGTGGATGTAATTGTGCATGTGTGTGTGTGGGGGGGGGTACAACTAAGGCTGCTTCCAATTTAAAGTGAAGGTTGTGACAATGTACATACAGCATGGCTGTGACTGTATTCTGTCAGATTGTCTCTATATGAAGTGACTGTTGTGAATTAGTGTATCTGCAGCATAGCTGGGAATGTATTCCTTCAGACTGTATATTTTATTTTATATCATCAGTGAGTATGTACAGGACTAGTATCCACGGTGGTGGTGCTGCGGTAGTATTGTCGCCTCACAGTAAGATGCTGTCTGGTTCGATTCTCAGCTAGAGCGTCTTCTGCGTGGAGACATGTGTGAGTGGGCGTACCTTCGTTAAAGGTTGTGCATCAGGGCTGGCAACTCGGCACGTAAAAATCAACTGCCAATAATTAGCGGACCGGAGTTCTGCTGTGGTGACCTCTAACCCCGGTCGGTAAAAGCCGAAAGACACAACAAGTGAGTATGTACAGGAGTGGACTCCTTAAATAAAATAAACAACCCTTGCCCTATTGTTTTGCCTGGTGATGCAATTTTACCAGTATTACAACCATTCAAAATATGAAGAGAGATGTTTTTAATCATTGCAATATTGAATAAGCCCAGGATATCCTTCTTGGTGTTGCATTCATAGAAAGCTGTCACAGGAAGCAATGCATGCATTCATTATTTCACATATATTCAAAGGATTTCATTAAGTATACTTACTGTTTATCGCTGGTGCAGTTGTTCCAATGCCCACCCAACTTCCTGTGCCATAGATGTAGACTGCAAAAGATGAGGAACAATGTTGTAAAATAAAGCTCTCATTTACAGAAGGTAATGCAATATCTGTCCAGGCATAATCGGTCCCATTCATGGAATTCCATGCTGGTGTAAATGAGTGCGTACTGTTGCCTTTGAAGATTTCTAACAGTGCTGACATTTTAGCAATCACACGAACATAGTTGTTTACATGAAATTCTGTATTGATAACATAGGAGCTGGAAAGTGATTCAAACGGAATGACATTCATTATGAATGGATCTGTTGAATAGTTGCCAGATCCTCCTGTGTAGGTGTACATTACCATGATCGGTTTTGTAGCATCAATTGCTAAGAAAGAGTTTGAAGGCAGATGAATTTCTGAGTATCTCCCTTCCTGAAGAGTTATGTTGTTACTTGTCCCTCCAATTATATATTGTATGTCAGTTGTTTGTGAAGCAATAAGTGAGACAATATCTGTATAGTTTGCAACAGCTATTGAAGACACCAGAAAGGTCCTACCCCAGTCATTTACTGGGATTAGCTGCTCAAATACAATATCACAGGCTGAATTGTAAGTGGCACAAGCATTCCCAGACAAAACAGCAACTGGATACTTGGACTGGACTCTAGTACCAGTTAAACTGGTAGAACTCTGTAACTGAACAGCTTCAAAGGCAGACAGTGTAATTGTTAGATTCTCTCCTGGCTGATAATATGATCCATTGTAAGTGACTGTGCTTGATAATGTGACAACGATTTCATTTGTTTGATTATGGTTGATAATCACAAATTCTGAAGCAATGTTAGAATATCCTGTAGGAGCAAAAACATAATATTCTGAACCAAGAGAATTCACTGGGAAAATTGTTGATGAATCAGCTGTGTATTGTTTATAGTTGATGGACACTACAGTGATGGGCTTGGTAGATTTTATTATGACTGTTCTGTCTGAAAATACTGCAGTGCCCTGGAGTTCTAAAGTGGAAGGTAACAGAACAGTTCTTGTTTCCCATTCTTCGAGTATGAGAGTGAGCTCAAAACTTGTGTTGTAAATTATTACATGGACAGATGTTGACGGATTTAGAGCAGTGACAGTAAGCTGGAAGACATTATTGTAATTGTATGTTCCAACGTTTTGCATGAAGGCCGTGATAAATTCAGTCCCTTCACTGTCCCAACTGATACCTATTAAAAAAAATGCATATATATTTGACATAAAAAAGTGTTACATGCATTCTAAGATTTTATATAGTAAAGAAAATATTTATACACATATTTAATGTAAGTTACAAAATAATCATGTCAGTCAAATGTATAAAATAATCATGTTAGCAAAATGTCTTAATATATCTACATTTTATTTATTTTTATAGACTGTGTGCATGAGCATAAACAATAGGATATGACACAACCAGGTTTATATCACGTAGACAAACTACTCTAAAAACATTTACAAGAAATATACTGAAATTATATGGATAAAAAGTACCACTGTATCACAGAATAAGTGATTCCATCAAGACTTTTTTTCATCAAAGAGCACACTGTGATATTAATTACTGTTTGCCTTTTCTCATTATGTTCTTATTAACTATAATATGGTAGGACATCAATTTACTCTCTTTCCTCTGAGAACAATGTTTAGTTTATCTAATTTTACCAAAAGAATTAAGTGTGTCTTTAGTAAGAACAGATTTGGATAGTGAGTTACTTCACAGCTTCTGCAAGTGACATTGAATACGGGTCTTTGATACCTTCCGTATACTGAAGATAGGTGATGTTTAGTAGCCGAGGTGCACATTTTAAACAGGTGGCATTTTATAGCAGCAACAGACTGTCTAGAGATAGAGTTAGATATGTGGAATTGAGACTGTCCTATGAACAGAACCCTGTGGGATAACTATGAAGTTTCCTTAAATTATCAAACAGTTTATTCCACTTAATCCAAGTTCACAGCTTTTTGAATACTTGTCCTGCCTCTACCTTACCGAAAAAATTACTTCATATGTCTCCAATGTATTGGTTCTTAAACAAATGGGAGATGTTTGTGCATGTCTCCCAGTGGTCCTGGCTGTAGACTTCCAGAAAGTGATGACCACGTGGAAGGGGAGACTCAGGGGGGGGAGTATTCCCTGATCAGATTGGTTTAATAAGGCACATACTTACTTACTGCACAGTGCACATCAGCTGTTTAGTGTAAATCTTTGTTTCATATATAGATGTATAGGAAGATAGCTTGATTGATAGATAGCTAGACAGAGCTGTAAAAAAAAAAAATATATATATATATATATATATATATATATATATATATACGTGTGTGTCTGCATCAGATGATTGAAATTTCAAAACTTCGAATATCATATGACCGAGGGCCATATGATCAAAGTTTTGAAACTTTGAATATTATGAATGGATGTCACTGTACAGCGCAGAACAGGAACGTTACTGTAGTGTGATCTCGAAGTTGGTATATTTAATCAGCATGGAGTGTCAGGGGTGCACATGGGCTTGACCAACTGCAAAAATGTACAAGAAATATTTTTTTGTTTTTAAGTTTTGAAATTTTGATCATCTAAAGGGGATCTGTGCATATATCTATCTATCTATAATTATATATATATATATATATATATATATATATATATATATATATATGTGTGTGTGTGTGTGTGTGTGTGTGTGTGTGTGTGTGGGTGTGTGTGTGTTTACATATATATATATATATATATATATATATATATATATATATATATATATATATATATATATATATATATATATATATATATGTGTGGATATATATATATATATATATATATATATATATATATATATACATATATATATATGTGTGTGTGTGTGTATATATATATATATATATATATATATATATATATATATATATATATACATATATATGTGTGTGTGTACGTATGTGTAAAAGTACTTGTACCTTTAAGAATTCTTAGGACTTATAATGCGCTGAGCTCTCAAAGAATTCTTGGAGAGGATGTGGCAGTTGTAACTGTGCACTTAATGTGCCGCCATTTTGTGTGGAACTATTTTTGCATCATAACCTTGAAATCCTTGGTCTAGTGCCGTTAAATGAACACCACAGGTCAGGGTCTGGTACAATAATTTGATAGAGAGCCATGGAGTGAATCCACTGGGATATTTTTCACTTATAATAATTGAATCTACATGGGTAAGATATAATTCAGAGCCAGAAACAATGCCAAGCATGCAGGGAAATGCTGTAGAGTTCAAAATAAGCTGCTTACTGACAAGTTGCTGTTTTGTCTCAAAATAAAGTGATATTACTGATTTTCAGCAAGAAATACCTAGGATCATAAAATTAATTAGAAATATCAAAATGCAGCCGTCCACAACTATTTAGCTGTGTAAAGTCACTTGTCTGGCCATGATGGAAGCAAAGGTTCATATCCTTTCAGTCACTAGCAAAATAAAATAAATAATAAATAAATATAGATAAACACTTTTTTTTTCCATAGACACAACAAGTTGAAGCTATTTTCAACTCATTTTAGTTTTCTAAAGGTCATAGGGTTACATATGAGTCAGTAATAAATAAGATCAATAAACCTTTTGTGAAAGAAAGAAATGTCACTTATGATTCATAGATTGCTACTGGACTATCGATGTTGGGGGGAGGGGGCTTTCAAAGCCTAGTCAAGTTTTCCCGAAAGAATAATGATGTCCTGTAACTAAACAGGACAATGAAATGATATGATTTCACAAAAGTCATTTATATGAACTGCATGAATATGATGGCTTTCACCAGACAATACAGGGACACATTATTGAGAGAAAAGTGATTTGCCTAGCTGATTCTAAAATGTCTTGAAAGTTACATTTAGAAGTGAGAAACTGGGACTGCAAGACAGGGTGAATTAGTAAAGACAAAATATTACAAAGTTCAACAAATGGTGTGTCAAGTAATATGAAAAGAAAATGACAAGTGCAGTAAAAAGCATGAGTATATTAAGTGTGTGCATGAGAAGCCAAATGAATGTAAATGTATCCAGGGCTCCAGATGTATCCTTTCACATACAGGGTTGAGCAGTGTGCAGCATTTAGCAGAATAAGTAAGAAATGCAGCAAGATGGAACATTTCACTGTTGTGTGTAAAACTAGGCTGGTAGAAAAAGTAATTACTGAGAATAAAACTGAGAACTGAGGAATGTGGTCAGAAATCCCTTTTTCTTGGCTTCATTGAATGCTATATCAATCATTGAATCAGACTGGTGGGTCAAGTTCATAAAAGGTAGAACCCAAATAAGCTTTAGGAGAGGTGCTGGGACTGATGTCACTGTAGTGCGGGAACATATGAAGATAGGAACAACAATAGGCAAGTTATGACAAGTACCATAAGATGCCCAGCTATATACACATTTAAACATGCCCAATTAAAAGCTTGTGCCTCCCTTTTCAAGCACCTAATAGTGGTACATATAAAACAATCTCCAAGTGTCCACAAGTACATGAATAAGCTGATAGAAGAATACAGCCCTACAGGTAAACTGAAGTGTATAGGAAAATTCCAGACAGTGACTGAGTGGTGGAAGCCAAGTATGAATTTTGGATATATATACTGGAAGGTACAAATGTGAATACTCTGCTCAGTAAACTGTGGACACCAAGTAGGGTCTGATTGGCTGAATAAACAGAATTTATATTGATGTCACCACTCACCAGTGAAGTTGAAGCTGAAGATGAACATTATCCCATATGCTTGACAGCACTGAGATGGGTACTACTACCCATACTCTGCAAAGCAGAGGGAAAATGCAGACAGTTGGTGTAGCTGAGGGTGTAAGTGAACCTAAAGATTGGTGTGCTAGAGTTACTGGTTATCAAAAAAAGAGCAGTATAGGAAAATGTGTTGATTTAATAAAAAAGTTAAATGATGCAGTCATGAAGGAATGGTTCAGTCTACTTACCCTTTGACATATTGCCCCTTTACTCCATTACAGCAAGGTCTATGGCAACCTCCCCCCCAAAAAAAAAACAGCAGATACTTGTACATTTAAACAAAAAAGTCACTTTGTAGTAGCAGAGTATAGTTGCAAGATATAGACATTCTGTGCATATTAGCAGCAAGTAGGCAAGAATTTGTTTCCAGTTTCAAGACGTTTACCAGATCTGTCATTCCAACTGAAGTAAGCATAGATCATAGTATACAACTTGTAACCATGGAATCCCTGCAGATTACTGAAGATTAAGGCTTCACACATACTATATCAGGTCCTCACTACCCAAAATCCAATGAGCTTGACAAAGGAGGTGTCTAAAGTTCTGAGTGATGTTACGTATTTCCGTAGTTGCTTCTTGGCAGACATATTGGCACTACTTTACCTATGCTGGCATCCAGACTGAATGCAGAACTATTCCTTTCAAATCTGTTAATAAAGGGAGGTGGAGCCTAGTTGGCCAACTGAGAGCAGTGAAATTTGAGAGCTCCATAAACTAGTATAATATTATAGGAAAATGTTATTATTTTCAAGTTTAAAACATGAGAAATCTATAGATAAACTACTAAACTACATAAATATCAATTTTGGTGGAGATATACAAAAAATTTCCTGTTAAAGTAACTTTGAGATATATTGAGTCACTGAATATGAACAACTCAAGGAATTCTCATCCAGATGCTGCTTTGAAAAAAGAACTGCAATTGATGACATCTACCTTACAGGAACTATCTTTGAAGATGGATGGCTTTAAAAATGACTTAGAAAACCTCAAATTAAATTCTCAAAAACAGACTGATACTCCTTAAGGAACTATAGAACAACACTATATAAAAATAACAAATATAGAGACTTCTCAAAATGACATTGAAGGGAGACTCAAAGAAGAATTCCAAAAAGAATTTCTGCTTAAACAGAATACATGGCTGCTTAACATAATAGATGACTTAGAAAACAGGGAAAGGCGAAACAACATAAAGATCTTTGGTCTGCCTAAAAACACTGAAGGAGAAGGTATTATTTCATTCTTAACAACCTGGATTCCTGAAATTCTAGACTTGAAAGAGGGACTTTCATTTGGAATTAAAAAGGCGCACGCACTGAGGAAACCTGTTTCTAACTCAACCAATACTTCACCTAGATCCAAAGTTATAAAATTTCTTTCATTTCTGGACAAGGAACTAATATTAAAATCTGCTTGGAGAAAATCACCCTTAAAATACAACCAAAACCTGATAAGGTTTGACAATGATTATTCTTCCAAAATACTAGAACAAAGAAAAAAAGTCTAGCCAATGATAAAACTGTTAAAATAAAACAACATCAAAGCACAGCTGGCCTTTCCAGCAAAGATAAAAACACTTTTTGCCAATGAGATGAGAACCTTTAATGACTTAGAAGAAACTACTATATTCATCAAAAACAACAACATAGTCCCCGGGATTCATGAAGCTTGTGCCAGGCGCAGGCATAGCGTAGGCGGTATAATGCCAAATATGGCCGTCGAGCGATTCAGGTACGATCCAATTCCACGTGCACTACCGGCGTATGCCAGAACTGCGCAGCCCCTGGCTTAGGTATGCTAATAACCTCATGCGCAGTGTCGCACCATGCAAATGAAGGCATATAGTGATTCATGAAGTGGTGCAGGTGTAGCGTAAGCCCACGGAAATGTAAACCAAAAAACACGGTTTACATTTTCCCAAACAGAACATCGGAGCTATGGAAGTGGGCCAGACCCAGGTATCACAACGTTAACATATGCCAATGGCGAAATACACAGCCAATGGCATAAGAAAAGATGCACAACACGTAAATAACAACATTTAATGTCATGTCCACAGTAACGCACAGCACAATCGCAGGGCATGTGTGCGGAAGCTGTAACATAAAGAAATAATATAAAAATGTCATAAAATCGCAACGTAATAGAAATCAGGTTTACAGCATAATACACAATGGTAGGCATGGAACACCACAACCAAGGTGCAAGGGTTGCTAAGGGTCTGCGATAGTGTCCGGCGCGGTAACTATGAATTAGTAGTCAATGCCATGCAAATGAGGCAGATAATACTGAATCGCAAATGTCCCGCCGGATGAAGGTTGTACCATACGGCGGTATAACACCGAGGAGTGGCTCAGAGGAGATACATGACATCAGCAGAGGGGTGTGCCACCGTAGCAGTAAGCACATTGGAGCAATACAAATCTGGCCTGTCCATTGCTAAGCAAAGCTGCAGGACAGGGGTGGGGAGGAAGGTATAGAATTGTTTAGCTGAGAGCACACATGGTGCCCAAAAGCGCATGTGTACGGGGATGAAAACGTGCCCGAAACCCAGTAATCGGACGCATGCGCCGCGAACAATAGCACAAACAGTAAGGTCAGGGGAAGAAAAGAAGGAAATGCTGAAGTAGGGTAATTGGAGTACTAATGAGCAATCAACACCAATCAACCCACGATGGCCAATCGACGGCAGCTGACAAGTCTGCTTGCAGAAACCTGCAAAACAGGATAGGGGAGGCTTTGGAATGCAAAGAAAGGAGGGGAGGTATTGGATTGCAAAGATAGGAGACTTGACACAGCAGAGCAAAGCAAACCGACAGAAGACCGGCAGTAGCACACATAACGCAAGATACGCCAGGTCCAGGAAAGTACAAATGAAAGTAGGCTGCAGGATGCACGCCAGAAAATGGTAGGTGCAACGTGCAGAAATGTAAAGGGAAGGTCAAGAGGTAATCCACGGCAGCCAAATGTAATTCAACACCAAAGGCACCACAATAGTAGTTCCGGCAGTAAAACACATAAGATACCCTGTAGCTACGATCGTACATACACACCCTATGACATCATCGGTGTTCACAGCACAATAGTATAAAGTGTGAAAGCACCCTACACACACCTGTGTATTCCCAAACACTGCACCATAGGTGTAAACACACGGGGAACTTTTAAAATGTACATGTTGGGAGCTGCCATAGCTGTGATTCATCAGCATGTGTTAGAGACTGACGGTGTTGTGGAGGATGATGCCGACAACCACCACAGGCCTCGGAGGAGAAGTAGAGTGTTCAGACCAAGGGTAACCTACCAGGGGCTACACGACCTGGAGATAGTAGAGCATTACAGGGTGGACAGGGACATCTTACAGCAAATAGTGGAGCTGTGCTGGCCACGCCTGAGAACCAGAAACAACAGAGGGGAACCCATCCCATTGGACACGAAGGTATGTGTAAGCCTGCGAATACTGGCCACAGGTACCTTTCAAAGGCCAACTGGAGATATAATGGGTATCTCACAGGCATCAGCATCCAGGGTACTACACCAGTTCCTGGATGCCATGTTACCACATGCCAATGAGCAGATATACTTCCCCTGAACTCAGGAGGAGTTGGCCAGCAATATGCGCCACTTCCACCGTGTGGCACACTACCCAGAGGTACTGGGTGCGATAGACTGCACGCACATACAAATCAAGTCACCACCCGGTGAGCATGGTAGGTGCTACATAAACCACAAGGGATTCCACTCCATCAACTGCCAGGTCGTGTGCAATGCCCAGGGCATTATCATGGATGTGTGTGATGGCAGCCCTGGAAGCTACCATGACTCCCATATCTGGCATGCCTCACAGCTGTATCAGGTATTTGTCAGGGGGGACATCCCACATGGCCATCTTGTGGGGGATGCTGGCTATGCACTGGAGCCGTGGATGATGACTCCCATCAGAAATGCACACACACCCATGCAGGAATGCCATAATGAGGCACATGCACAAACCAGAATCATCATAAAGCGTGTGTTTGGGATGCTGAAATCAGGGTTCCGGTGCTTGGATACATCTGGTGGAGCCTTGCAGTACTCTCCAGGCACGTGTGCCAACATCGTCATAGTATGTGCCATGCTACATAATATGATCCTGCGGAAGCAGCTGCAGCAGGGACAAAATGGTGAAGGCCCTCATAGCCCACCGCAGTTGCCAAGGCCATTACAGGCACAGAGGGATTCAGACCATGAACACACTGTGCCAGCCCCAGTAGGCAGATGGAGGCGTGCCCAATATGCCTACACCTTGGCAAAGATGGAACGTATAGCACATGGTCTGACAGTGTAGGCCCCTACGGACTGACACCTCTCCACCTGCACACACAGTAAAATGAATGGCACACAAACATCACCACCTGTAAATTGTAATGTATAGGTGACCCAATGTGTGACTCCTACATAGGCAGCCCTCAAACATTGTAAACACAACAGCTAGTTGAACACGGAATGCCAACACCTGAACAGTACATGAGCCTTACAGCATATGGTGGTGTTGTGTGCCTGTCACGTTCCCCGCCAGATATATATATATATATATATATCTATGTATATATCTACATATATATATATATATATATATATATATATATATATATATATATATATATATATATATATATATATATATATATATATATATATTTGTATATATATATATATATATATATATATATATATATGTGTACACATATGCATATATATAATACAGATAGAAAGGGCAATAGAGTGATATATGTTGATATAGATGGATTCATCGATATCTGCAAATATAATAGATAGTTCAACGACATTCATAACACCTTGGAGGTACAAATAAATAGGATACCGCCAACTATGGAATATGTAACATACCGACATGCGTAACCATGAGGCTGAAAGACCGATAGAACACAGTACCGGAACAGTACAGCCGCGAGTAATAGTATGATGATATGAAGGGACATTCAGTCACTGCTGCCGGTGTTGCGGTCCACGTAGGTACTGTGTTCAACTGTGTTTGTGAGTGCCGTAGTCTGTGTAAGTGTGCATTGAGGGTGCCGTGTGCATCTCCGTGTGACTGTAATGTGTATGTGTGTCTGCAACATGTGTTTGTTAGTGCCAAGTCAGAGGTAGATCAGTACGGTAGGTGTGGGCATAGCTAGCCGTAGGCATACGGTTACTACCTGTCCCACAGTAGGAGGGACAGCCCCAGCCTGGGCAGGTGTGTCCTGACATAAAACAGTACAAAGGGCAAATGTCCGAGATAGTAGGACACTAATATGTCCCATATATAATGTAATGGTCGTATTTAATAGTTATGCCTGTATGTAAGAAACGTAAATGTTACATGCAATATGATAAGTAGCCAAAGTCCCACAACAATAGGTATGTATTGAGGATAAAAGTATGTGCTAACCTGTGTACTGACCGTGGCTACGTGTTAGCCTGTAAACACCGCTGTGTGTCCCTCAAGTGTCCAACAATGACCATATGAAAAGGTGGCAACCCATGACAAACAGGCTCTTTTACCAACACAACCGCAATGACTGCAAATATCTGGGACAGAAATACAAGGGATAGCTGTCACTTACACATATCCCTTGATATATTGCTGCAATTCCGGAGGTATACAAGTAGCAAGCTCACCTACAGACGATATAGAAACCAATTAACAACGGCCCAATGTACAATCCCATAACATAAGTCTACTAACTGTTAGCTCTCTAATTAGGGATGGAGCCCACACACATATATATGGAATATGTAGAAATGCAAGGCCCACAAATCTGTATATGCTACGTACACCCACCGACATCCCCCACACTAGAAACTAAAGCAATACAGACTGTAATAGCAGCACAAACATCCAGTCAGTCAATTACATCTGCAGAACCCTCAACATACCGTGTGAGAGACACAATTAAAGACGTCATGCAAAATTGCAGGCGTTGTATAATGGAACAAACAGCCATGTTACAGGTTTTGTTTGCAATAGTCCATTATCAGACGTTGGGATGACAGGTACACCCACATGTAGAACCAAATACTCTACCTGTCACACACAATCCACGGGGGACATGAATCCAAAGTATACATGTCTCCATGCATAGCAGTTGCAATTACACATAACAAAACACAATACAGACCGTCTCCCCGAAGGTAGGGCAAATAGGCAACGCCCAAGTGGAGAATTCAATTATACCCCACTGTTGCCGCGTAACTGGCGAATGGAGTAGCTGCACAGCTGATATGCAAGTAATTAGTCACTCAGGAACACCAATTGGTGGGATGAAACCACATGTTACAGGTATCGACGTATATAAGGATGACTTGCCAGACATTCAAACTGTATGCTCATACCGAATACCAGTTGAAACACTGTGAGAGAGATAGAAACGAAATGCTGTAACGATAACAAGGTATGTAGAACACCCGATATGTAAGGTTATGTATAGCATGATCTGTATTAATTAGTTTTACTGTATGTATAGCCTGGTTTGCATTAATTAAACGTGTCCGCAATGCATAAAGTGGGAAAGGTATTTATGTAGTGATGTCTTGCTGAGCATACTAACACTTGTAGAAACTGTGCGTCCAGCAGTGGGACACAAGGTACACAGCACAGACACCACAAGGGATGCTACATGAGGGCGTTAAACAGAACAATTCCATACAACCCGCCGTCAGTGGTAGGGTATGTCCAACAAGGACGTGCCATAGCAGGGGATAGTATATGCTGATATACTGTCACAGCATGCATGTGTATGGGCATATAACGTTAATGACATATCTAAGGTGGTCCCGCTGTGCAAGTATGCTTTGCATTATGGGATATTATGTGAAATATGTGTAATGTACAGTATTGTAGGTAGATATGACAGATATTCTACACAGCATAACAGGCATATCATGCATACCACAGGTATCGTCTATTGGCACGTACAATAACAGGATACATATGGCTTGTAGGCATGGGACATTGTAATAGCATGATAGCTAATCTAAATGGAAGGGCTACCAAGTAACCATGCACAAAGGACATGTAATAGCTTTACAGGTGCATAGTGGGGTACTATGCAGTCTGGCAAGTCCATGTGTAAGCACAACTACAGTGTTCACACTAGTGGCACCTCTCTAAGGTAGTGTCCTGTGAACAGCAGAGCCATGTGTCACCTGCACCTCTGCACAGTACAGCCACTGCAGTGATCCCAGGCCTACATGTGTCTCCCAACCACCAAGGGAGGTATCACATGAACAGTGCTACTGAGTGTCCCTGCATGATGTACATAGGACTTATGTTCCAAAGCATGGTGAGTGTCCGGTTTGGGAATGTAACCCTCAAGCACATCCCACTCATTGTGGCGTGTGTGCACATATCCATGAGCATGTTGCTCACAGTGGCTTTTGCTTATGTCGCGTATGAGGAGTATATCCATTAATAATGTTGTGGACATGGGCCCTGTCTGATCAGCAGAGGTCACCCCTGAGTATGTAGTATGCAAATGTGTACAGATGTGGTGTCCATAGTGTAGCCGCATACTTAAACTGTCGGAGCTCAGTAAACATCATGGCGTGTTAATGTTGTGGTATGTAAAGCTGCAGCTGTTGTGTAAGGTACTCCCTAAATGGGGTGGTGTACCCTTGAATGTGTGTAGATGTCTTGAGTTCAGAGGTACAATGGGTGCCTATGTACCAGCTACACACCCAGTACAGATAGGTGTGGCCACGTAGAAGGATATCCACGCCACAGTGGCAATACGGTAACCACAGGAGTGGGTGCGACATATGTGTGTACTGCAAACATGTACAATGTGATATGTATGTAGGGGACTACCACCCATGTGATAGTTAGTGGGTGAATGGTGTAATGCAAAGGTGATGTTCATGCACCTTGTGTCATGCAGCTTGATGCCATGATAGTCATATCATGTATCTGTCACAGCGACACCCATATGGATGGAGTCAGTATCAGCTGGTGGAGCAATCATGGTGCTTTGTATGCAGGGGTTTGAAAGCTAGGCAGGGAAAGTCCCCTGTGCTAGCCTGTACCGCAGGGAAGCATATACTGAACATGAGGGGCCCTATGACTGAGGACTGTGGTATGCCAAATGTACCTGACATGTAGTAGGTACTATGGTATGCTGGCCTCACTGTGTGTGTCCCGTCCATGAGCCACATTGCAAAACATCTTGAGACATAGGGTACAATGTGCAGGTGGATGTGTATGTTGTCAATACCAGAATGGAGAATGGTGCTGAAAGGCAATGAGAGGACAATGTAGGATGTGTGGACTCCCGTACCATCAGCAACTGCCCTGGTAACTGTATGAAAGGAGTCCACCATGTGTAGGGACCATGCTCTGGCCCTAACAAGCCCAACCCGGGTGGCAGCAAAGGACGGGAGCCCAACAATGTCTCTGTGAATGACATCCTTGATGATGTGCCCCATAGCCATGCAGAACAGTCTAGTCAGGTGTGTAGGACTATAGTCCCACTCGTGCATTGTGGTGCCACCTATGTGTAGTGTGATAAATGCTGCTGTGTGCCATTCAGGGGCTACAATGTCTGAAACAAGGCTATTACTGAATATGGTGGCCTAGTGGGGAGACATGTCATTCAGAGGTTGGTGGACATCACAGCCTGGGACGTTGGAAGGTGACATGGGGCCAGTGTCCCAGGACATATAGAGTGCAGGTCAGTACTGTGTAGGTGTGACCACAGGGACACCACAATGTTCCTGTATGGATTGTAGCCCTGTAGTGAGTGAGAGGGTGTAATGTTAGCATTGAATCCATCCTCCAGCATGTTGCCAACATCACCTGGGTCTGTAATGTTCCTGAGTGACTGTTGTATGTGACAGCAGATGTGGGTGTTGCCATCGACTACTGACATACCACCATAATGCCTGGTGGTACATCCTGGAATGTGTCGCACTCATGTTTACGTAGCTAGTCTTGGAGTATGTGATGAGGGACCCTGTGGCCCTACCATGGCTGACCAGTGAGCCACCCCACCCATGGGAATGTACACCACTGTGCAACAGTCTACACCTGTTGTTGTACATCATATGTCCATGGAACATGACCACCAGAGTGGCGTCTGTTATCTGGTGTGTACCATCATGGCTCTGTGTGGAATAGCATGATCCATGCAGTTGTGTACATGCTAATGAAGTGCACTGGGGTATGTGTCAACATTTGTATGTGCATTGTCCATCTGCACGGGTGTCATGACGTTAACGACCGCTGACGTCTGTAGTAGGTGTTGTAGTACTCATGTACTGTGTATGCTGTGATGGGTGTGGTGCCAGGATGTGGCTAACAAGGTTGATTAGCATATGTTCGGAATCCACCAATGAGGGGATAACCCCAGGTGTGTAACACCAGTCACATGGTGGTAGTGTTCATGTCAAGGTTAATGTAGGTCTTGGAGGTGATGTGTATGGGTTGATCCAGCAGAGTGGAGGTTATGACTCATGGATGTGTCGGTACATGAGTGGCTATCCCAGTTAAGTGTGGGGTAGTGTCAGTCACACATCAGTAGTAGCTGTCTGAGGCCCACTGTCCAATATACCAACAAATAAGGTATGTTAACCGTGGGGTATGATGTTGACTTTGTAGCTTGTTACAATGTGTATAGCGGTCCCGGACACAGTTAGTTGCACGTGGAACACCTCTGATGCATTGTGCTAAGTAACTAGCCAGGATGTGTGCACAACATAGTGGGATATGGGGACCCCTCAGCTGTGGGTGTGCCGGTCCAGGTATGTGCCTGAAAGGTATGGTCTGTCTATAACCTGTCATTGCAGGTGTGCTCTGCAGAGCCTAGAGGCAGGTCCCAGTCACTGCAGAGATGTTTGAGTGGTGCATTATAAGGTGTGCCTTGCCTGCATGCATCACAGAGGAAGATGCAAGCATTGTGTCACATGACCCCATGACGTGCTTGCCAGTTCCCGTTCTGCCGGTGACAGTTATTGGAAACTGTGCAAGACAGGCAGTATAGAAGCAGCAAGAGCCTTACATGTGAGTTGTACTCCCAGGGCTGACAGGTGCAAGTCATCTGTGCCACAGCATTGTGTTTGACCAGGTCAGTCAAAGCGGACAGATACCAGATGCCTGTGGAATGACAATAGGCAACTGTTGAAGTGACACAGTCGGTCATTGTACAGTGGTATCGTGTCCAGATGAATGCAAAATGCTCCCCAGGGCTTGGCCCACACCCTCAGGGCTATAAGACTGGTGAGCTATTGCATGTCCCTGCACACGTAGTCTGTGAAGTGGCATCACAGGGCAGTCACACTAACATGGAGAATGACAGTCACATTGTACCTGGTGAGGTGTGGCATGGGTGCATAGGTTATGTTGCAGAAGCAGTTACCCGATAGCAAGATGTAAGTGACTATCGCCTTGTGTAGCCTGCTGTGGGAACTGCAGTGTGACTCCCTACAGAGTTACCTATGACTGGTGTGTTGTGAATGTTATAACTCCCTATTGGCTGTATGTGATGGGCACACATGAGTCTGTGGGCTATAAGTTGGTGATGTTGTCTTCCATGATGGGGGCTACCTCTGGTGCCTACACTGAGTATGGAGACGTACTGCACAAGTTGCCCCCGTAGGTGTGGCCAGTGGTGGAGATCATGTGAGACTATGTGATGGGTGGGGTGTGTTGCGAATGTTACACATCCCCAAATGACTGTCCGGTGCAGTCAGGGTTGGTGACAGCATTACCCCCAGCCATAGCTTTCAACCTCCTGTCCCCAAAATGAGGAACATTAGCCCTCGTAATGTGTGACAAATGGGCAAAACGTGGAACACTTACAACTGGCTTACTAACAGCTTTGACTAGGAAGGGCATATGATGGCTAAAATAGGCTAGTTTTACCTACAAAAAAGATATTCTAAGGAATTAATATGATTCCCATCTATTTAGCCATGGCTAGCAGGTAAACAATTTCCAACAATGAATGTGTGACATACCCTTTAAATGTGGAACCTTGAGGAACATGGACCTTTTAAGACCCCAAATGAGGTACGTTCCTCGTAATGAGGTACACTTGAGAGCTATGCCCCCAGCCCGGCTGCAGAAGTGCATTCCCCACAGGCTGTAGTGTCGTATGTTGGGAGGTGAGCATTGAATGTGTACATGAGACAATTGCTCTATTGCCACATGTACGACATATCCCTCATATAGACAGGCAGTAGCACTGGTACGTGACAGTTGGACATGCCTGTATATACAACCATGTCCCACAGGATATGTGCGTTACATGTGTACAACAGCTGCTGTACCATAAGCAAGCTGGGTAGTGTAGGACAGCCAGTGTACCTGTGGGAAATGGTGTGGAATGGGTGCTATAGTAATCAGTAGCTCATGACATGCTCACAAGTTCTGAACAAGTGCTTAGCATGACCATACAATACAGATAGGGTGTTGGATAATATCAACCCACAAGTGGTGATGACAGTCATTTTGGGTGGCACCGCACTATAACCCTGCTGAGTATGGTATGCATGTCCATGAACCATTATCACTGTAGATGTTAGCAGTACAGATGTACAAGACAGCACGGATGTTTGATTACAAATACCTTTGTATGTCACAGGAGTGTTCCACCAGTGGCCTGTTGACAGACTCACAACTACAAAAGGTGCAAGAGTGACATGTGCACATCACACCAATGCCAGCTACAGTAGAATAGGGTTAATGTGTTGTACCCCACCCTCATTGTAGCCCATACCACACAGACAAATGTTAGGCATCTGTGTATGTAAGGCTGTGAATGGCCATGACCTATCAGTATAGCTGTGTCAGTGTTGTGAACAACATACAGAATGGGCTGTGTGGGTGAGGTGTGTGACATATGTGCACAGTCTGATGGATGATACCAGCATTGTCACCGCTAGGTGAACATCCCTGTACCCATAAACTACTACCTAGGCTGTGGTCAACATTATGGACACTGTGTAAGGGATGGTGCTGTGCAGTGCACCCCCCGACTTGGTGACATCTCCAGGCCCCTTAGGTAGTCATATGAGGTACCCATGTCATGTCAGGGTGCCATCCATGAGCACGGAGATCACTGGACAGGCATATACAGCACTGTGGTGACCAATATTGGATCACATACCACCTTTAAGGGGTAATGGCTATGCATGGATGTGCGATACCAGCCTTCACAATCCTCACCTCCACTATGCAGCATGCTGTCTACCTTGCAGAAAGACATTTGCTACACCATGATGATGGACATGCTACATGTCCATATCCTGATCTATAAGACATATGTCATGGGCAGCCACCGTCCTAATACTAGGATCGCCACAGGCTGGACAGATCCCTGTGCCATATATGTGACATACTCCCGCCATACCATGCAACCCTGTCCATCAAAGCTGCACATGTAATCCCAGTCATACATGGTGTGATGGCCGCATGGTAGATATACTATCAACTGACTGGATCAGTAATGTAGCACTGATGCACCTTGCGGTGGTGTAATGGCTGTCTGTTACAGCTTGGAAAACATGCCCGCACATGCTATGGTTGATAACCATCCCTGCGAATGTCGTCTGACTAGCCATTGTCCCATGTCTATCACATGTGCAGTACAGGCGATCCGTGGCAGGATGTTGAACAGTTGTACAGTGCTGTGTAGATGTATATAGCAAAACACATGCATGTACAGGTGTCCATGCGTATGTGTGCATTGTCACTGCTCAAGTTCGTTACGGCTGTGTCTGTGTTGATATGTGACATATACACAGCATCCAGGTCAACAGCATTACCGTGGACACATCCAGGCATGTGCAGATAGGTAAGAACACAAGTGCAGGCAAATAGACATGCCCACAGCAAGACAGCATTTACATGGAGTATGAACACTGTAATGAGGTGACACACATATATGGTGATGATATCCAATGCATAATGGGTGTGACATGTGTGTGACACAAACACGTCAGTCGTGTCAGTGTCATGATGCTTTGCAAAGATAACTGTGCAGATGTAGTAGATGTCATAGAAATGTATGTGCAGCAGTATCTCTGTACATCTCTGAAACTGTGTCCTGTCACCATCATTATGTCTTACAGATAATGCCCCGTACACGCCTCCCAGCTTACAGCCGCCAGGAGGATGATGTCCTCATCCCACAGCTCCATGACAACTATGACTTGTTGTTCAGCCATGTGCCACAGCATGCCCAGCAGCGGGATGACCTGTGGCAGGATCTACGCAGGAGGGTGAACGATGTGGGTGGCCATAACCGCACCTACCAGCAGGTGCACAGACACTGCATGGGCTTGATATGACATGCAAAACAGCATGCCATTGCAATCACCAGGGAACAAGGTGGAACAGGTGGTGGGCCACTAACCCAGCCCCCACTCACACACACCGAGGAGCTACTGGCCAGTCTGGGGACACCCAGGGAACAGCATCCACAAACACTAGCTGCCATCGTGGAGGTGGGTGTCTCCCAACCAATGAGCCTGGAGTTGCCTGGTAAGTCAGTACTGCACATATGGCTATTATATCCCATTTAGTTGCATGTGTCATTGTACATTATGTAAAGTAACAACATATGCAAGGTATGTGGACACACATGCTGCATACTACAGTATGCTACGCTGTGTATGCACACATGTGCATACTATATGCTATTACACAGGTGAATATGTTCACATGCACAGTGCAACCTGTGGCTGTCATACAGTCATGGATAATGTTCATACTGCTGTGTCACCCCTATACAGGTACCTCTGGCTTGCCGCACAGACATGAGTCCGTTGCAGGTGAGACTGTCATCAGTATCAGGCATGTTACAGTGTAGATCTATTTGCCATGTGGCCAGTTAACACTTGCACACCTGATGTTTGTTCCAGTCACGATATGCAGGTCGCATCACCCATCATTCACACAGGCCACCCATGTGCAATATATACAAACGAAATAATACCCTGACTTGAAACCACAGTACTTGTCATTGCGACATGTGTGGTCAGCTGTGCATACAACTGTGGAGGTGTTCTACAATGGAGGCATATGTAGTATGCATTGGAACAACATGTGTGGTATGCACACAGTACCACACAGTGAGCTGTGATATGGGCAGCCCACAGGTGTCACCATTGTGTCATATGCCCCTGCATTGGGTGCACACATTGTGATGTGCCACCTGACATGTCCCAGACATGTAGTGTTCTGTCTGCAATATTGTCACACTATCGCATGACCTATACCCCACATACCAAACATACAATCCGTTGTCTGCATAGCCCTGTGGATTGTGACATATCTGACATCTATGGGTGTATGTCATATGGGACAACACAGACATGTGAGATAGATGGCCATCACACACATTTGGCCAACACATGTGCACACATGGCCATGGGGGATGGCCAGAGACATGTAGCCACACAGTACATGGGATGTGTATACACCCTGTTGCACATTGTCCACACATGGTCCAATTATAGCCTTAGTTGACTGATTATACAGTTGATGTGGTACACTGGACATCCTAAAAGCCTGTGCACAGCTACTGGAAGTGTCACTGAAGTCTACCATATACGATCTGTTGAACATCACGAATGTGTTGTAGTTATGGCTATGCAATGTGTACATATTATGCATTCTACAGCAATATAGATGCCTCATGATGCCATGCAATGGCACAGTGTCTGTACTTCACACTGTATAGCAATGTAGACAGCTCACACTACCCTCCCATGCTCATGCACATTTGCTAAACATGCATTCTATCTGTAGGGCATACACACAACACTGCAATGTGAAGCCCATTATGATGCTGTACATGTGTCAGGACACCATTGTGTCAGACATGTATGCATGTAATGCACATGTCAGCAGATTACATGTCAAGGTCACGTCATCCATGTGTACTGTTATCCTGTTCTGGGCCACATGGTGTATCACGGGGATGCATGCATACTACCATGATTGTGTGAACTGCATGGCTACTAATATGACACCTGCTTGCTGTAGTGTGCACCCCAGGGAGGTATGCTTACTAACACTATTAATGTCTGAGCTGCATGCCCTCTCCTGTATCACAGGCATGCTGAATGCCATCTGACAAATCACATGCATGGTGTGTCTGTGTGTGTCTGTGTGTGTGTGTGTGTGTGTGTGTTACTGTGTTTGTGTGTGTGTGTGTGTCTGTGTTTGTGTGTGTGTGTCTGTGTGTGTCTGTGTGTGTGTGTGTCTGTGTGTGTGTGTGTGTGTGTGTGTGTGTGTGTGTGTGTGTGTGTGTGTGTGTGTGTGTGTGTGTGTGTGTGTCTGTGTGTGTGTGTGTGTGTGTCTGTGTGTCTGTGTCTGTGTCTATTGTACTTTACAGTATTTCTTTGCATTCACAGGTGATGTAGGTGCGTTACCCTCCTGCGGTCCATCTGATGTTAGTGTCCCCACAGATACTAGCGGTGATGAACATATGCATGAGGTACAGGCAGGGTTGTCAGGGGCTGAATCTGTGCCAATGGTTGCCATCCCAGCTATGTCCCCCTCTTCCCCACACACAGTTCTGCTGCCAACACATACCGCAAGACCAGTGGCCATAGAGGAAGGACAGTCAGCGTCTGTTAGCGTGGAACAGGAACATGTGGTGGCTACAGAAGGTGTGTCTACACTCCATGGTGTCAGTGTAATGACTGCAGATGTGTCACACAGGCATGTAGCCGGTGCTGCTCGTAGGAGGACCTCTGGCAGACATGCACCTGCAGGACAGAGCACAGCAGCTGGTATCACCAGACGCATGTTCCAGACTGTAATGGCGGCACAGGCACGTGCAGAACGGCAGAACAGAGAAAGGCAGAGGCTGCAGAGGGCTGCTATCCATACCCTAAATGACAACATCCAGGCATTGGCAAATGCTCAACAGCAGATTGCCGATGTTCTGGATAGGCGATTGGGTGAAATGGTCGGAATCCTTGACCAAAGCATGGCAATCCGTGAGCGGGAGCTGTCTGTGCTGGAACATCTGGTAGGAGTGAGGAGTAGGCCACGTGGACGTAGGCCAGCAACACCACCTAGTGTAGGTCAACGTGAGCGTGCCACCTCACATGCCCGCTCCCATAGTGCCGGTAGCAGTAGCAGTGCAGCTAGTGCTGTGCTGTCAACACCAGGACACAGCAGGCCACGTGGACGTGGCCCTGGATGTTCTCAGTGGGGACACGGTTCCAGCGGACATGTGTCGTCGGACAGTAGCCACTCTGTACCTCCACCTGGTAGTGCCCGTGCAACCCCAGGCAGGCACAGGTCACGTCGCCGTGGAAAGACACAGTGAGCTGTACAACCTGGTCTGTACAATCTGGGGCTGTCAATTATTCTCCGTGTAGGCCTCACAAATGGCAGAACTGTGTACACACATACACGCACACAGCAAACACAACTGTAGGGCTCCACAACATCCACATGCATTCTGAACAGACATGTCCAATCAACTCACTGGCCCTTAAACACACACATGCTGTTATTAATTGGTGCAGCCTATGCCCCTGGCAAACATATCACCCTGTGCATATGATGAAGCCTGTGCCACATCCCTGTCATCCACACCATTGGTGCAGGGTTATGCACAAATATTCTGATGCACAGGGTGAACAGAATAGTGAGAGGTGTATGTAATATTACCTGTGTATGCATAGTGAGGGATGTGTATGTTGCAGTGGTTGTGTGTGAATACTGAGAGATGTGTATGTGACATAGGTTGTGTACTGTCGACATGCACCGGTCATACCATGTAGTGCAGGTGCAGCATGCATTGTGATGTGTTCACGGTGTGTGTCTCGGTTACATCTGTAGCACCATGTTGGTTGTGATACCCTGGTTCCCTCCTATGGTGTACTTGCATGTGCCTACAGGTAGCAGTGTTTGCAGTCCCCCACGTGTAACTGTGGATTACTCACAGGCACGTCTGGCAATATCGGCATGCTACATGTACCCTCACCCTGACTGTTGGAAACACCAACATGACACAGATGTCCGCACATATACTGCACCTGACGCATGTGGTCAGTGCCACAGGCTACACTGGACAGAGACGTGACATACATAGCAGGACACATTACAGGTATGGTGACATGGTGCAGGGGTTGTACACAGCGATCTGGCCAATGATGATGTGAGGTGTCATTTGGTAGCTGGAGGCCACATTGTGCAGCAGTAGGACCCTGTAAATGTACAGGAACATGGCCACATTCACAGGGTGTACACCACTATAACGCACACCCCATAGTGTTCAGGTGGGGACCCTTGCCTATGTGGTCATCACCCTCACAATACTATGCACCCACATGACGTGTCACAGAGAAGGAACATGCACAGGTAGCCAGTATGGCTGGGACCTATGGCATCAACAGGGAAGTGCACTGCATCACCATTACGGGTTAGTCACCACGTGGGGTTAGTGATCATTTCTCACTGTATATTAGCATACACCCTCACACCAAGCACCAGACATACATACAGACACACACACACACTGTAGTGACCACACATGTGTATACGGACAGCCGACGTGTGTGATGCACCACACCGGCCGACGTCATGCTTCCCACACTGATGTATGTACGGATCTCTACAACGGTGTACAGGGATGTGTAACAACTGGGACATATTCCCCACGATATGTGGCATCTCTGGTCACACATTTGGACACACATGGCAGTGCTGGGAATGATACTCCTGCGATATGATGACACGTTTGATAGACATGCAGCGGTATTGATTGCATTATGTGTACCAACGCTATATCTGGCAATTGTGCTGCTATATGCACACGGGAGGTTGTAGGTGTTACAGGTGCCATGTGACATATAGTTGGTAACACCTGACCGCTGTGTATGCATTATGTCAGCACCATCACGTAACAGCGACATAGCGTACTGTTTGCACATGGCATGATAGGATGGTGTGTGACACAACTGTGAGCCACCCCCTGCACACATACATCTACACAGGTGGTTCACCACTTTATGTACACACATCCCTCCATACGTGCTGTTTGTATGTCACCGTTTACAGGTGTCAATGATGGGTCTGCTTTGCGACTGCATGTCGTAGTTAGGTGCAACTATGTTACGGACATCGGCCAGTGCACATGCATGGTTGCTGCATGCACAGTACAGATGTCACATGTGTCTCCTGTTGCCATGTTTGTATGCATTGCTATTGTTGGACATGTGTGTTGACATACATAACACATGGACTGTGGTATGATATCACGGGTGTCACAGGCGACCAGTACAAGGGTATGTGTCCCAGTCAACATTGCTACCCCCTGTAGTGTGAGCATTCAACAGACATGGACCCACCTTCCATTTGCATGTGTAGCATTGATTAGGCCACTGTTATGCACGAGGTACATCAAAGGCTATGCTATGTATGTATGTGTTGTGTGTGCAGTCCATGCACACATCCACACAATCACATGTATGACATATCCAGATGTGTGTTCATTGGTGTACAGCAACAGTCATGTGTCACAGCTGTGTAAGGGCCGTGGTATGTCTTGAGCTGACCTGTTCATATATACTGGTATCATTGCAATGTGTAACACCTGTTGTATCCCTGTTGGTACATGTGTACTCTGCACAGCTGGTGTACACCTCTGTACAGCCCAGTGGTCATGTATCACATGGTGTTGTGGTACTGTAAGGCTGTGTATTGCTGCACTGACGACATGGTGATGACTTGACAGCTACAGTGTACACTGCAGTGTGTATGTGTGTGACCTGCACCTGTGACAGCTGTGATGGCAGCTGTGTGTGTACAGGTCACTGCATGTGTGTCCGCCCTGTGCGTGAGGACAGTTATACCTTACTGTGCCCTTCTGTACTGTGCCCTTCTGTGTGTACACTCCATCTGCATGCATGACAGGCCTTTGCAACAGCTAAGTGTGTGAGCATGCCCAGTATGCTGTTGTGTAGATGGACACACAGTACAGTCCATGTACGCAGTTGTGTAGATGGACACACGGTACAGTCCAATCTGAGACCTTCCGTGTTTACACTCCATCTGCATGCAAGACGGCCCTTTGCAACAGCTAAGTGTGTGAGCATGCCCAGTATGCTGTTGTGTAGATGGACACACAGTACAGTCCATGTATGCAGTTGTGTAGATGGACACACGGTACAGTCCAAACTGAGACCTTCCATGTTTATACTCCATCTGCATGCAAGACGGCCCCTTGCGACAGCTAAGTGTGTGAGCATGCCCAGTACACCTTTGTGTAGATCGACACACAGTACAGTCCGAACTGACGTATATTACCAGGTGTGCGGCCATGGCCAGTGACACCTTGTGTCGGTGATGTCCCTCTGTGCATGGGCATGGCCGTTGACATCCTGTATTGCCATGGTGGTCATCCAGGCAACGGATTTCCGTCTTCAACGTCAGGATGGATGCCTACCGAGTACACACTGGGTGACTATCTGGAAGGGTGTACTGTCTGTGGTGCGTACTGTGTCTATGTATTGTTGTTGTAGTGCTCCATACATGTATAGTTGCCCCGAGTACACCACTGCCGTGTGTTTGTATACGTCTACCGTGGGACAGTACTATGTCTGATCGTACACTCTCTATACAATCCCTGCCGGCGTCCTGGCATTTGCGGATGTTGACACGCACCTAGAAGAATGCCTGTGGGACTTCTGTGTTTAGTAATCTCGGTAGTGCATTCTGTAAATGCGTCATGCTGTAGTGTGATAGGGTAGTTAGGTGTAAGTTCGATTCCCAGCCCTGCCAAGTGTGTGTGTGCACATGCTCCTGTCCGCCTGGGGACGCAGGTTATGCTTTTAGACGCTTCACACCACATATATATCCCGCTGACGTATTTGCCTTTGCGGATGTCGACACACACCTAGAAGAATGCCTGTGGGTCTGCTGTGTTTAGTAATCTCGGTAGCGCATTCTGTAAATGCGTCATGTTGTAGTGTGATAGGGCACTTAGGTGTAAGTTCAATTCCCAGCCCTGCCAAGTGTGTGTGTGTGCGCATACTCCCATCCGCCGGGGGACTCAGATTATGCTTTTAGATGCTTCACACCACAGATATATCCTGCTGATGTCTTTGCCTTTGCGGATGTCGACATGCACCTAGAAGAATGCCTGTGGGTCGGCTGTGTTTAGTAATCTCGGTAGCGCGTTCTGTAAATGCGTCATGCTGTAGTCTGATAGGGTAGTTAGGTGTAAGTTCAATTCCCAGCCCTGCCAAGTGTGTGTGTGTGTGTGTGTGTGTGTGTGTGTGTGTGTGTGTGTGTGTGCGTGTGTGCGCATGCTCCCATCCGCCTGGGGACTCAGGTTATGCTTTTAGATGCTTCACACCACAGATATATCCTGCTGACGTCTTTGCCTTTGTGGATGTTGACACGCACCTAGAAGGATGCCTGTGGGACTGTTGTGTTTAGTAATCTCGGTAGCGCGTTCTGTAAATGCGTCATGCTGTAGTGTGATAGGGCAGTTAGGTGTAAGTTCGATTCCTAGCCCTGCCAAGTGTGTGTGTGTGTGCGCGCATACTCCTGTCTGCCTGGGGACTCAGGTTATGCTTTTAGACGCTTCACACCACAGATATATCCTGCTGACGTCTTTGCCTTTGTGGATGTCAACACGCACCTAGAAGAATGCCTGTGGGTCTGCTGTGTTTAGTAATCTCAGTAGCGTGTTCTGTAAATGCGTCATGCTGTAGTGTGATAAGGTAGTTAAGTGTAAGTTCGATTCCCAGCCCTGCCAAGTGTGTGTGTGTGTTTCCAGCTGCATGACAACAATACATTGCTTTTACAGTATTCACTCACCATAACATCTGTGCGGCGTCTTTGCCTTTGATGCCGCTGTCTACTGGCTAGACATATGCCTGTGTGATTTCCATGATCTACTACTCACGGTTGCATGTTCTGTCACTGCGTAATGCTGTTGTGTGGTACAGTGGTTACGTTCGTGTTCTGCTCACAACCCTGCCACGTGTGTGTGTGTCTGTGTGTGTATGTCTGTATCTATATATATATATATATATATTCTGCCCATAACTCTGCTCTTGCATGGACAGCTGACTGTTTCATGTATCGCATATTTGCATAGCTTTCACATACCAATGGGGTATATTGCAAATCCCAACATTGTCCGTGCAACGTTCGTGTTACGGGCGGTGTTACACGCCCTTACAGGTGTTTGCTGTATAGCTTGACAGACATCTATCCTTGCTCTACTCTCACTCTACTCGTACACGCTGGAGGCTTCATGTATCATGGCCTAGTTTTGCTGTGTGTATGTATATTTGTGCTGTGTGCATGGCTGTGGGTATGTCCCACTATCATCATTTGTAAAGGTGACTGCCCTATAAGTACTTCATGTAGACTGCTGTGTCATTTGACATGTCAGCACATACCTGCGGACAGTACTGAATGTCCTACTGCAGCGCTTTTCATACCTTCTGAGTTATCTTGCAGTTGATAATGCTGTTTCCTCACACATGTATCTGTTTCTGATCATACCACTCCACCTCCTAGAGCAAACATCTGGACAAAACCTTAACTGATAGTGGGACACATAGGGGCAGTATTTACATATTGCTCTTACAAACGTAGATAGTTGACTCAATAATAGGTTTTGCATTAGTATGACTTTTCTGACGGATTTGGTGTCTTAAACTCACACGTTTGTCATTATTTCATGACTTCAGTTCTCAGGAATTTGCCAGAATGGTACTGATTTTACGTGGAACACACCAAACATATGAGGCAGAACTCTGCACATTCTGCGTAAATCTGTACAGTTGCGGAGTATGTGTCTGATACAAGATATCAACTTTCTGACACCAATACACACACTGTATGGCGGCATCACAGGTCACATGCCATTACATTTATATTGCAGGACACACCCACCCATAGTCTTGTATTCCTCACACAGGCCAACAGATTCTTATCCACGCTAATTAGTCTATCATGTACCTTATGTGTACGCCGGTATTTGCGCTTTCCGTCAGTGGCAGAGCTCACGTACGAGTATGGGGGACTGGACATTGTAACGGTGACACTGCATGACACCCTGAGGGACACATTTCTTTTGAGTCTATTAACCTTCCACATTGACTTTCACAGGGCATAGGTTGTCATTCACATTTGTCGGAGTACATGCGTATGACCTGTACATGTTTTGTCATTTGTCCTGACGTCTTTCTTCTCACCTGTCCACCTAGTATCACTAGTTCTGTACATGTATTTTGGACAGGTTACCTTCATACCCCTAACCTGTACACATTATGGGTAAACGCCCTTACGTTTGACCTTTGCTCTTGTTACATTTGTCATAGTAATGTGCCTTTCTGGTAAATTACTGGCAAGGCATTATGAACTGTGCGGTTAGATAATAGTGACTGACATTTCTATGTCATGATTAGTAACACTCATAACATTCATATTCCTGGCTACGCCAGTATTCTATCAATGTTCTGACTTTGTGTGGGGTATATCTAATATAGTCCCTATTTGTATTTCATGTACTATGCCTTAGTGCAGCTGTCTTATTCTGACAGTTTGCCAGGTATGGTTACCATCTTGGTCGTACGCATGTCCATCCATGATAATCGCCTACATGACACTGATATAGGGCCCTACATATTTCCACAATGGTTTACGCAATATCCAGTGGATGGTTTGCCCCATTATTGAGAATATAGGTGTGTGCTATACCCACATCACTCCCACGGGGTGGACCTAATAAATCTCTGCCAAACAACACCTAAGCCCATTTCTGCATACCCATGATTCCCATACCTGACACCCCTCCACAGTACCCATTACACATGTTTAATGTGAGCGGTACTAAAGTGTGGAGACACTTATATGCACTCCCCACTCTCCGGATATCAGTTCGTACGTCATACATTCTATCGACACATGTGTCATTACCCTTGCACCTGCTACTGTTGCATGTACAGCTATATCATATTTGCTGAGGTCACTTATTTTGCATCAATGACGGTTGACACTACGTATGGATCAATTTTTGGGGTCCTGCAATGGACACCTATATTCATGTTTAATGTGTAGAACTTGCTGGACTGTCACATTCTGGCCAATGGTTTGGAAAGCAGCGGTTTATTCACCTTTCGTGCATGTCTGTTTGTCTACCCATATTAGCTATGCCGTGGCCTATTTATGTACATATGTCATATCTACGGGACATATGTTTGTTGTGTATACATATATACATGTACAGTCCTCTTTTCATAATTTGCTTTGTTTTACGTCTGTGGATTATGTGTATACATGTATATATGTGTGCTATATCCATACCATACCTTTCCACTGTACAGATTGTCACAGAATGTACAGCTGGTTGCCTCTTTATCTTCGGTGTGTTTTTCATAACCTTGTGTCTATCTGGCAATGTAGTGGCATTTCATTAAAGACTTACGTTGGGAAATACTGGCAAGCAGTTCAGCTTACGACTGCATACCCTTCATAGAATCCATGCTACTGACACACCCGTTATTCTATCCACTTTCTATGTTTGTTTTGGCACATATCTGGGGTTTGTCCCTATTTGTACCGGTAGTTTGCATGCCTTTGTCCGGTTTCATACTTTACGGGGTTAACAGGTTTGTGCCATGTATATCTAACGTGGGGGAAACAGCATCCATTTACTATGCTGTGAGCGGATCACACACGCACAGGCGCACTTGCATTTACATGTTGTGGGTTACATCTGTTTATTAAATGTGTGCTTGCGCAGCCTTTCATACTTCTGACCGTAACACTTACTTATCTGTAGTCCGGTTTACGGACTGGTGTGAAACACACGGTTCACCTTTACGTATTTAACTGTGTGTACAGCACGAACGCATTCATTACACTTTACAGGGATATCTGCAGTGGTCGTAGGTCAACCGGGACTGCATTCACGTTGGAAGTATGCCGGAAACAGTATTCTGTTGCTGTTCTGCCTCATTGATATGCATACCCATAGTACTTAGCTACATCAACATATGCCTCACCGCTTCACTTACAACACAGGCATCCATTCCCCTGCTGTGGGAAACACGGTACTACATATTACACATTCCGTATTGCCTACTGCTGTGGACCCCAGCTGCATTGTTAATCACTCCGAGGATATGCAGAACACCAGGGCATATAGTCGTATCACATACACATTTCTGATTGCCAGGGTGTTCATGTAGTGATCTGGGTATGGGCTTGTCCACCTGGTGAATGGAACTTCCCTGGCCGAGTTCAAATGTCAGATGAAGCATGTGGACAGGGAGCATCTCCCTATTATGAACATTTTACCTGTATTTATAGACACATGTGTTTGGGCACCTATCAGGAGCTTATTCTGTTGGCTGTACATATTATGGGTGGGGTTGTTATGGTCCATACTCCATGGTGAGGGGGGGGTTCCCATTCACATTTGACTATTACCTGTATTCATTCATACGGGGATTATTTTCTTGGACATGTTGTGACTACAGGTATGCAGTTGTACATTACACAAATGTCATGGCTTGTTACTGTACATATGTACAGACCATACCTCTCGACCTCTTTGAGCAACAAATCTGCGCACACCCTACATGATGGGGAGAGTAAGAGGGACACATTATAACTAGTTTCCTTACAAGCTTATAATGTTGATAGAATACTAGGTTTTGCATTGTCATGACTCTTCTGCGGGATGTGGAGTGTTATACTTATACTGTTATGCTCAGTATTTTCTGATGTCAATCCACACCTATTTACCGGACAGACGCAGTTTGTCGGAGGCACACAACACTATCAGCCAACACTCTGGTCATTCTGCGAATATCTGGACAGTTGAGTGATATGGTACGAACCTCTGTAATACGCTGTTGTGTTCTGGCACAGCAGTAGCTCGGCATTAGGGACAGATGTCGGGACGTGCTGGCAGACAGTTGAGTTTCAGACTTCATACTCCGGACATTAATGCCATTGTGCAAACTGTCATTCTATGATATATCTATGTTTATCCATCCACATGGATATATTCCTGCTTGCACCTGTTATACATTCTACGGATCTCACTCCTCTGAGCTCTCCATACTCCTGCTCCTCTCTACCCTCCAGCTTAACCAGACTTAGCTGACACTCACTTGACTCCAAGTATGTCATTGTTGTACATTTCTGTATTACCACTACAAACTCTGGATTTGCACTGTCTTATTATGCACATGTTATGCATGTGTATTTCCTGACTGTATGCCTTTTACTCTTGTATTTTACCTTTAACATTATGTAGCCTTTATTTCCTTGTATTGCTTGTGGAGCTTTTCTACCCGGGCCTCCGCTGTTACTGGGCACTTCTTCGCCCAGTGGACTTCCCGGGTACTCAGACTGCACATTCATGAATAACTTCTAACAGCTATCTTTGCATATTGTACCTGCTGTTGTACCTTTGTCTCACTTGTAGTCATGGCTCTGTCCAGATATCTAGCTCACACAGGTTGTCAGGTATGGTCGGTCACACCGGCACACACTAGGTATCCCTCACACTTCATCAGGGTTCTCCTGTTAATGTCAGGTGTCTTCCTCACCCTTCTGCCATTTGCCACTATGCGAGTGTGCGATATATTCTCCCGCATATTTGTGTGGGGACACGTGCGTCACGGGAAGATGTTTTATCCTGGGTACTGGGTTATGCATGACCACTCAGGTCTGGACAGTGTCTTGGACCTGTACTTCACGTTCTGACTTGTGTCCAGATATGTACAGGATTGGATATCTTGTCGTCATACCCATTCTAGTATTTACACAGGTTATGTAACTGTATCCCGTAAGGGATATTCCAGAAATTGGACCATTCCACACAGAAACGATATCGAAATGTATTTTGGCTTTATGAAAATGTGCAGGGGGTTTAACATGCAGGGAATACATGGTTTGCTATCCTGACACTGCCTAGGGTGACAATACCTACTACATATGCGTAGGGGTTGGTATGTGTAGCTGTGTCTGCAACGGACCAGTGGGCCACATATGGGTGGATTTGGTGGACGTTCTGTTATGGGGCTGGGTTGTGTGATGTGGAGGGTATGCTGGGTAGCCCATTATGCAGCCAGGTGTGTTGCATTTGTTATGGCCAGTTCCATCAGGACCAACCTGTGGGTATGTGACGGTGACATATCTATACATTTTGATCACACATTTACATGATACATATGTTTGTGGGATTGTGTTCTACACTATGGCCTGTCTGCTTGTCTTGCAGCTGTTTCTCCATGTGTTTGTGTTTATGTTCACTTCACCCGCTGCCCCCTCCTATACCTCTCGTTCACCTTTTCTGCATACGACACAGTATCGCCTTTGCGGGTTTTACCATTACCCATCCACCCCTCACATGCAAATTACTCACATCCGATAGCTCACTACTTTTGTTGTTGGGCCATGACATGGCCAGAGTAGCACATTGACTGCCCTACAGGTGTCGGGTACCTTTATGGTTGTGTGGACTACCCTGCCATGTTTGCTTCCCACGTGCTATACCTCACACACATAGGTACACGCCCATACTTCACTTTCGTTACTTAGTTGGTATACCCGGGTACTACCCGTTCGGCTGTGTCACATACTAGTTTGGCTTCTACCGATGACTCCCGGGATTTGCAGACCTGTTGTACTCAATGGGGGGATGGCACCTTTTCCGATGTCCATGCTATTCCTTCCACATATCCGACTATTGTGGACAATGCCTCCCCACAGTCTACGGTACTGTTTCCACCTTTTCAATTGGCCACAATGTAACATTTGCGGTGAACACAACACATTTTCCACGCCGACACATACCCACGGTCAGTTCGGCAGATAGAACTTACAATTCTTGCCTATATCTAAGCTTTAGTCTTGTAGCATTTCAGTGGCTTATTCTTTTTCTTATGACATTTATGTAATATACGTGTGGAGAACAACTGTTTAATGCCACTATTACATGACGTCTGAGGGATAATTATGTCCTATAATCTCTGCACATTTGCCATGTTTACATGCTTGTGTCAGGACACATCTGGCCGCAGCGGTACTGTCGCTCGCAAAGTGGGACAGGTGGTATTCTTAGTCGATGGTACGGGTCATACTGTTCCTTTCGGCCTACATGTGTCCTTATTGTTGTAGCTGTTTCTATGCTCCTGATTCATTTACATGTGTATTCTATTCCCTATCACATTTGTTATGTGGGATACAGACATACCTTTTGTATGTGACTATTACATCCCTTGTGGGATATGATTCGGACATACAGTCACTACATATATCTACATTTCTCCTCGTGTATTTTGTTATGGACACATCTGCACAGCTATGTACCCTCCCTCACATTATGGGTCAGCTGGTGACCCTCTCCATTGGGCTGGACGTACCTCCTGGCGGCGCCCTAGCATATGATATGTTTCACTTCCACATGGTATGGCTATAAACACTACGTTGGACCACGGGCACGCGGTTTTTCTGTCATTTGTTCATGGGTAGGGACCTGTTATTCCCTATCATGCATTTGTGTTTGCTTCTTCATTTTCTGTTCACAGGGACTATCTTGCATGCTTTGCATACGTTTCAGTCTCCACGGACACTGATAGGTGCGAGTATTACTGCAGGCAGACTATACTATTCAGCAGTTTAGGTTGCTCATCGACAGCCAACATTGACACGCCTCCCTCCGCAACTTCGGTACGCCCCATGCACTCGCGCACGTTTCCTATGCACGTGGCTGTGGCGGCTGCACGCCTTCATTAATATGCATATGGTGCTACTACTCCATATATACGCTGCACGGCCGGCGCAAGCCTTACACCGGCCTTGCGCCGAGCTTCATGAATCCGGGGGAGTGTCTATCCCAGAAGAAATGGAATGGATGGCCCCTACTCTTAAAAGAATACAAGAAACAAATCCTTGGACTGATGCTAGAAAGAAGAAACAAAAAACTGATTCCAAGATAGCTGTCTCAAAACAATAACTTTTACAACTACATCTCTTAAAGTATCAACTGATATGATACATCACTTGTCATTTGTTTTTATTTGAAAACAACAAAAAAAGAGGGTTTCTTAAACAACTGAAAAACAGTAATGATTTATTCAGAATGTTTAAAGGAGTTCAATAATTCTTCATAAACAAAGGTAAGTCAAGATGGGTTACTATTTACATAATTGGGAAAGAAATAATGTATTATATAAGCCAAACAAAGCAACGTATAATACAAACAGAAGTTTATTTTCCCCTACTTGAACTCAATGAATGCTTAGCTTGTTCATTTTAATTGAATTTACTTATAATATTTTAAATAAATAATTAACTAATTCAACCATTCATCAGAGTTTAGATTCAAATGTAACAAATTAACATCAAATATAATAGCAGTAACAGTAGAGTGTTTGAAAAAAATACTGTCATGGAAACTAATGCCTTTTTCAGTTAAAGTAGCATTTAGAAATGTCATGCATAGCCTGGTTAAGTAATAGTAGCAAGCTCTTAGTACAAATGTCATCTTTATTCTGTCTAAATATATTTAAAATCAGTTATTGCAGGTATCATATCTATGAGTACTGTTTGATTAATCCTGATATGGTGCGTGTGGATGCAGCTGTGTCTGGCAGTTAGTACAAATGTTGTTATTATTCTGTCTAAATATAGTTAAAAATGATTATGGCACGTAGCATAGCTTTGAATGCTGTTTGATTAATCCTGATATGGTGTGTGTGGATGCAGCTGTGTTTGGCAACTGTTGTATGATGACTTTTTCGTCTCCGGGAAGCTGTGGGTTGCGGCTTGTACTCGCGGTTTAGTGATGCTTGTATATTAGGAAGGGACACTTGGTGTTCTAGCCTGGGTTCAGGAAAAGAGGATGGATAAAACTGTGATTTGTGATATATTTGGCAGAGAATAGTTTGTTTATACATCTGCTGAGTGAGAGGTGAGAAGACTGGAATCATATGTGGCTGTTATTGCTTGTTATGGCAGTTTGCTGAGAGTTTTTTTTTTTTTTTTTGATTTGTTTGCTCTCCATTCTCCTCCCAGCTGCTGCCTTGCTGAAAGGAAGGGAATTTAGATTTGAGGTTTCAGTGAAGTGAAGCTTTTGCATCAGGTGTCTTGTGAGCCTCTGATATGCAGTACACAGACACACTAACAGAAAATGACCCTCCCAAGTTGCTATGGCAATGGAGACAGAGTGATGATAATGCTTAATGGCTCTGAGGAGCCACCGAGATGATTCTCAGCAATAGAAAGTTTTTGGTTTAAAAAAAAAAATATATATATATATATATATATATATATATATATATATATATATATAAAATAAAAGGGTTGTTTTAAACATATGTACACATGTTGATGATCTCTCAGCACTTCGTTTAGCTCATTAAGTTGATTCTTGACAAGAAAAAATAAGCTCAATTTTATATTTAAAATGCATATTGATCCAAACACATTAAGGACTTACATAAGTGTGGAAGTCTGAGTTATTGCAAAGGACTAAGAGCACTTGGACTTGTGCAATGCCCTTTGCAGTAGTCTGGGAGGAGAGCTGGCTCAAATGTGTTGGGCATTTGGGGATAGCTGACTCTGGGGGTGTTTGGGGTTGCTGGGATGTGCTAGAGAGTCATCAGATTTTCTTCGTGGAGATATCTGTGGGAATGAAAGGTATGTTGAGTGGTTCTATGGCAGAGTGGCCACTGCATGGAACTAGCTGGTAAATTGGAACAGGACAAATCTTGGTTTGGATATTTTAAGAACAGCCTAGAAACACACCATATGAACTAATGAATGGTATTCTGGCAAAACTGGAAGGGCATTGTTATCCGTGCTTGAAGTACTGGTATGTGTTTATGTAAGGATGGAAATATGCTTATAACAGATAAGAAAACTAGAAGGGTCTCATAATTTAAAGTCTAAGGATTGTATAAACATGCTCGGAAGGAGCTAATAATAAGAATAAGCATTACAGCTTGTGGTCTCTCAAATAACTAACAACAGCCAAAAAACACACACACTAGTTATGTAATGTATGATTTTAGTAAATCTCGACATAAAATATACAATTGTCATATAAGATGAAGCAGTCTGCTGAATTTAGATATTAAAGACAGGATTTAATAACATGGGCTTGTATATAATTACGCTACTGTTTTAACTTGTCATAAATTACATACACTATATTGAACATCAAGGGGAAGCATGATGATTTTCTCATATAAGTAAATGTACATAACAAGTTATGTAATTGCTGTAACTTGAATTGTATTTGTAACCCATCTTGACCATATACAACACTTAAGCTGTTACCAAGGTGACTAATGTTTTATACATGACATCAAACTTACAAAGTTGTTCAAGGGAAACAATAGAAGCCTGAACTTGGAACTTTAACCTTAGCTGATTATACAAAATAGAATGTTGTTATTTAAATCTAAAAACTTTTAGTATATTCCATAACATGGCAATTCATGAATATGGAAAGGGAATTTGTAATCATTAATCACAATAAGTGAATTTGTTATTTTTAACTTATAGTTTCACTCACTTTATAATAAGAAATGACATATATGAAAATTATTATGTGTAAAAAATGGGGGAAAGAGGGATGCACTGATTTAAAATGCACTAACTTTCATCAATCTTCACATAAAACAAACTTGATCCTTAAAGTAAGTTAGCAACAAACAGAGTCATTACTTAAATGCTGGCAAACAATGAAATATAACTTCTGATACATCCAGTAATGTACAATGTATTATAAACATTAGGTATAAATATTAGTACCACCTATTTATATTAAGTAATACATTTTGAAATACTTCATCAGTAAGGGTGAATTTGTTAAATAACTGTGTAGTATAATCTTTTACTGAGATGTTATATATGACACATCTTACTTTATTATGATTGAACTGCTTGTCATCTATCTTTCATGTAAATATTAATTGCTTATACAATAGGTAGATATTTATATTGTATTAGAATTCTGTCTAATCTACAATAGCACTATATCTGTTCAAAATAATTTAAATATTGATTACAGATATTCTCCGTATCATAATTCAGTTTATGGAGCTCAGATGTTCTGGATTGTCAAGGTATGAGTGATAATCTGATGGACTTAGGTTTATCCATCAGATTAAGAATGATTTTCATTCCATGGCTTGTGTGGATCTTAGTTTTGTTAACATTTATTACTATAAATTTGTTATTTCACAAAAACATTCTTAGCAAGCCTGACCAAATATTACTTTATTGGTGAACACTCAAAGTATAAAACTGATAATTTCTTTTAAAAGCTCAAACATATACTTTATAGTTATCAGAGGAAAATGTTTAATAGTTACAACAAAGCAAAAAAAAATACATAGCCTAAATAACTTAAGATGGATTTAACTTTATTATCATTAAATACCAATGGCTTAAACAATCCTCACAAGAGATCAAATCTACTGAAATATTTAAAACTGAACAAAGCACAAATAGTCTTCCTTTAAGAAACTCATTTCAAAACCAATGACAATTACAAATGGAATCCCAAGAAATATATGATATTGGCACAATCTACTTATAAAACAAAGACAAAAGGGGTACCAATTTTATGGAAAACAAATGTGAATAGCCCAGAAATCATTTATACGTATGAAGATAAAGAAGGCCTTATAGCATTAGTAATAGCGAAATATAATAACAGAATATGGACCCTAGTTAACCTATAGTGGTTCCCAGGAATTAGAACATGAACTGTTAAAAAAATTTTGGATTTCATCTCCAATAATTATAAAGGCAACTTAATATTAGGAGGAGAGTTTAACTGTATATTTGATATTTCAGAAACTGCAAATAAAAGACCACTGTGTATGTCTGCTGTATCAAAAGCTTTGAACAAGAGGGTAAAACCATTTCATCTTGTAGATACTTTCAAATTTAAAGAAGATACATCTTTGTTGTTTTCTCATCAAGATCACCGATTTGGTACCCAAACTAGAATAGATAAAACATTTGCTGCCTGTGACTTACACTCTTAAATTATTAATTTCTCAATCAATCCCTGCCCCTTTTCAGACCACAATTCATTGATACTAAAACTTCAAAATGGGTACAAACCATTAATCTTTAACTCCAGAATTCCAGCATATATAACTAAAATGAAAGAGTTCAAACCCTGGTTATTATCTGAATTACAGTTCTTCATAGATATTAATTATACTACAGAGATAAATAAAATAATGATATGGGACTCATTTAAAGCTTACATATATGATAAAACCCTAACTTGGTATAAAAAAAAATCAGAGAATGGGATTCCGAACTATTAGATCTACAATCCAAGCTTTTGTCAGTAAAAGCTGAAAAAATTAAAATGATTTGCAGATGAAAAAGAAAGAAGTATTAAACAATGAATACAATGAAATTCTAACACATAAAACTAGTTTAGCTTTAGAAAAACTATAAATTAATACCTTGGCCACTTCTCCCAAATATCTACAGAACTTATCCACAAGAATCAAAATGGAATCAAAAGCTAACAACATTAAAAGTATCTTCCATGAAAAGAAAAGGGAAAAATATCTTGGATATAGGTGACATTCTTGATGCTTATAGAAATCACTATATGGAACATTTCCAGAAAGAAAATATACAGATCCAAAGCAACTCATAGCCCTTCAAAACCCACACCATCAACACTCACACATAGCAACACTAAAGCCACATATGCGGAGGCCCTTAACATTAACCTGCCCAAGCAACAAGGACCTCCGAAGCCGAAATGCAAACAAACACCAGTCACAACCAAAATGACACATAGCTCACAACACCAGTGTGCCACCCAACAACAGCCCCTAAGGCAAGACAATGTACCCAACACTTTAGTCATAGGTAACTCTATAGTCAGGCACACTGATGTCCCAGTCACCAGGCTGAACAAGGAGAAAATTACAGTCAGTTGCCTGTCAGGTGCCAGGATCTGCCACATAACGCATGCACTCAAGTCACTCCACAACAAGTACAAATACGACTCTGTCATTGTCCATGCTGGAGTGAATGACTTCAGACATACCTCCCTGGACTACATGAAAAGAGACATGGAAGAGCTCTTGGATCATGTGACCCAGGAAGGTATGACCCTAGCACTGAGTAGCATCCTGCCTTCACACAGAATGATACCACAGTATAAGGACAAAATGATTGACTTCAACAATTGGCTAAGCTTCTGGTGTCATTCAAAGGGGATCCAGTATTTGTCAGCCTGGGAAGACATGATCGACAAACCACGATGCTTTGCCTGAGATGGTCTGCACCTGTCACCCCTGGGATTCAGGTTACTGGCTAAAGCTCTTGCCACCCCTATAGTGCCTTTTTTAGGCAAGGTTCAAAGGATAAAACCACCACTGTAACAGATACAAGCATGCAAAATCTGAAGTTAATGCTACTCAATGCTAGAAGTCTAAACCTCAAAATGCACTCTCTCGAGGCACTCCTAAAAATGGAGAACATCGATATCTGTGCAGTAACCGAGACCTGGTTCAAGGCTCCAGAGAGCACCCCTGCAATACCAGGCTACAATTCTTACCACACTTTTCGGCCACAAAACCAAGACCAAAACACTAAAGGTGGAGCAGTGTCCATATTCACCAAGGATATTCACACCTCTAAGCTAGTTGCCCAACACAATGCATCTGAAATTCTCCAGGTGCAACTAACACTAGGTAAGACTGCAATCCAAATTGTAGCTTGCCACAGATCCCCTACCATGCCCCAAGATTCTCACTACACCTTTCTAAACATAATGGAAAATATTAAGATACAACCAAACACCCTAATACTGGGTGATTTCAACTACCCTGCCATTAATTGGGAAAACTACTCGGGTACCAACTCCTTTTCCCAATGGTTCTTGGAATTCATAAATTCCAATGCCCTGGATCATCTAAACCATTGTCCCACTGGAGGCTCCAATATCCTAGACCTGGTTATTACCAACATGGGAGATAAATGCTCCACACCAGTGGTCACCCCCTCATTGGTCAGGTCTGACCATAAGCAAATCACCCTTGACATCCACATCCTACCCCCACCCCTCAGTAAGGAAACATCCCTCAAAAACGTCTCCAAAGCCAACTTCATGCTACTGAAGTCAGAAGTGACAAACTTCACAACACCCACGCAGACGGGATTGGGAAATTTGACTGCAGAATCCTACACTAAGGCACTGTATGAGCACATCCACTCGTGCATGAAGCGTGCCATCCCAAATAGAACCAAGATGCTCTTCTCCAAAAAAAGGAAGCCAATCTGGTGGTCCCCTGCTATAAACAAACTATACAACAGAAGGAAGAAACTGTTGCAGAAAGGAGGAAAATCCCAGGATGCAAAAAACTCCCTCACCGGCCTCAGTAAGAAGCTGAGATCCCTCATAAAATCCTCAAAAGCTAGTTAAATAAAATTGCCAAAGATTCCAAAGACAACCATAAGGCATTCTATAGTTATGTCAAGAATCGAAATGGCAATGCTCAGATCTGCTCTGAGCTACAACAGAATGGCATTAAATATACTGATCCCAAGGATATTGCCAATATCCTGGCAGATCAATTTAGTGCCAACTTCACACCCCTCTCACCCCCTAAAGGGCCCATCTCAATACCAAAACATTGCCAAATTCCAATAATCACGGCCACACAGGTAGAAACTGCACTCTCCAAAGCTAAGAATACAGCATCCATGGGACCAGATGACATCCTAGGCTGTGTACTACATGAACTACAAAATGAACTGGCACCTCACCTAAGTAAAATATGTTTAATCATAGCCTCACCTCAGACTTCGTGCCCACTGAGTGGCGCACAGCTACAGTTATCCCGCTCCACAAGGGGGGATCCTCCTTGGATCCTGGGAACTACCATCCCATCAGTCTGACAAGCCTGATCTGCAAGGGCATGGAATGCATTATCATGGAACTTATAAACAAAGACATTGGCAACCTTCAAACACTGGACCCCACCCAGTTTGGGTTTGTAAAGGGCCGATCTTGTCTCCTGAACCTGATTGACTTCTTTGAATCAGTCTCCAGAGCTGTGGACGAGGGTAAGGCAGTCCACAGAGCCTATCTGGACCTTGCCAAGGTCTTCAACACCATCCCCCACTCTGGAATCATAGATAAACTTACTAAGCTGGGCATAAATCCTTACGTCACTCGATGGGTTGCCAACTGACTTACTGACAGAACCCAGACTGTAAAAGTAGCTGACTCCAAATCCAGCTCTAGACAAGTGACAAGTGGTATATCTCAGGGTTCAGTCCTGGGACCACTCTTGTTTGGCATCTACTTCTCTGAAGTACAGGCCAACACTAAGGGACTCTGGCTAACAAAGTTCACAGATGACTGCAAACTGGGAGCCATTATTGAATCCCCAAATGATGTGGATATTCTACAAAAGGGCCTTACAGAAACAGATGCCTGGTGCCAGAGCCATGGGCTCAAGCTTAATGCCAAGAAATGTATAGTTATCCCCTTTGGAAAAAAACATGTACCCATGAATTACCACATAGGGGGCAGGACACTAAACACTGAAAGTCTGATGAGAGACTTAGGGACACAGGTGGACAGTGGTCTCACTTTTGATAACCACATCGCCACAACAGTCAGGAAATTCTTCTATGTGGCACGCCCCATCACTAAGAGGTTTTCATCCAGAAAAAAGGAGGTCATTGTCCCACTGTACTCATCCCTCATTAGACCCATTATAGAGTATAATGCCCCATTTGGTATGTACCTCACAAGACATCTGCAACAGTTGGAAAGGCCACAGAGATACCTCACTAAAAGAATGACAGGCCTAAAGCAGATGCCATATGCTGACCATCTAAAAAAACTCCAGCTATACTCTGTGGCATATTGTCTACTCAGAGGTGATCTCTGCTTAACATACAAGGCCATGTCAAACCCTGAGGTGTTGGACATGCTCCACTTAAAGAAATCCCAGTCCCTCAGAGCCACACACTCCAGGGATCTAAACCTTGTCATCACAATGAACAAAACATGCTGGAGGGATAGGTTCCTGACCCAGAGACTCTCCATACTCTGGAATACACTGCCCATACATGTCAAGCAGAGTGCCTCATTGGCCCTCTTCAAAAGGAACCTTGATGACTGGATGGGAGATAGGAAATTCACCCTGGGGATCATGTCAGTCACCCTGCTAGACAGGGGTCCAGAGAAGTAAATATTGTGGGAAGAAATATCCAGGGAATTGTTATGGCTAGGCTTGCATAGACCATAGGGCCGATGGCCTAGAACCAACCTATGAACCTTTGAATTAAATCTAGATGAAAAATGTTTTAATATAAAAAAAATATCAGAAAAATTAAAACTAGATCTGCAAGCACCGATATACTATAAAGAAATTACAAATACAATAAAAGAGGGCAAAAATAATAAAGCTCCAGTTATAGATGGCATAATTATGGAAATATATAAACTTTTTCCTTCAAAGATACTATCCCTCTTCCATAAAACTCTATTAGAAATTCAGTCACAAACTTTAATACCACCCTCTTGGAGATATTTCTTAATCACACCAATCCTAAAGGAAAACAAATCCCCAAATCTCAGTAACTCATAAAGACTTATATCATTATTAAATAATGACTATAAGATATTTATGACAATATTAACTAACATTATGAAAATAGCACTATCCAAAACAATAAATAATGATCGAACTGGATGTATATATCATAGACACGCACATGACAATATTAAAAGGATAATTTCTCTTATAGATTATGTTAATAAAGAAAATAAAGAGACATTCATAATGGGCTTAGATATAAAGAAAGCCTTTGATTCCCTAAATTGGGACTATTTATTAAAAATTCTTATGCTACTTGAATGCCCTGAATCCTTTGTTCATCTCCTAAAGAATATATATAAAAATAATTTAGCGTATGTCAAGTTAGGTCCTTTCACCTCTGAAGCTATACATATAACAAAAGGCACTAAACAAGGATGTCCCATGTGTCTGATTCTATTTGCTCTGGCTATGGAAATATTGGCAGATTCTATTTGTAATAATATAAAACTTAAAGGAATAGATGTTTATGAACAATACAATTCTAAAGTAATGCTATTTGCTGATGACATATTACTAACATTATCTAATACAAAAGAGACATTAGAAGAATTAGCTATATTAATTGACAACTTTTACATGACTTTAGGACTCCATTTCAATAAATATAAATCATTTTTTTCTATTTTTAAATAAAAAAAGAACTGCAGACTAAGGGGGATCACATCATAAGGAAACAAGAATCTACCTTAAAATATCTAGGAATTGAGTTATGCAAGGATAACAATGAATTAGTCTCAAAAAACTACAATAATATCATCAATACAATTAAATTCTCTGTAGAAAAGTGGGACAAAATAATATTAACATTTGAAGATAGACTACATTTAATAAAAATGGTTTTAACACCCAAGATTCTATATATAGCTTTGGCAATACAACTGTTACCAGAAAGGAATATACTCAAAGAAATAAACTCATACCTAATAAAATTTTTATGGTTTCCCAAAATAAACAGAATAGCTTTAATATATCATATCAGACCATGAACATGGGGAGGATTAAACCTTCCTGATATAGAAACATATATAAAAACATCAATATCTAAAACAATCTCAGATTGGATAAGTCTAAATTATTCTGCAAATTGAAAAGAATTACTAACTGTAATATCAATAAATAAAATTAATTTACAAAAAAAAATTCAAATAACACATAAAAACAATTTGCCATGGCACATATTATGCATTAGTATGGAATACAACATAACTAAGCCCACTAAAACTCGTATGATTAATTATTACATTGACTCATTTAGGAAAATTATTAATGCAAATATAGATTTAAAAATCTGGTTTGATCTTTAACACCATTTATAGTCACAAAGAACTTTACACATAAAATATATAGAGAAAGTGTTAATTCCTGGGAAAAGAAAGGATTTGTTTGTTGGCGCCAATGTATCAAAGAACTAAAAGTTTTAGATATGCAAGTAATAAAAACAACATACAAAATTCCACAACAGGACTGGCTAACTTTACAGAGTATTCTGTCCTATTTACAAGATTTGAGTAGAATAATTAACAATTTGTCATTTAAAGAAATACCTAGATTTACAAAATACATATATGAAATCATATATAATGACTATGCCATGGGAAACAGTATTTCAAAATTTTACAAAATATTGATAAACCTCATATTTGGAAATGTATAACAAAAGGACACTTAATACAGTTAACTGAAAATATTAAAACAAATATCTTATTACCGATAAAATATATATTTTTTACACATTACTGGAAAGTTTTTAATTGGAAATGCTTGCACAGAGCATTCTTAACCCCAGATAGAATCAGTAAAATTAGTTCTTCCACAAAAGGAATATGTTGGAGATGTGAGCAAGTACACAATGCAGATTGGAACCACATTTTCTTTAATTGTGTTAAAATTAAGCCATTTTGGAACGGTATTAATAACTTTTTACAAGCTTTATTTAATGAATCATTTTATTTAACTATTATTAAATGTGAACGAAGGTCCTCATTTGAACAGGTCAAACATGTATCTAGTATGGACTATACTTTAAATTTCAAGGAAGTGTATAACAAGAAGATGGAATACAAACACAATACCAACTTTGGAAGACTTCTACAGCCTATTGAAGACCACAGCATTATTGGAAATTAAAATTAAAGAACTAAGAATTTATCCTAAGCCATTTGTCAGCAACCCTTGGAATACAGTCTTATTGTTGATTGACATTATACAATTATTGATCAGACACACTCTGATAATGGATTGGACATACCTATAAAGTATCTGTATACATTGAGATCTGTTATAGTCAGGCTAATGTAAATAGTGTACCTTGTTATTTAAGATGTTATGCATAAAACTATGAAATTCATTCAAATGTATTTGAAAAATAAAATAAATTGAGTAAAAATTTGTTAATAATAAATGAAGAAACAGCAAAAGGTATTTGCAAGCACTTTTGTATGGTAAGATACAGTCCACCTAAAATCTACTACTCCTTCAATGAGCCCAGTTGTTGTGCCTAAAGACTGAGAGGGAGAGAATGAGTGTAATAATAATGTAATAATAAAGAGCGATACTCTTATACAGTATGAATGGATGACGGTGCATTTGTGAAAAATAACTGGAGACAAATCCAACTACTCCTCAGGATTCCCAATCAGGGTGCCATATATCAGAGAGCCATAACAAGGTCTTTACATATCCAACAAAGGATACTTATTCTGTCAAATGTACTGCCTCTGTTATCAGAAGATAAAAATAGGGTGTTCTGAACTGGGGACAAATCATAAAAATACCAGCTAGAGCTTTGAATTCACATATGTATGCATATAATTATACTCTGCCTGGTCCAGCTAGACACACTGGAAAATACTCTATAGTCATTAACATACTGTCTACCCTTTTGTTCCCTCAACAGGTTATTTACTAATGTGAGTGACCAGTGGTAAACATGAATTAAATCTCCTAGAGTGATACAACTATAACCACTGGCAAGTTTCCTTTTTAGTAACCAAAATACGAACACAAGGTTATGCAATACTTAAAAAAACAAAATGGAAAAGGACAAAACCAACACTGCAACCAACTGTTTAATAGAATAAGTAAAATGAGTTAAAAACTGAATGCTTTCATCTACATTGAAAATTACATAGACTTCATCAGAATGAATATGTCTAACATTAGTGATGCTGTTGAATACAAAAGGACAACCAATCACAGGCAAAGCAACATATATTGCAGTGTGATGTCACAAACAACGGTTAGATGGGAATTGTAGTATATAATATACATGAATAATATGCAAATAAAGTTCATTTCATAACCCATTGCAAAGTTAAAACTAAAAAAAATAAATATATATATTGTCATGAATTCATGAATAAATGCTAAAATCAGAAAAAAAAATAAAAGTACGTGTTGTCAAACAGCTGAAATACATTTTTCTAAAAGCATTCCACTAATAATGTTGATTTAATACCTAAAAAAATTAATTACAATTAAATACGTCAAATGACATGGGTAAAATAGATTGGTGCTACCATAATTACACCACCGCAGCTCTTTTCTTTGCTGTCATTAATATCCGTTATTGATGAAGCATTAAGTCTTAGCTGCCAGTATAATTCTTTACTCTCAATTACATTGTCAACATCTCCACTAAAACTGGCAGGTATTGCCATATCAGTGATTTTAAAATTGGGGAAATCAGTAGTATGCCTGTATAATGCAGTCATTGTTTTCCTATGTTTAGTAGCATATACATGCTCCCAAATTCTTTCTTTCAGCTTTCTAATAGTTTTTCCAATATAGAAAACATTACAAGAACTGCATGTGGCAAGGTAAACTATGACAGAGGTATTGCAGTCACACCTACCTGGACAAGGGGTAGTTATTGTGCAATTTTCTACTAAAAAGTAAGGACCCTCATTAATAAACCTGCAAAATTTGGAGGCTCCACATTTTTACATTGCTCCATGTGCTGTCTTTAAAATAGCTCTACTACCTGGCACTTCCAAAGGAGATTTTATGTTCCTACTCTTGGAAAAAAACAATCACTGGAGCAGCACCTAAGCATTTTTTAACTTCAATAGGAAAAACTACATCCCAGAATAATCGAATACTATTAGTGTGCAAAAAAAAAAAATCCGTACTATACAGAATAGAAAAAATAGGGGTGGACCTGTCAAAATTAACAATATCAGTGCCTTCAGTAAAGTCCACAATAACATCAGAAGGATCTGGCCTGATTCACAAAATGGGCATAAAATGGTCAGTATGATGTTTAAGCACTTCATTTTTCACTCTGTTGAGCATCTGTAAAGGGTAACCCCTTTTAATAAACATTACAATCAAATGTCTAATTTCATTATAAAAATTACTGTCATCAGATAAAATTCTTGAGAGCCTAACCATCTGGCCCTTGACAACTGACCCTTTTTTGTGAAAAGGGTGACAGCTGTCAAAATGTAAATAAGCATTCGAGAATGTCTCCTTCCTGAAAATGCTAGAGAAATAACACTCATTAACAGGTTTAATTTCTAATAAAATATTGAAATAGCTAATCCTACTAACACCATGAGAGTAGGTACGCTTAAGAAAAGGAAAATTCTGCCAAAAGATATGGGTTTGCTGCCAATGTTCTAATATGCCTTACCAAAGGATAAGCACATCAACAAGAAACCTAAAGTATCCATGGACCAATGAGTGGAATTGGGGCGGGGTGAACACTACTTTTTTACACACATAGCCTAACAAACCATTGGCATACAATGGGGCAAATGCTGTGCCCATGGCACCATTAGATGTATATTATTATTATGATTATCCTTATTGTTATGATTAACATTTGTTAACAGGGTAATGTCTGATTGGGCCAGTAACCCATTTTCGGTGGAGACCTGTGGAGAAAAGCTACAAAAACAGAAAATACAATTAATTATTTATTAACAAAAGTAACTAACTAAATTACTTTGATAGCAAACATAGAGCATAGCAAGTACAAATACATTAATAACTGAGGCCGGGATTCACTAATCCTCCGTGTAAGACTAAGTCTTACACGGAAACTGCAGTCTAAGAGTTAGATGTCAGCCCATCATGCATATTCATGAGGGCATGCTGACTCAACTCTAAGGCTAACACAGAGCATGCACGAGTGCAGGGGGCATGTCAGACTGCCAAGCAGTCCAAATATCCACGCCCCTGCAAGTGCATAAACAGCAAATGTCAACAGAAATGAGCGAGTCCACTCAAATGTCCACAAACCCAAAACTACACTCCCCCACATCTTAAATCCCTGTACAAGTTAAAAATGTAAAGCTTACCTTTTTTTTATGATTCCCGACATAGCTGCCCATATTTGCGCGTGTATGCGTGGGATTGCCCATTGCTTTGCTACAGTTAGCAGTGCAGACATCGAAGAGGATAATAAACTACTGATATGCAAATGAAGCCAAATAGCAATAGCATAGTGGTAGAGCCCTCGCACAAAGAGGAAGCATTCCCTGTTCGAGTCCCGCCACTCCCCTCCCTATTTTCTGTAGGAAATGTGTGTATAAAAATAACTCCTGACATTTACTTTTTAAATCCCAGTAAAATGCATTGAAATGGCCTATGCGTTAATGAACAATATTTTATATAAATATATATATATATATATATATATATATATATGAAGGTGGAATGGTCATGCATACTGATAAATGCATAAGTAACGTATCTTAAGCAATGTGAAGCACTGCTAAGCAAAGTCCACTAGTATTAAGCACAGTGAAGTATAATTGCTCATAGCTTAGCAGTGCTTTAACTAGCACAATAGTTTTGCACGGAGCTGCGCACCACGCCAACTAGTGCTATGTTGGGCAATGTCGGGCAACGTCGGGCAGCATAGAGCAATGCAGAGAAACGTCGAGCAACATTGGGCAAAGCTGAGCAAAGTCGGCTAAACACAGTCACACCCAATATCTGGTCTGGCCAGTAGTAAAATAAAAATCAATGACAGGCCTCGAACCTGGAATACTGTGCACCATAATCACAGTACTAAACCATGACAGCTTTAAATATGGATGCATTTCCAACACACTCATATATATCAATGGAAGTTTACCCATTGCTAAGCAGGTCTGCTCTTAGCTGAGATATTTCAAAACTGGCCAATCACAAATAAGTGCAGAAAATGAGCCATATTTAAGCTCCATAGGCAGGAATAATTGCCATAACTGGTTGTAGCTCTCATCTGCAGACAGTATGGCTGGTGCTGGAAAGGGCTCTCGTTTTCAAGCGCAACGGTGGGGAATTGAGGAGGCAAAATACATAGGTTCATAGGTTCATACTAGGCTATCTGCCCTAGGGCATTTATAAGCCTAGCCAGAATGTGTTTGGCTTTCGCCACCCATTTTAAATTTATTTTGCTATGCCCTTTTTCGAGGTTAGTATACTGTGCCTCTGTCTAACAGTGACACAGAAGTGATACCCGGGGTAAACCTACGATCTCCCATCCACTCATCAAGATTCCTCTTGAAGAGAGTCAATGAGGGACTCTGCCTAACCTGGACTGGGATTTTATTCCAGAGTGAAGGGAGCCTTTGGGTTATGAATCTGTCCCTCCAGCATGTCCTATTTATTTCAGTGCTGAGGTTCAAGTCTCTCGAGCGCATAGCTCGATGGGATTTGGATTTTCTGAGATGCAGCATGTCCATTAATTCCGGGTTGGACATAGCTTTATACGTCAGGCACAGATCGCCTCTGAACAGGCGGTATGCCACTGAGTAGAGCTGGAGTTTCTTTAACCGGGCAGCATATGGCATCTGTTTGAACCCTTTGATCCTCTTGGTGAGGTACTTTTGGGGTCTTTCCAGTTGCTGCAGGTGTCTGGTAAGGTACATCCCAAAAGGGGCATTGTACTCAATTATGGGCCTGATGAGGGATGAGTAAAGAGGCACGATGACCTCCCCTGATCTAGATGTGAATCCCTTCATGATTAGGTGGGCTATATAAAATGTTTTCTAACCACTTTGGCCACGTGGTTGTCAAATGAGAGATTGCTATCAACTTGGGTCCCCAGGTCCCTAATTACTTCTTCTGTACTTAATGGATTACCACCTATGTGGTAATTTGTGGCACCTTGTTTTGCCAAAAGGGATGACTATACACTTTTGGCATTTAGCTTGAGGCCATGGCTCTGGCACCAGTTGTCTGTTTCTATGAGGCCCTTTTGGAGGATGCTTGTGTCAGCTGGAGAGTCGATTATGGCGCCCAGTTTGCAGTCATCTGCGAACTTGGTCAGCCACAGTCCTTCCATGTTGGCCTGTACCTCCGAGAAATATATACCGAACAAGAGGTCCCAGGACTGAGCCTTGTGGGACACCACTTGTAACTGGTTTGGAGTCTGACATGGCTCCAGCAATTCTAACCATGTGGGTTCTGTCCTTGAGCCAGTATGCAATCCATCTAGTGACATAGGGGTTTATATTTAAGCTGGTGAGCTTATCTATAATGCCAGAGTGGGGTATTGTATCAAAGGCTTTTGCGAGGTCCAGGTAGGCTGTGTGGACCACCTTCCTCTCGTCAATGGTCTTGGTGACTGTTTCAAAGAAATCAACCAGGTTTAAGAGGCAGGATCTGCCCTTAACAAAGCCGAACTGGGTAGGATCCAGTGTCTGTAGGTCCCCAATATCTTTATTTATGAGGTCCATGATGATCCTTTCCATAGCTTTGCAGGCCAAGCTAGTCAGGCTTATGGGGCGATAGTTTCCAGGTTCCGTTGAGGCACCACCTTTATGGAGAGGGACCACTGTTGCTGTACGCCACTCTTTGGGCACATATCCTGTAGTAAGGCTGAGATTGAACAGTAGTTTTATGTTTGGGTTTAGCTCTTCTTGGTGGTTTAGCTCCTCGTCCATCATCATGATGCAAAACTCCTGCAGGGCCAGTTCCAGGACACGGAGTACAAAGCGGAAGCCTGGAACTGTTTAGCACATGATCTCACCAGTGCCACAGGTGTCCCTCGGACTGGTGAGCAGGTCAGATACCACCATGCAGACCTGAAGAGACGCAAGGAGGACCAACTGAACCACTGGATACAGGAGGCCTGTGGAATGCCAAATGCCCCACTACTGAGTATGTAGCCATGGAATGAAATATGTAAGAATTGCTATTGTAGTCTATATTATGGATAGGTATGTCTCAATATCCCTTCATTTACTTCACAGCTGCAGGTGTCCGTGCTGCGAATCAGCAAGCCTATGCAGATAGGCTGGTAAGGCTGCGCCACCAGGCAGGTTAGTAAATATTCTGCATGTGTGGTCTTATAAAAGAAGTGAGGGAGCCTGAAAAAGAGTGTTGTAACCCATTATTAAAGGTATAAAAAGTGTGGAATAACTTCTCTGCATGTACTGTCATATAAAATAAGTGAGACAGTGTAAAAAGGTGTTGTAACCCATTAATAAAGGTATAAAAAGTGTGGAATAACTTCTCTGCATGTACTGTCATATAAAATAAGTGAGACAGCATGAAAAGGTGTTGTAACCCATTAATAAAGGTATAAAAAGTATTGAATAAAAGACCTCTGCATGCACTGATATATCAAATAATTGAGAGAGCCACTAGAAAAGTGTGTAATGTAATTAATAAAGGTATAATTCCTGGAGTGTGTCCGTGTCACTTTCTGTGATATGTTGTTGTACCCTTGCATAATAGAAATAGTACTGTTGTATTAAGTGCAGTCAACCCGCACATGGGTAGGCCCATTTAAAGTGGATGAAGGGAGTGCCAGTAGCTGTTAAGCATATATACAGTCCTCAACTGTCGGTTAATGGCCGGCATGTACAGGTTAATCTGGCACATGAGTAGCTTGTTAATGTGTTTCCCAGAAATGTCAGTATGCTGCAAGAAATGTAGGGGGCTGTTAACATATACCTGATAATATCACCTGAACACATCCAGATATGTAGATACGTAAATATAAATGAAAAATTTAAATGTGTAGCAGTAACATCTGCATCCAGGACAGTTTGTATGTCAGATACAGCTCAGGTATATCAAGAACTAGCAAAACCCATTTCCCAATTTAACGGACATTGCCTGGTGTAATAATACATGTAGGGGATATTTAACTGCAGTCAATAAGAATGTAGTATAAACTATAAGTATAGATAAGTTGTTAATGGAGGTATATTTTTACACCCCACTGTATGTGCATAAACAATGCAATTCCACACCTCAATGGGTATGTCTAATCTCATAACATTTGTTGGGACACATGTCCTAGTGTTATATAAATATCTGCATTTACTTCGATGCATGTGCCCTGTTTACATACCACAGTCTTGGTGGCCTGTTGCCACCAATCAATCCTGCATGCTGTTGGAATGTCCACTGTTGTTCTATATATGCATGTGTTATGCTTGCTGTTTAACTGTTGGAACTCTGGTGTGTTGGGTTAATGGGAATACTACTGTATGCTGTTACAACTAAACTGGAATGCTTTTGGCAATTACTAACCCATATTGTCATTAAATCCTCCTAAACATAGAACATATGGGGAAGGCCGGCCCCAGTAGACCCACCTGTCCCACCTCAGCTGGTGATGGCACCTTGCCCCAGCAGTTCTGGTGCCCAGCCCAGGACCCCCTCATCCATTGGTCCTGTGCCACCTTAGGGTGGAAGCACTGCAGGGGATGGGGCTCGTCCCCCCCCCCCGTGCAAGTGTGGGCAGAGGAGGGCCACCTATCACCCTCTGAATGGTCCAGGCTGTGGTGCGTAGGGAGATCCAGCATTCAGTCGCTGATCCTCTACGCCGGCTCGAGGCAAGAGTGGCTCTACTCATGGGTGAGCCTGCCCCTCCTACGCAGCCCCCAGCAAAGCCACCCCCCGGGCTGTGAAGGTGCAGTGGTGACTGCCCATGGGTGGGGATCTCAGTTCCACTGTTGCCATCTGTGGGCTCATGGGCTTGCGATTTCCAAACACCCTTCCCCGTCAATGGTGTTCACCCACCCCATGTGTCATACTCCGCCCCTGTATGCGTCTTGTTTGTCTTGTCAGTTTACCTCCCCAACCTACCTCCCAAAAATATACCTACTTCCCCTACCCCACATTCCACTCTCACCAGAAAAAAAAATGGGCAATCTGCACCCAAAAAAAAATTACGCCCCATACATAGCTGCCCAATTCGCACACATGTCCGCTGGACACAAACAGAAATTTAATTGGCAGTACAACATACTTTGTTGTCCTCACCTCTCTCTCAGGGGTGGAATGTTTCAAAATTCCATTCAAATTACTAGTATATGCACAACTGTTGCCGTTAAAGAAATGGGCAGCTATGGACCTTCCCTACACCCATCCTGCACATCCCGAGCTGTTTTCCCTACTGTCTTTCCCTCTTTGTGCCCCTTTTTTCAACACTTTCCTATCTCCCCATTTTCTTTTCTTTCAAAGAAATGAGTGCGGGGGTTAGCGGGAGTAAGCACCTTTAAGCAGTAGTTAGCGTGTTGGCGCGAGTGTGTGCTTAGCTAAGCTTGTGTGCGCTTAGTTAAGCATCGCACAAACCCGCTTACAACTGCTTAAAAGTGCCTTAGTCACTCTGCATGTCAGGGCCCTTGTTCTGCTCAGCAGCAAAATAAAATACCGCTGTCAGTCTCGAACCCTGGACCTTGTACACACTAGACTGCATGAAGTACCACTGCTCCATGGTGAACATACAACAAATTGGTGCTGAAACCAATATATCATGTATCAGAATGAGTGAATGTAAAGGCCAAATAGGAATTCCATAACACAAGTGGTGTCCCACAGGGATCTGTCCTGGGACCCCTCTTGTTCGGCATTTATTTCTCAGATGTTAAAGCAAACATGGGAGGGCTGTGGCTGACAAAGTTCGCAGATGACTGCAAACTAGGCGCCATAGTCGATACACCAGCAGATACACACATCCTACAAAAAGGCCTCACTGAAACGGACAACTGGTGCCGTAGTCACGGCCTTAAACTAAATGCCAAAAAATGTATAGTCATCCTTTTTGGAAAAAACAAAGTACCCACAAATTATCACATAGACAGCAACCCACTGAGTACGGAAAAAGTAATCAGAGACCTAGGGACCCAAGTAGACAGCGACCTCTCATTTGACACCCACGTTGCCAAAGTGGTTGGAAAAACATTCTACCTTGCACACCTCATCATGAAGGGTTTCACATCCAGATCCAAGGATGTCATTGTACCCCTATATTCCTCCCTCATCAGACCCATGATTGAGTATAATGCCCCATTTGGTATGTACCTCACCCAGCAGTTGCAACAGCTGGAGAGACCACAAAAGTACCTCACCAAAAGGATCAAGGGTCTCCAACATATGGTTTATTCGGCCAGACTAAAGAAACTTCAGCTCTATTCAGTAGCATACCGCCTGCTCAGAGGTGATCTCTGCCTGACGTACAAGGCCATGTCCAATCAGGATCTGATGGACATGCTCCACCTCAAAAAATCCAAATCCATCAGGACCACGAGAGCTAAAGACTTAAACCTCGGCACAAGTATGAATAGGACATGCTGGAGGGATAGATTCATAACCCAGAGGCTTCCCATGCTTTGGAACAGGATCCCAGTTCGTATTAGGCAGAGCCCCTCACTGACTCTCTTCAAGAGAAATCTTGATGAGTGGATGGGAGATCGTACGTTTACCCCAGGGGTCACATCTGTGTCACTGCTAGACAGGGGCACAGTAAACTAATTCTATTATATAAGGGGACCTTCGCTGTGTCACTAACAGACAGAGGCACAGTATTCTAGATTTATTCTGTACATTTTTGTACCATTTCATGGGGTGGCAAAATCCACATCACTATGGCTAGGCTTACAAATGCCCCAGGGCAAATAGCCTAGTACTATACTATGAAACTATGAAACTAAATCCTGTTCTGTGGATCTTTACCAGCAGTTCTTGCAGAATTGCATTACATGACAGCGAAAAGAGAACCAGCCATTCTAGCAGGAAATAATGTTACAGCAGCACTTCACAACCCCCACACAGTATTATAGCAGGACAAACACTAGCATATCTGACTAGGGTAGAGGCCATACTTCCCAACTGTGACAAAAAGTAAGAGTTAGACACCACGTACTTCAGGAAATGTGTATTAATCCATATGCTCTGGTTCTCTCAAAGTCTCAACCTAATGTTACTAATATTGTAAAGGTGTACCTCACTTCGACCTACTTTACCCTGAGTCTGTTCAAATATGTACCTGAGTGTTTGAGAGGCCTGGCAGAGGCAGAAACACACAGGTATATCAGCTATTCTGCTGTTACACACTGTGCAAATAGCTTTGGAAGGAGTTCCAGAAGCATACCCTTATGTAGGAGTACAACACTGAAATATCAAGGGATGTAGCCATGTACTGGTAGCAACCAACTGTGACAATGCCATTGTTCCAGTGCTGAACAGACCGGTGTGGTGCACAAAGAATAACAGGCTAACCTCGGGCTACCATCTGGATAGGTCCACAGTTGGGAGTTATGCAGACAGACTACTTGCCTTGGTAAACTAACAGGTACACAGCAACCCTTTAAGTCCAGCAAGATAAAGTTCACACATTAAGACATAATTCTCTCTGTCCTACTGCACCCCTACACAAATGTACAATAAACCTGTGTGTTCAGGGTCTACCAAGGATGTAGGTAGGCATACTCAGTACAGAAATTTATACAGTTTTCTTGAGCAGCCTGTGCCAATGTCAACAGTAAAAAAGCACAAACTGTTCAAAAGTGAGTGAATAAATATTCACAGTATAGCAGTTCACAAACAGTTCATGTGCCAAATGAATACATCTCAATAACTACTTTTGTATGGCAGTAAATTGTATAAGTAGAAAAGAAACTACATACTCCCATGTATCTTGTGTTGGCATATGTAGGGGTGAGTACAATTCTACACTGACAACTGTGTAGTGGAAGTGGCAACATTCAGGTCTGAGTACAACAATTATATCATTGGCTACACCCCTAGCTTCAGATATAAGAACTATACCAACCTTCTGACTTACACAACGGTCTCCACAGCAAACAAGCATGGGCCCCACTCTGGAAAGCTGAAAGTGCTATGCCTACCTGACATAGCAATTTATAGCATTGGGTTGCTATGACAGTGAGTACTGCAATTACCACACAGCAGGCTGCATGCAATTACCAAATGGTGGCCACTAATTGGTGCAGAGGCCATCACATGCACATGTGCAAATATCTATAAAAGCAGGCTGTACCTGCTGGCCACACATCCAATCATCCCATTGCAGATGGTGAGAGAGAGAGAGAGAGAGAGAGAGAGAGAGAGACTCACACCCCCACCAACACCAGTGGAAAAAAAATATATAAAGTAATAAAAAATAAAAAACATAAAACAAATGTATTACATTCAGCCAAAGAGACAGCTAAGTGAAAAATATGAACGCATACAAAGAAAAGGTATGTAACAGATATGTATTTACTGGCATGTAGTAGATGTATTTGAAGACCACTCTACATACTTTGAAACATCAATATGTGGCAGCAGTACATATCTATGCACAGATGCCCTGCATAACTACTGCCCTGGACATATCAGTGTGTAGCTGTGTGCAGTGGGACATAACTGTGATATATGTAGCTCAGCATTAAATGTCAAACATCTGAACCATGTTATCTGTGTTCTGTACAGTAGTGTGGATAATGTCTGTTTGGGGGAGTAGCACATACAGCTATATAACCATGGACGTGACAGAGTAACAAATGCATGATAGCCATATCAACGTGTAGCTTAGCAATGACAACAGCTGTACCAGGCTAGTATGGTAATTAAGCATTTGCAGCTATATATACACCCTTTAATATTACTGTGTGCTCACATTTGACACCTGTTCATGTTGCAGCAAGGCACAACAGGTCAGCCGTGAGGTACATGGACTTACAACAGTGTGGTCCTTGTGTGTGTATGGCACACACATACAGAGAGATCTGTCTGTTTCAGATATATTAGCATCTGTACATGTGCATAGAGCAAGGGACATACTGCAACTGTTTGTGAAAGGTGGATACATATATGTTGTTGAAGGTTATGTGCATATTCCTATATAGGTTGTAGTGTGTGGCAAACTAGACTGCATACAGTGCTAGTATATGACATGTGGTGGTTGAACGCTGTGGGTATGATTCGTCAGGTTTGCAGTGTTGCAACCAGTGAGGCCTGCTAAAGCTACATGGGCTGAGAACACCTTCAATGCATTCTGCACAACACTGTGCAATATTATGACATAACTGTATACCTCACAACCTTCCCATACTCAATATTCCCACCATGAAAGGTGGACTGTATATGTGCCTATATGTATATCAATATGCACACCAATGGATGTTTATATGTATGTGTGTATATATATATATATATATATATATATATATATATATATATATATATATATATATATATATATATATATATAGAGAGAGAGAGAGAGACAGGGTCAAATTTACTGCAACAGATGCCTGGTGACAAAGCCATGGACTCAAACTCACTCATCACTGGTCCACTGCATTGACATCCCTCCTTGCAAAAACTCAGTACCCATTAACTACCACATAGGTGGTAGTCTACTTAACACTGAAGGTGTGATAAGGGACCATGGGACACAGGTGGACAGTAGTCTCCACTTTGATTGTCACAGTGCCACACTAGTCATGTAACCTGTCTACATGGCACACATAATCACAAAAGGTGTGTCATCCAGGGAAGTATAGGTCAGTGTTCCCCTCTACTCCACACACAGAAAACCCATTATAGAGTACAATGCCCCATGAGGTATGTACCTCACAAGACATCTACAGTAACTGGAAAGGACACAGACATACCTCACAAAGGGTAATACTGGCCTCAAACAGATGCCCTATGCAGACCGTCCCACAAAACTACAGCTAGACTGTGTCGCATACCATCTACCCAGAGGTGACCCCTGCCTAAAATGCAAAGCTATGTGAAACCCAGAGCTGTTGGACATGCTCCACATAATCAGATCACAATCCATACGAGCTACACGCTCTAGGGACATAAAGCTTGTCACCTCAATAAACAGCACATGCTGGACGGATAGATCCCTATCTCAGAGACATCCCATACCCTGGCACAAACCACCTATCAATAGCAAACGAAGCCCCTAATTAGCAGTCATCATATATAAACCTGATGATTGTGTGTGAGATAGGAAATACACCCCGGGAATCACCTCTGTGGCTCTGCTTGACAGGGCCATGTGAAATTAAATCACCCGTGTATCAAAGGCCAGGGTTGCATATGGCTAGACATCTATAGGTCCTAGGGCCAATAGCCTATAACCTACCTATGAACCGATACACACCCACATGTACCTGTTGCAATAATTGCTTTGTGAGGTTGATTGAGTGTGATGGTGAATGTGTTGGTGAATGTGTCCGAGTTCTGTATATGTGTGATAGCAAAGTGGGAAACTGTTTCTGTCATGGTATGTAGTGTCCTAGCTGTGATCCCAGTAAAAGATGTGTATGCTATTGCTAGGCACAAAAAGCAGTATGCCAGACGGTCTGATGTAGTGTGTTGGTGTCGACTGGGGTGTCCCATTGTAGGCTACAGCAGTACATGTATGCTTATTGAGTGTTACTGCTGGTGAATCCAACCCCTGAATGAACTGTAGTACTACCTGAAGCTGTACGCCTAAACAGCACAGTAAGGTGTATGTACACATGTCCTGGAACCACTGTTTTGTCTGTTCCCCGTAGTCCTCCAGATGACATACCTCAGGCAAAAGGTCTTGTAACCACTGACACACAGTACTGTATGGTACACAGGTAAAGGTCATGTGTGTTGCCATACCTTTGTGTCTGGTATGCATGTCTGATGTGTGTGTGTGTATGCCTGTACCATGGCCTCGGTCATATGTGTATTACAGGATATAGGTGTGTATCTAGCAACATGCATAGTGTAGTACAGCAGTATGCCACCCATATTGACGAATGAGCACATATGTTAGGCAGGGGTTTGCCGTCAATGTCTAGTGTGGTATGCTGGTAATACTGTGACTGGACCCTACAATCATTGCAATGGATTACATGTTACGTTATGCATTAGCATGATATATACCCCCTGTGGCTAGGTGGTGCTTTGTGTCGCATACAGTGTACCATATACTGTTGCATAGTCTTACATACTGGTTTATCTTTGTTGCTGTGCAGAACATGGTTTGATATATGGAGTGTGCCAGGCACTGTCAGGCAGTTGTGGGTTGAGCACTGATATGTGGTATTGAAAGGTTGTGTCCTTTGACAGCCAATAGGTTGCTATATATGGCAGTTAAATTATATCTGTACTTTAGAATATTAAGTGTGCCACTTGACTTGCTCACACATATTGTTTCTTTGTCTTCCAGGGTTATGGACCACTATCATAATCCCTCATACAGCACAGCAGAGGATGAAGTGATAACAGACACCATGGTTCAGCACTACACCATGCTGTTCTCAAGAACCAGCCAGGACCAGCATGAGTGGACTGCACTGTGGCAAGATCTTGTCCGTAGGGTAAATGGCATAGGCATGTATAACCAGACATATGAGCAGGTACGCCATTACTGCAGTGATTTAATTAGACATGTCTGGCAGCATGCGTCTGATATCCATAGACAACACCTTGCCACAGGTGGTGGGGTAGCCATCCACCCCCCCTCACCAGAGTGGAGGAGCTGCTCCTGAGCCAGTTGGCTCCTGGCCAACAACAGCAACAACAACAACTGACATGCGTCATCATGGAAACCGGAGCCACCCAGCAAGTTGACATGGAGTGTTCAGGTAACATGGCATAGCTGTACACTACTGTTACCTCTATTGGTAGATCATGCTTATGTGAGATGTTTAGTGTGTAGTTACAAGATGTGGTGCCTAGTGTTGTGCAATAATAATATTTTGGAATATAATATGCAGGCCTGTGACTGTCAACAGTCATACTACTGAAAGATTGCAAACACACAGTAGCAATGCCACAGTTGTTGCCACTGACAAACTGTCTCATACCCTTGTAGGTCCCTCTGGTGTGACAGCAAGGCAGCAGACCCATGTTGGTGAGTGTGTTCTACATTTATTATTGCTACATAAATGTGCATGTCATAGGTGAGGTGTAGGCCATGTACACGTCACACACCAGCGCATAATGCATGCTGTGCATGTTTGCTGTGAGACTATGCACATCTCAGTAACATGAGTAGCTGACTCAAACACATGCAATACACAGAGTATCCCACACAATTGTGGCAAGACTGTAGTGGACGTTGTATAGGTACAGTCGATACACATGCACACAACACACACAACTGTGTCATGCGCAGTACATGTTAACATGCTACACATGGCATATTCATACACACACTGTAAGGTCACACTTCAGTATCTCAAATGTCATCCACACAGCACACATAACATACTTGAGGGGTAGAGTCCTCTCATGTGGCTGTGCGACACTCTTCAACACATAACACATTCATGTTAGGTAATGCCCCCCTACTGTGCACCTTACAAACCCATGTAACAACTGTCCGTGAAATGGTGAATGTAGCCATGGTACTGCAGTTCAGGTACAGCATGCTATGTGCTGGTCTGGCACACATTAGTAGCCTTGAGTGACCACATGATGCTGCATGATGTCACATGGTACTACACCACATCCAGTTACAGTGGCCACAGTACTACACATATCATTAATTACTATGCACCTCAATGTTGTGTGTGTGCAAACATATGCACCGATACACAATTTGCATAGCAATCACCATTTGTACAAAGTGACACACATGTCTTGTAGTACTATTGAGTGTATAGGTCACATGACACATTGTGTATGTGTGAGGTTTAATGTTGCGGTTGTGTGGTAGCATGACATGTCATGCTTGGCACTAGCATGTCCACAATATGTCCTACACTCACCCTAACCACTGTACAATGTCTATGTTGAGCAATGGTATTCCATCAGGTATACATGCACCACTCATCCTGTGTGTATACATAGCATGCATGTGCTAAACCTGTGTCCACAATTATCTGCTAAAGACACAGATGCTCTAATCAGAAATGGATATCTATGTGACACACTGATACACATCCAGCCATGGTATGTATACCTGTGAGTGATGGTGCACAGGAGATTGCAGAGACGTTAATACTTGCACAGCAATGTTGTGTCCATGTACACATTGCGTTCCAGGGTAAGGCCAATCACTGAACAAAACACACATGCATCAAAGCCATGTATACTGTTATTAGCAAGGGCTGTCTACACTCACACTGCATGCTGTTGAGCAACACACGTCCTGCATGCTGTCACATTTTATATAAATGTTTGGTTTGTGATACTGTACCCCACCATCACACACTATTGAGTATGTTCTGGATTGCTGGTGGTGTGTGTGTGTGTGTGTGTCTGTCTGTTGTAGTGAGGAGTGTATATGTGTTCATGTGTGCTTGTGTGCTTGTGTTCATGTGTGCTTGTGTTCATGTGTTCATGTGTGCTTGTGTGCATGTGTTCATGTGTGCATGTGTGCTTGTGTGCCTGTGTTCATGTGCTCATGTGTGCATGTGCTCATGTGTACAGACGACATGTACAGGTCGTAAAGTGTGTTTTCTGTCACCCTCTCACAGGTGTTGATTTTGGGCTGGTTCACTGCAGCAGGGAAACTGATGTCACTGAGCATGATAGTGATGATGATGATAGGTGTGTTGAGGTACAGGCATGTTTTCCAGGGTCTGTTGTTGAGCCAACAATCGACAGTACACAAGTGTTTACCCCATCCATGCACACAGTCATACTGCCAATACATCCATCACCAATACCCTTAGCTGAGGGACAGCATACATCCGGCATTTGCCAGGACAGTGTGGTATCTATGGCACATGCATCCCAACACAGCAGCCATATCCAGATGTCTGGAAGGGTACCACATAGGCAGATGTCCAGGGGTTCTCGTCAGAGCACTGCTGGCCATTATGCCACTGGCAAACGTGCCACAGGTCTTACAACCTCAAGCATGTTCCAGGCTGTCATGGAGGCACAGGCACGTATGGAACGGTACACCAGACAGGGACTAAGGGCACAGAGGGCACAAAACACCACGTTAAATGACAGTATCCATGACCTAGCAGGTGCCATCCATAATTACACTGAGGTCATGGATAGATGTTGGGGTGAGACATTAGATGTCCTCCGCAATGTCATGTCCATGTGTCAGGACAGTGCGGGACAGGTGAGACGTCAACGTTGGATGTATGCCAGCAACATCAGCAGCTGGCAGTCGCTGTGGACGTCCCTCAAGTCACAGCCACTCCTGTAGTGCCAGTACCAGCCCCAGCAATGTTGGGGCTGGGCTGTCCATACAGCATCCTAGAAGACCATGTGCACATGGCTCTGGACAGTCCCAGCAGGGACCTGGGTCCAGTGTACATCCATCTACCTCTGGGGATAGTACCCAGTCAGGTTTAGTACCTGATAGTGTCAGTAGCACCCCTGCCAGGCACAGGCACCGTATCCATGGCCAGAGATGGTGATCTGTAAAGCCTGGCCGGTGCAGTCTGTGGCTGTCCCACAAATACCCATATATGGCAGTCACATTGTGGAACTGTGTGCATGCAGACACACACACACACATAAACAACACACCTAGGGCTACCACATACACACACACATTACATCAACATTGGCCCATAGCAGTACTCTTGGCCCCCCCTCACACACACACACACACACACACACACACACACACACACACACACACACACACACACACACATATACACACACACACGTTGATTGTATGGCTCACTGTAGGCCTCTGGCAAACCAACTACACACCCTGTGCATATGATGAATCCTGTGCCACCTCCTGTCATCTGTGACATCGATGCAGGAACAGGCTACCATGGTGTTGATGCACAGGGTGACTTAATAGCAGTACAGCAATGTTAGCATGTTGTCAGCCGTAGAGTGTGATGATATGCTTGAAGGTGTGGCTGAGCAGACATGATGCATGTAAGTTATGATTGTCAATGTAGTAATGTTCACACCAGTGTTAGTTCCAATAGTGTATAGTCCACCCACGTGCCACTTGGCTGATGTTTGTAGTATTAGCAGCATGTGTTAGAGAGTGGACAGTATGTGTGGGATGTGTGTGGCACAGATTTGCAGGTGTACATTTGTGAACATGGTGGAGGTGCACTGTCTGCATGTATGTGCATAGTGGACACATGGGCAGGGTGACATGCCCTGTATTACACAGTAACACTCCATAGTCTCAATTAGTGGCCAGTATGCATTGTACTACACACATTTCGGAACTTGACTACACATGTGTGTATGACATGGTTAGACACTGTGCTGTGGGTGATACTGTTAATATCTGTCATTGATTTGCATTCTGGTAGTATACACAACTTCAACAGCCTGACCATAACAAATCGTTAGATGATGTCTTGACAACTGACACACAGATGTAGGAAAGACAGTAACATTTGGACACTTCAGGTACTATACTAAGCCAGTAACCAGTGGTATTCACCTGCACACATTACTGAGACCACTCCTGTTTGGCATATAGCTCTCTTAGGTACAAGCAATCACAGTAGAGATATGTCCGTCCATGTATGGTGATGCATACTGTGGCCTATAATGCATTCTCCAGATGACACACCCATCCTCCACAAGGGTATCACACAGACAGATCCCTGTTGTCAAACCCATGCTTTAAAGCTATAAGCCAACCAAAGCATAGTCATCCACCTTTATGGAACATAGTATCCTCACAGTACCACATAGGTAGTAGCTACCAACATGAAGAACACGTACCGATGTGTACATGCAACCAAGTGGTATGTCATGTCTCCTTTGATAATCACATTTCCAAAGGTATGTTTAAATCCCTCGGTGGATCACATAAGCAATAAGGGGTCAGCATGCATATCCACAAAGGTTGTTGTACACCTATAATGAATAGCCATCAGTGATAGACCCTGCTGCGTTTGAACAGGTCTGACATCTACCTCGGCCATGAGCACTCACTCACACAATTCTAAAGAAACTGTAATGAGTGTGTGTGACACAGTTGATCTAGGCCTGGGATCACTGCAGTGGCTGGCCTTGTCACAGGCATACAGATGTGACCTAAGGTCCGGAAAGCAGCAGCACACTCTTGAATGGATTACAGATGTGTTCTTGGAGAAAGCAGGGTTCCCACACATGCAATAATTGAGGTCACATGTACGTATATGTATTTGCCACACAGCTACTTCACATGTGCAATGAACCTACTGGTGTCATACAGTAGTAAAAGCAAAACCCACAACTCATTGACCAACAGTCCCACACACACACACACTTGTCAAGTGCAGGATTCAAACCCCTACCTAACTGCTTTATGTCACTACAGGAGTACGCATTTACACAATGTGCTATACACATTACTGTGGGTTCTCTTTCCACAGGTATATTTGTACGGTGGTGACATCATCAGACCTGACAAAGATTAGTATACCACTTTTAAGGTGTTTGACTACTCTCCAAAAAGGCTGCTCCTCTCCAAGGAGTTCACACACACGGTTGTCACGTGCAGGATTCAAATCCCTACCTAACTGTTTTATGTCATTACAGGCGTATGCATTAACACGACATGCTATACACATTACTGTGGGTTCTCTTTCCACAGGTATATTTGTAGGGTGGTGACATCATCAGACCTGACAAAGATTAGTATACCACTTTTAAGGTGTTTGACTACTCTCCCGAAAGGTTGCTCCTCTCCAAGGAGTTCACACACAAACGGACACACAGTTGTCATGTGCAGGATTCAAGCCCCTATCTAACTGCATTATGTCACTACAGGAGTACGCATTAACACGACATACTATACACATTACTGTGTGCTTTCTTTCCACAGGTATATTTGTAGGGTGGTGACATCAGACCTGACAAAGATTAGTATACCACTTTTAAGGTGTTTGACTATTCTCCCAAAAGGTTGCTCCTCTCCAAGGTGGTCACACACAAACAGACCCACACACAGTTGTCATGTGCAGGATTCAAACCTCTACTTAACTGCTTTATGTCATTATAGGAGTGTATATCACCATGACACTCTATGCACATTACTGTGGGTTTACTTTCCACAGGTATATTTGTAGGGTGGTGACATCATCAGACCTGACAAAGATTAGTATACCACTTTTAAGGTGTTTGACTACTCTCCAAAAAGGTTGCTCCTCTCCAAGGAGATCACACACACATGTCAAGTGCAGGATTCAATCCCCTACCTAACTGCTTTATGTTATTAGAGGTGCATGCATTTACACGACACGCTATACACATTCTGGAGAGTTCTCTTTTCCACAGGTATATTTGTAGAATGGTGACATCATCAGCCTAGGCAAAGTAGGTTACATTAGGTGAAAATGGGTGGGCTACATAGAAGGAATGTCTGAGCCCTTTGGCCATGTGATCATCAAAGGGGAGTTCACTATCTAACTGTGTCCCCAGGGCCTTCATGACTTTCTCCATACATACATACATACTGGTGTACCACCTATGTGGTAATTTGTTTGCACTTTGTTTTAGCAAAACGGGATGACTATGCATTCTTTGTCATTCTTGTTGGGGCATTGTTTTGACACCAGGTATCTGTGTCTGTAAGCCCCTTCTGGAGGATGTGTGTGTCAGCCATAGAGTCGATTATGAACCACAGCAGTCATCTGCAAACCTGTTCAGCCATACTCCTCATGTGCTTTCCTGTACCTCTGAGCATTGTCCACTGAACAGGTGGCTCCCCAGGAGCAAGACCTGTGGGATGCCATTTGTGACTGTCTTACTGTCGTACATGTCACCCGCAACTCTGAACATGTGTGTTTGATCTGAGAGACACTAGGCCACACATCCTGTGACATACCTGTTGATGTTCAGGCTGGTAAGCATGTCCATGATGACAGAGTGGGGAATCGTGGGTAAAGTCCTTAGTGAGGTCCAGGTGGGCTGTGTGGACTACTTTCACCTCCATCTATGTCCTTGGTGACTGTTTGAAATAAGTCAACTATGTTTAGGAGGCAGGATCTGCCTTTAACAAGGTGAGCTTGTGTAGAGTCCAGTGCCTGGAGGTCCCCATTGTCTCTGTTTATGGGTTCTATGACAATATGATCAATAGCTTTGTAGACCAGGCTGAGTAGGCATATAGGGCAATGGTTTCCAGGTTCTGTTGTGGCACCCCCTTTGTGGAGCTGGATGACTGTTAGTGTATGCCATTCTTTGTGTACATACCCTGTGGTACGATTGAGTCTGGGTAGTGAATGTAGGTGAGGGTGTAGTTCCTTTTGGGCCAAGTGTAAGATGCAGCATGGGACACCATCCATTCCCATTGATGCTGTGTTCTTGGCTTTGGAGAGGGCTGTCCTTACCTGCATGTCCATGACATCTGGGGCTCTGAATCCCTCTGTGATGGACACAGGCCCTTTTGGGGGTGATGGGGGGAGGTTTACACTGAACTTTTCCCCCAGGATGTGGCCAATGAAAGTTGGTTCAGTGTATTCCTTGCCATTTGTCAGTAGCTGACAGCATATTTGGAAGTTGACATTTACATGTCTGGTAAAGCTACAGCAGGCTTTGTGGTTGTTATTCTTACAGTCCTTGGCAATTGTCTTTTGACAATGTCGTTGAATTATTCCATGAGCGATTATTGCTACTTCCTAATAATGATCAGTGATGCCTTTCCTTTAGTGAAGTTGGCTATATCGGGTGTTAGTTTCCTCCTTCTGTTGTCTAGCTTATTTATGGCCAATGACCACCAGATTATTTTCTTATTTTTGGAGGAGTGCATCTTGGTTTTATTTGTGATGTCTCGATCCATGCATCCCTGTAGATGCTCATAGGATGCACTTGTAACTGATTTGGCAGATTGTATACCATTCTCCTATAGCAAGAGGTCTTTGGAACCTTCCACTTTTGTCTTGGGATGTGTGCAGTTTGCTTTTGAAAATGTCTTCACGGTGGTTTCATTGGCTGGGTGGGGGTGCATGATGTGGATGTCCAATGTGATTACTTTATGATCTGATATTACCAGCGAGGGTTTTATCTCTGTTGTGGAACACTGGTACCCCATGTTGGTGATGATCATGTCCAGTATGGTGTTACCTCTAGTGGCCATGGTGACCAGCTGTTCCAGGGTGTTAGAGCTTTTAAACTCTAGGAAACATTGGGCAATGGACATTGTACACAAGTGATTCCCCCACTCAGTGTTTGGGTAGTTGTAATCACCTCATATAATGTTGTTTGATAGGACCTTGATATATTCCACTGTTCTCAGGAATACTGTGTGAGGTTCCTGTGACAAGGTAGGTGATCTGCAGAAGGCTACAATCTGATGAGCAGCTTTGCACAATCTTAGTTGCACTTGCATGGTCTCCAAGGCCTCATGCTGTGTCATTAACCTGGAGGTGGGGGTATCCATAGGGTAAATGTGTACACCCCTTCCTTTTGTATTTCACTTGTGGTTTTGGGTCCAAAGGTCAGGGGGATGGTGAGTGTTTTACATGGAGCATGTCCAACAGCTCTGCATTTGACATATCTTTGTATGTTAGGTAGTGAACACATCTGAGTAGGCGATATGCAAGGGAGTACTGATGGAGCATTTTGTGATAGTCTGTGTATGGCATGTATTTCAGGCCGCTAATGCTCTTTGTGAGGTATCGCTGCAGGCTTTCCAGTTGTTGTAGCTGGCTTGTGAGGTACATAGCAAAAGTGGCGCTGTACTCTTATAGTTCTAGTGAGTGATGAGTAGTGTGGAACAATGTCCTCTTCTATTCTGCATGAGACACATTTTGTGATGGGGTGTGCCACATAGCAGGGTTTCCTGACTACTGTGGGGATGTGATTATCACCGTTGTGTCTAGTGTCCACCTGTGAACCAAGGTCTCTTGTCACACTTTCAGTGTTAAGTATACTACCGCCTATGTTGTCATTCTTGGCTACAGAGCCTTTAACAAAGGGGATGACAATGCACCTTTTGGCATTGAGCTAGAGCCCATGGCTTTGACAACAGCCATCTGTCTCAGTGAGGCCCTTTTGTAGGATGTGCACATCTTTAGTGTTTACAATTATGGCTCCTAGTTTGCAGTCCTCTGGAAACTTCAGTAGCCACAGACCTTCCATGTTGAAGTTTACTTCAGGGAAGTAGATACTAAACAGGACAAGACACAGGACTGGACCTTGTGGAACTGCACTCATCACTGGTCCAATGTCATACTTGGAGTCTGCTACTTTCACAGTGTGTGTTCTGTCAGTAGGCCTGTTGGCAGCACATCTTGTGACATAGCAATTTATACCTAATTTAGTGGGTTTATCTATATTTCCAGAGTGTGCGGTGCTGTTGTAAGCCATGGCAGGTAGGCTGTGTGAATCACCTTACCATTGTCAACAGTTCTGTTGACTGCTTCAATGTCATCTATCAGGTTTAGGTGACATGATCTGCATTTTACAATCCCTACATGGTTGTGGTCCAGAGTTTGGGGATTACAAATGTAATTTTTATATGTTGTATGATGATAAATTCCATGGCCTTGAAGAGTGTACTCGTCAGGCTAATGGGGCGATTGTTCCTGGGGTCCGTGGTGTCTCCACCCTTGTGTAGTGGGATGACTGTCACTGTGCACCATTCAACAGGCACAAAGCATGAGGTGAGGCGATGACTGCACATGGTACATCAGTGTGGTGCCTGTTCATTCTGTGGTTTGTGTGGAACACAGCCTGTGAAGTTATCTGGTCCCATGGCTGCTGTGATACTGGCTTTGGAGAGTGTTTTTTACCTGTGCAGCCATGATGACAGCAACTTTGCAGTCTTCCATTATAGAGCTGTGCTCTTTCATGGGTGAGAGGGGGGTAGAGTTAACACTGATCCTATCTGCAAGGATGTTGCCAATATCAGTTGGGTCTGTATATTTAGTGCCATTGAGCTGTAACTCGGAATAGATCTGAGTGTAGCCATGACATGGACCTGTCTGTTGGGCAGAGATCTCATGAGTAGACAGTATGCAACAGGGTACAGACTTGGTTACACTCAGTCTTGTTGCATGGGGCTACTGTTTGAGGCCAGTAATCCTCTTATTAGGGTACTTCAGTGGACTTTCTGTCTGCTGAACGTGCCTAGTCAGATTCATCGCAAGTGTGTTGTGGTACTCTCTGACAGGTCTGATGACTGAGTACTGTGAACCTCCTTTGACCTACATCCACAGACCTTGGCGGTTTGTGTGAAAACATAGCATGATTTTCTGACAACTTTGTGAATGTGTTTCTGGTAGTAGAGATGTCTATTCACATTTGTCCATAGATCCCTTATTATCACCTCCGTATTTGGCATGTGTGTGAGCATGCCCAGTATGACCTTTCAGTATGTTGTTGCCTGACATTTGCTTCGTTTTTTAAGTGTGTGAGCATGCCCAGTATGACCTTTTTGTGTGATGCTGAATGAAATCCACTACATTTGTTGGAGTGTGTGAGCATGCCCAGTATAGACATTTATACTATATGTGTATGGAAAATCAAGTTGTATTTCTACAGCAGGCGTCACCTTTGTGTTATAGATCAACCAAGATCTTGCTGTGCCTGCAGGGCTTCCATGAGACACTTTGCATAGACATCAACATTTCTACATACGGGGGGGGGGGAAGCTATTCTTTGTACATTTCTACCCAGGGGCACACTTGATTGTTACTGTGGGTGTACATACGATGAGGGGTTCACCTGACACGTATACACATTTGCTATGCCTGCACTGCTATGTACGGTACACCATTTCAGTTTGTACTGTTGCCTATCGTACTGGCTTGAGGCATACTACTGTACTACACTTCTTAGCGTCCAATGCCACATATATTAGATTGCAACTTCATAGCCTACACAGCCCACATCACACTGCCTGGCCTGATGTTCTCTGTCTGCATAGGCCTGTGGGGGAGGTTACCCATATGCGTCTTTAGGGGCATGTTACAGCATTTCTTTGTGTTTGCATTACTGTGTAATTGTCCTGCTGGGTCTGTGCTACTGAAATGCTATCATGGCTTAGTGGTTCAGTACTGTGACTATAATGCACTGTATCATGGGTTTGAGCCCTGTCACTACCTTTTATTTTCATGCTAGGCAGACCAGACTGGTTAAGGGACAGTAAAGCTAATATGAGCATGTTTACCTGTCTTTGCTCAACTTTGCACGACTTTGCCCGACCTTGCCCAACATTGCGCTAGTTGGCACAGGCAATTTTGTTTAAATATTGGTAAATGCTGCTTAGCACTGCTTTATATTGCTAAAAACATGGCAATCATGCCTCCGATGATGCTGCAGGGCTGCCTATGTTGGGTGCACATACTACACTCCCTATACATGTTTGAAAACAGGTAGTGTCAAGTTAGGCATCCCTTTTATTTTATGTGTGAGTCAGAGAGAGGTATCATTTCCAGGGTTCCTACTGAGCCAGTGTATGTGCTATGCGTTGCCTCTTTGCCAAGGCCAAGGAATACTGGGCCCACCTCCTTCTGCCTACTGGGGAAGGCTCAGGTTGTTCCTCCTCCGAGTCACGCTGTGCCTGTGCAGGCCTTGGCAATGGTGGGGGGATGTTTCGCCCTGCCCCATGCTGTTCCTGCTGCAGCTGTTTTCACAGGATCATATTGTGTAGCATGGCACATACCATGACAGTTTGGGTACAAGTAGTTAGTGAGTACTCAAGGCTCCACCGGATGTGTCCAGGCACCAGAACCGTGACTTGAGCATCCCAAACACAGGCTCGATTACATTTCATGTTTGTGCATGTGCCTCATTATTGAGTTCTTGTTCAGGTGTGTGTGCATTTCTGATGGGTGTCATCAGCCATGGCTCCAGTGCGTATCCAGCATACCCCACTAGGTGACCGTCAGGGATGTCCCCACTAGCAAATGTCTGGTACAGCTGCGTCAGATGCCAGATATGGGAGTCGTGGTAGCTTCCAGGGCAGCCAGCACACACATTCAGTATTATGCCCTGGGAATCGCACACCACCTGGCAGTTGATGGAGTGGAAGCCCTTGTGGTTGATGTAGGCCCTACCCCGCTCACCGGCTGGTGCTTTGATGTGTATGTGCGTGCAGTCAATTGCACACACTACCTCAGGGTATTCAGCTATTTGCTGGAAGAGATGCATATTGCTGGCCAATACCTCACAGGAATTGGGGAAATATACATGATCACCGACGTGCTGACATGGCATTCAGGAACTGGTGCAGTACCCTGGATGCTGATGCCTGTGAAATCCCCATCATATCACCAGTTGGTCTCTGGAAGGTACCTGTTGCTAGTATTCTCAGGCCAACACATACCTTGGTTTCCACTGGGATGGGTTCCCCTCTGTTGGTTCTGTGTGTGAGGCATGGCCTGCACAGCTCAGCAATTTGCTGCAGGAGCTCTCTGTCCACTCTATAGCGCTCCACTATTTCCAGCTCATGTAGCCCCTGGTAGGTTACCCTGGGTCTGTACACTCTTCTCCGTCTCCTCACTGTGGGTTGCTCAGCAACATTCGCAATGGCAACACCCTCAGCATCTTGCACATGTTGCCTTATAATAGCAATGGCAGCCCCTAACATTTTTTTGTCTCAGTTAAGCTTTTTAAGTTTTCACTTCTCTTTGTATACTGCAATGTTGCAGTGTTTCTGAGTAGAACATGGGGAAATGTTGTTTGCAGAGTTTTAAGTGCTGGGCTGTGCTGGGCTAGTGCACTGTCTGTGTAATTGACTGATTCTGATTGATTTCACCAGGCAGCTCTACTAGTTCTCCTTGGTTAACTTCCTACTACTACTTTTCCTTCCTTTTCCCTTTCTGTTTCCACAGGAGGCAGTGCCGTGCAAACACGCGCACACAAGCACACACACACGCACACAGCCTTACACAGGCTTAGACGGGTGCACATCCGCGCACACAGGCTTAACAGGCTTACACAGGCACACACAGGCTTACACGGGTTTACAGGTGCGCACACGCGTGCACACAGTGTAAGCATCTTTGCAAGAAACTTTGGTCTCTTCCAGTCTTCAGTAACTCACAGCAGACACATGCAAATTTACCTCATTTGCATAGCTTTCAGCAGCAAATGAGGTAATTTGCATAACCTAACACTGTCTGTGCAAGAGTAGCTTTATAAGCTCTCCTGCACGCCCCTACTGGCTATTGCTGAATCACTCGGGAGACATATTGCCTGTCTGCAGTCTTACACTGTTCTTACACTCCATGCAAGCCTTCGTAAATCTGGCCCTGAGTATTTTCAAAGCTATCTGAGACTAAACCAATTGAAAAAATGTATGTTAACAAAATTATCTATCAAAAGAAATGTACATAGCTACAGTACATAGAACAGTGAATAATACAGAGATAATTGATCACTGAAGTACTTAAAAAATCTATCAGCACGCAAACCAGTCATTTCAGCACATTGGGGAATAGCATGAACTGTTTAAAGGTGTTGAAGACAGTTGTGAATTACTTGGAGAGAGGAATTATCCAGGAGAACTACAGGAGCAGAGCCAGTTGTTTTTGAGATATTCTTTTATTTTTTGTTTTAAAAGAATAGCTGGTGATGTTTTGTATGTGTTGAGGACGAGCATTTCAAGTCTTCACTATTTTATTTGAATAGAGGGAGTCAGTCACCATGGTAGTTGTGAAAATGGGTTATTTTTAGCAGTAGCCTGTCTGAAGACCTAAAGGACTGGATATTGACATGTGGTTGGACCAGGGTTGAAACTGCAAGGCAGTAACTGGGGATGTGAATGATTTCTTGGGTGAAGGTAAGTTGGTTTAATGTTAGGTTGGGAAGTTTTAACCAGTTAAGCTGTTGAAGAACAGAACAATGATGAGCTTTATGGGAATGATTGCTGGCAAACTTTGCACAGGATTCTAGGTTATTAAGGTTGGCCTTGCATATGTTGGTGAAAATGTGTGAGCAATAGAGAAGGGTAGCTAGAAGCTGAGATCTAGTTGTGGCTAGCCTGGCTTGGTGTGCTAGGTAAGGATTGGCCCTGTAGGGAGCTCTGAGTTTGGGGTGGACTTTTTTGACTGTTAGAGAAATATGTATATCAAATTTTAGCCTGTCATCTCTTGTAACACCTAGGGGTTTGGTCTGATTTGTAGGCTCAATTTTGGTTCCATTGGTGGATTGAATAAAGACAGAAAGGTAGAGAGCAGGGCTTGGATGTTTTGTTTGTGAAAATCATTAACTTAGTCTTATTTGGGTTAAGAATGAGTTGCTGGTTAGATAGGTAAGTTTTAATTTCCTGAAATGATGTTTGCATCTTATCTTGAGGTTCTTGGGGAGAAGGGGCAGAGCAGATAAGAGATGTATCATCTGCATATTGTATGATTGTAGCAAGTTGGGTTGCTGAAATTAGGTTGTTGGTAAATATGATAAAGAGAAGAGGGCCAAGTGTGGATCCTTGGGGCACTTCAGTGGATACTGGCAGTAGTGGGGAGAGATTGTTCTCCCATTTAGTAGCCTGTTGACGGTTTGATAGGTAGCTGTGAAACAATGTTAGGGATGATGAACTGAGATTGTAAGTAACAAGTTTAACTAGTAGTTGGTGGGAAACTGTGTCAAATGCTTTTGACATATCCAGGAAAACTGCTGAGACTAGCTGTCCATTGTTCTAAGGTGATGAATAATGCCGGTAAAAAATATTAAGGCTGAGTTAGTGTTATGCTTAGGTCTAAAGCCGTGCTGGGTGTAGGACAGAAGGTTATTAATGGTAAGGTGAATAAGGAGTTCTTGGTGAATACATTTCTCTAGGATTTTAGCTATGGGTGGCAGAGGATAGCAATGGGGTGGTAGTTAGAGATATCTCTAGAGGGGCCTCCCTTGTGAATGGGAATGATGTGAGAAATTTTCCAGAAGTGAAGCACTTATGGTTGATGGATATAATGATTTATTAAGATAGAGGTAGGATAGACAATGGATGGAGCAGCTATTTTTAGGAATTTGTTGGGTAGTTGGTCTGCAGCAAAGAAGCAGGGTTTTAGTTTGCATCGGAGCTTTTTTATGTAAGAAGTTTAAATAGGTTTAAAGGAGAAAGAGTTTGTAGTCCTAGTGGTAGGGGAGGGAACTGTGAGTGGTAGATTTTGGTGGCTATCTAGGATGGAGGGGACAGAGTTAATAAAGTAAGAGTTTAAATGTGAGGCTAAGGATTTGGAGGTATTGGATGTGGAAGGAGTAGGGGTGGAGGGTTTTCCAGAGTTGAGGAGGTAGTTGATAGTTTGCCAGAAGTTTTGTGGGTCGTGTAGGAACTTTTGTTGAGAGGCTTGGAAGTAGTATTTTTTATCATTGCTCATTTTTTTTCTTAGCTTGGTTTCTTAATTGCAGATAAGAAGCGAGATTGTTTTTGTTTTTGGTGGATTGGTACAGGGCCCTGGTTCTGTCCCTTTGTTTAATCGGAAGTTTAGTATCATAAGAAACCCATGGTAACTGTTTGGATTTGGTGCATATTTTTCTGGTGGGGGCCAGACTATTTAGGATATCAAGATATTTGTTGTTAAGGAATTCTACTGCAAGGTCTAGTTTTGGGTTTTTTAAAGGTGATCAGTCACAACATTGTAGTAATAGATTAACTATATCAAGGGAGAAGTTTTTCAGAATGTGGATGTATTTAAAGGGATTGTAAGATTGAATTTGGATTCTTTTTCTAAGTACAAATGTAGGGGCATGGTCACTAAGGTTCATAAGTAGGCAGCCAGATTGGTAACCCAGGTTTGGCTTGTTGATTAATATCCAGTCAAATAATGACTCTTTTTTTAGAATGTTTTTCAGTGCGAGTTGGACAGTTTATAATTTAGGTGAAATTGTGAAGACTGATAAAGTTGGTAGGGCAGTTAGAGGAGCAGGAGACCTTGTCAAGATTAAAGTCACCTAAGATGACAGTTTCTTGATTGAATGTGGAGGCAGACCAAGAGAGGAGAAGTTCTATGCTGGGAAGATTGTTGGCAGGGGGCAGGTAGGTAGCTATGATAATCATGGCTTTGTGAGAATTAATTTGTAGGCGAGTGATGTCTGCATTGGGGATGTCTGGTGAAGTAGTTTAATTTTTTCACTTTTAGAGAGTCTTTAAACATAACTGCTATGCTGCCACCTTTTTTGCTTAGTCTATCTTGTCTAATAATTTAACTGTTGAAACTAATTTCAGAGTCTTTGATGTGGGGTTTTAACCAGGTTTCTGTTAAAACAGCTAAGTTAGGAGAGTAGCTGTCTAGGATAGCATGAAATTCAGTAATTGTATTTACAAGGCTTCAGAGATTGAAGTTGATTATTAGTAAATCAGATTTGGAAGTAACTTGCAAAGAGGTATGTACCACTGATCCAGAGAGATTTTGGATTGGAGTATTAAAATAAGACCTGGGGAGATGTTGTTGAGTTGCAGGTAAATCATATTTGGGGCTTGGTTTGGGATTGATATCGGCCTGTAATTTAACACTTTGTCTGGTGATAGAACTCTCCTTCATAGTATATAAAATTATTGTTTAATACCAATTCAAGGAGGGTAGTAGCCATACATATGTCCTGAGTAGTCAAGTGCGTGTGTTCAGAACGGAAATAAAAAAAATAATTCTATTCTGACACCATGAGGAGTAACCGAGAAGAGGTCCACAACATCTAGAGTAATAAAGATATCATCATTGTAAAGCTGTGTCTAAAATTTGCAAAAAACGCCAGGAGTCCTTTAAAATGTAAGTCTCAGATTATAAAAATAGATTTACATTTGTAGTCCACACATTTTACAATGCCTTTGTTTTAGACCTCTTAGCTGACACAATGGCCTTCAATGGGAGATCAGCAATACATTTGTGGATTTTTGGAATGCCAAATATAGATGTCATCTTTGGCTTAACAACATTAAGATGTTCCCACTTCTTGTGGTTAACATCCCCTGCATCACCATATCTAATAAAGTAAAATCCAACTTGGCATATGCAATAGAAATTTCATTGTGTGACACCAAGGTGTACGTATTATCATTAGATAATACTGTAATCCTTTTAGAATAATAATCAGACCTATTCATGACAAGCCCCCTCCCTTGTCAGATTTCATGATACACAGACTTTTATCATACATAAAAGTTTGTAGACATTTTCTCCCCTCATATGTTAAATTGTCATGGAAGGGTCTTTTCTGACAAAAAATCCTCCTAAATTCTTAACAAATGTTATCAAAAACAGAAACCCATGAATTAGGGGGGGGTATAAAGGTACTTTTTCTTTTAGGTAGGCCTGATTCAACAGGTTTTCCAACTTTGTGGGCATAAAATATTTTAAGGTTAAGACTCCTCACAAACTATTTCAGTTGAAGCAACATATAGACTCTGATTTAAAATTAAGAATAAAACGGAATCCCTTCATAAAAACACACACACACCCTGCAGAAATGGCAGTGTCAGGCAAATTATAGATATTGAAAGAATCACTTTTACAAACATTCACATCTGAATTACATCCCCATTTACAAATTAGTTTCTCCTGAATCTGCCCCCACTCCTGCCCCTGCCCTAGAAGCTTTGAAAACTATCCCTTGGTGTCTCGAGTCAGTTCATGAGCCATGGTTTAAGTCCCTGTGTTGGTTAACTAATTGAAGTTCCTCTAAAAAAACCCTCTTCACCAACCAAAGAAGACTCATCAGTCACAAAAACAATATTGCCCCCAAAGGAATCATTTCTGTTCCCATGTTAGTATCCAGAGACTGGATAAGCCCTCCCCTTCTCATAATTTAAATTGCTCCTCTGTAACTTGCAAACGGTTTCTGCTTTGTTTTTGTCTATGCCAATGTCCACCTTTTGAAAAATGCCATAAAATTGCTGCTTAATGTTAGAAAATAGCAAGCTTGATTTAATGGCATCATTCAAAGCCTTAAGCTTGCTATCATAAAGCAATCTTTGAATAGTTTTCTCTAATAATAAGTCTAAGAGCCATACCTGTGTCATTAAATAGCTTGATCAGTTCATGGTAAAATATGTGTTGGGCTATACTACATTAGGCCATTTCCAGACTCTGAGCCCCTTAGGAATATTGTTGGTCCATTCATTAAGGTAATTTTTTCCAACTACAAATTACAGATTTTAAATAATTTTTCTCTCAAAATCTGAGAACTGCATCTTAATAGAACGGTCAGTATGGTCAGCTGCAAAAGAAAACATAGATACGTGCAACTACGCATCCAAATCCACTTCCTGGATGTTAACACTACCAAGCGATTGGCATGCATTAGAAAGATCCATAAATGTATTGTTATTGGCCACAACCTGAGCAAAAGTCTGGGGGGGGGGGGGGTGCTGGATGAATGGTTCCTGGCTAAAATTAAATGAACTAGCATCAGCAGTTACAGAACCCCTGTGTCCTTCTTGAAGGGGAGGGGGTATCAAATTTCCAAAGTTGTATGTAACATGATATTGTAATGTTTTTAATTATTTGAATACTTATACAACGCTAGTATAAAATGTTTTGAAAAATTGTAATGTGTTTTATATTATTATTATATTTTACAACATGTATAACTGTATTAAATTTATAGGTTTTGAATTTTTTAGTGAAAAAAAATGGTGGTTTCAAATTAATTGATTAATAAGTGCTAATTGACTACTTGTTATGAAAGGAATGGATTCAGGAGGTGTACATTTTCTGAAGAAGTCTCAGTGTTATAGAGACAAAAACATGCAGTGACACAGTTAAAGCATTTAAAAGTGCTACTTTTATATTAATATTTTTTTAATAAAGTGCCTTTTGGTCTGGAATCTTGACCCTTTTGTCATCTTTGGTACCTCTCCAATGCTGGTTGCTTGTTATTCTGTTAAATTTACAAAGCTGCTGAGTGAGCAGATTTAAGTCTGCTGGTAGGGTCATGATTGAAGCAGACTAAAAAATGGAAAAAAAAAAATGGAAAAAAAGATGCAGGTGGCAGGTTTGTGAAACTAGTAAGCAAAACACAAACACAGGGTATGCAACACATTAGAAAACAAAATGGAAAAGGACCAAACCAACATTGCAAAAAAACATTTAATAGAATAAGTAAAATGAGTTAAAAACTTGAGTGCTTTCATCCACATCCAAAATTGCATAAACTTCATCCGAGAGAATGTGTCCACCATTAGTGATGCTGTTAAATACAAAAGAACAACTAATCACAGGCAAGGCAATAAATATTGGTGGCTGATGTCACAAACAATGGTAAGATGGGAATTGTAGTATATAATATATGTTAATAATATGTAAATAAAGTTCATTGTGCAACCCATTGTAAAGTTAAAAATGTAAATAAATATAAATATTGTCATGAATTCCTGAATAAATACTAAAATCACAAAATAAAATGTGTTGTCAAACAGCTGAAGTACACTTTTCTAAAAGCATTCCACTAACAATGTTAATGAATACCTAAAAAAAAATAACTACAATTAAATAATTAAATAAGTCAAATAAAATGAACAAGACTTATATCTGATGATGGTGATTTTGATAATGAAATTAGACATTTTATTGGAATGTTTATTATTCACAGCTGCTCAAAACAATAGAAAATGAAGTGGTTAAACATCATACTGACCGTTTTTTGCCCATTTTGAGAATCAGGCCATCTCCTTCCAATGTTATTATGGATTTTACTGAAGGTGCTAATAGTGTTAATTTTATCAGGTCCACCCCTATTTTTTCTATTCTGTATAGTATGGATTTTTTTTGTACATTAATATTATTAGATTATTCTGGGATGTAGTTTTTCCTATTGAAGTTAAAAAAAATCTTAGGTGCTACTCCAGTGATTGTTTTTTCTAATGGTAGGAATGTGAAATCTCTTTTGGAAATGCCAGGTAGTAGATATACTTTAAATGGCACATCAATCAATGCATAAATGTGGAGCCTGCAAAAGTTGTAGGTTTATTAATGAGGATCCTTATGTTTTAGTAGAAAATTTCACAAGAACTATCTCTTGTCCAGGGAGGTGTGACTGCAATGCCTCTCTCGTAATTTACCTTGCCATATGCAGTTTTTGAACTGCTGTGCATACTGGAAAAACTATTAGAAAGCTGAAAGAAAGAATTCGGGAGAATGTATATGATATTAAATGTTGGAAAACAACAAATGCATTTCTATTGCATCTGTATTAAAGAAGAGGCCTGTGGTGGTGTAATTATGGCAGCACCAATCTATTTTACTAGTCCATTTTATCTGATCACTTTATTAAACTCGCTTCATTTTTTAATTGCAATTAATTTTTTAGTCATCCATCAACATTATTAGTGGAATGATTTTAGAAAAGAGTATTTCAGCTGTTTGACAATACACACTTTTATTTTAGTTTTCTTTTTTTTGTTATTTTAGTATTATAGGATCATAGTAGCTTACTAGGCTAATGGCCCTGGGGCCCTCAAGACTAGCCAAGAGTTTATCCCCAAAAAAGAAACCTCAGTCAGCACCTGCTGCCCCTGCCAATGAGGGACAAAGGTGTAACCGCTGGGATAAATTTGTGGTTTCCCATCCATTCAACACGGTTGCTGTTGAAGAGGGTCATCGAGGTGCTCTGTTTGACATGTATGGGAAGTCTATTCCAGAGACAGGGCCGCCTCTGGAAGCCAAACCTGTCCCTCCAGCTGCTTTTGTTGATGTCACACATTAGATTTAGGCCTTTCGAGTGGGTAATGTGTCAGGAGTTAGACTTATGGATATGTAGCGGCTCTAGTAGGGCGGGGTCCGAGATTGCCTTGTAGGCAAGACACAGATCTCCTCAGAGCAATCTGTATGATACCGAGTAAAGTGATAGTGATTTGAGCCTGTCCACATAGGACAGATGCTGGAGGCCATGGATTCTCTTTGTGAGGTATTTCTGTGGCCTTTCCAGTTGATGCAGGTGTTTGGAGAGGTACATATGAAACGGGGCGTTATACTCAGTTATAGGCCTAATGAGGGAGGAGTACAGAGAGGTAATAAACTCCTTTTTTCTGGATGTAATCCCTTTACTTATGAGATGAACCAAGTATAAGGCTTTTCTTACCACTGTCGCTACATGATGGTCAAATATGAGATTGTTGTCAACCTGACTACCCTGGTCTCTCACCACAGGTTGTCTGCTAAGGGGGTTGCCATTGATGTAGTAATCAGTAGGAGCCGTGTTTTTGCCGAATGGTATGATAATACAGTTTTTTGCTTTTAACTTAAGGCCATGACTTTGGCATCAGTCATTTGTTACTGTGCAGCCCTCTTGCAGTATGTTAACAGCACCCAACGTGCAGTCATCCATAAACTTGGTCAGCCACAGGCCCTTTGTCTTTGCCTGGACCTCTGAGAAGTAGATGCCAAACAGTAGGGGTCCCAGGACAGGTCCCTGGGGAACACCACTATTGACACGTCTTCTGTTGGAGGCGGTGGCACCTATTTTGACTTTGTAGAACTTGTTGGTCCTATCGGTGAGCCAGTTGGCCACCCACCTGATGAGATAGGGATTTACACCAAGTTTAGTTAGCTTTTCGATGATGCCCGAGTGGTGGATTGTGTCAAAGGCTTTGGCCAAGTCAAGGTAAGCTGTGTGTACTGCCTTTCCCTAATACAGGGCCTTGGTGACAGTCTCAAAGAAATCAACCAGGTTCAACCATGTTCAACAGGCAAGATCTGCCCCGGATCTGAATTGCATATGGTCAAATAATTGGAGATTGCCTATGTCCTTTTTTATGAGATCCATAATAATATGCTCCATGGCTTTACAGATCAAACTTGTCAAGCTAATGGGGTGATAGTTTCCTGGGTCATGAGTGGCACCACCTTTGTGCCATTGAATGACAATGGCAGCTCTCCACTCTGCTGGAATGAAGCCTGTAACTAGGTTGTGGTTGAATAGTGTGCTCAATGGTGATGCTAGTTCTTGCTGGAGATGGTGCAGAATACAGCCTGGGATACTATCAGGTTCCATGGATGCTGTGTTCTTTGCCTTGGATAGGGCCTTCAACACTTGATCTATGTAAGGTGTGGGACATGTATTGGGGATGTTTAATGGGCTCTTGGTGGGGATAGGGACTGAAGTTTGCACTGAACCTATCAGCTAGTAGGTTGGCTAATCAACAGGATCAGTGTAAGTGGTATCATTAAGTGCTAATTCGGAACAAACCTGGGCTTTGCCATGGAGGTTCTTGACATAGTTGAAGAAGGCTTTGTGGTTTCCTTTTGTTTCAGAGACTAGTTTCAATTCATAATTGGCTTTGGAAGTTTTCACTAGTGATCTAATTTGCTTGTTGAGGCTGAGGAGGAAGTTCTTCCAATTTGGAAATTGTTCCATTTTACCCTTGGACAACAGTTTCTTCCTTTTGTTGTAAAGTCTGTTTACAGAGGATGTCCACCAGACAGGTTTATGCTTCACTGAGTAGCACATTTTAGTTCTGTTGGCTATGGCTGAGTCCATGCGGTTGTACAGGTGCTTGTATACTGCATTTGGTGTGACGGTATTGAACCCCCCCCCCCTCCTTAGGAGGCTGTAGTCAGCTTTTGAGATTTTTTTTATCCTGGTTACGGCTGGGGGAGTTGGGTGGGATAGAAACATCAAATGAGACAGAACAATGATCTGACCTCACCAGGGAAAACATACTATGGGAGTGGTGCAGCAGTCACCCATGCTGATGAGAACCAAGTCCAGAATGTTATCTCCTATTATGGTGGATGAGACGAGCTGATCTAGTGAGTTACAACTGATAAAGTCAAAGAATCATTGGGTGAGTGCATTATTGCAGGAATAGTTCTTCCAGTCTATGGTGGGGTAGTTGAAGTCACCAAGTTTCCGGGTGTTAGGGGGTACCTTGATGGAGTCAAATAGGTCCAGGTATGAGGAGTGGGTGTCCTGAGTCATGGAGGATGTCTATAGCTAGCTATAATTTTGATGGGTGTCTTGCCAACTGTCAGTTGCACCTTGAGTAATTTCAGTGTGTCATGCTGGCAAATCAGTCTAGAGGTGTGCCTGTCCTTAATGAAGATAGAGACTCTACCACCCTTAGTCTTTCTGACCTTATTTTTGGGTTAGAAATTGCGGAATGAGGTATAGCCTGATAAGACAGTGGTGCTCTCCACAGCCCTGAACCAAGTTTCCGTGACTGCACAGACATCAGCATCTTCCAGTGTGTGGAGAGACTCCAGTGAGTGCATTTTCAGGTTAAGGATCCTATCATTAAGCAGCATGACCTTCAGTTTGCTTTTTGACAGATCTTTTATGTTGGAAGATTTGTCTTTGGCACAGTAGGGAGGCAAGAACCTTGGCCAGGATCCAGAACCTCAGGGGTGATGTGGAGGCTATCTCTGGCAAAGCATCAAGGCCTGTCAATCATGTCATCCCAGGCAGACAGATATTGGATCCTCTTGGAAAGACACCAGAAACTAAGCAAATTGTTGAAGTAAATTATTATTTTTTTGCCATTGTGGTATCATTCTTGGTGAAGGTAGGATACTGCTCAGGGCTAGGGTCATACCTGCTTGGGACACATATTCTGAGAGCTCAGTCATGTTTCTCTTGATATAGTCCAGGGAGGTACATCTCAAGTCATTCATACTAACATGGACAATGACAGAGTCATACTTGCAACTGTTGTGGAGAGACTTAAGTGCATGCGTGATGTGCCTGATTCTGGCACCTGGCAGACAACTAACCTTGACCTTCTACTTGTCAAGCCTGGTGAGGAGGACATCAGTGTGTCTCACTATTGAGTTGTCTATGATTCGTATACTTGGTTTACTGTTATGCCTAATGGGCTGTGTTTGTGAGACACCGGTGTGTTGTCTACTGTGTGTGATATATTTGGTGTTGTGTGTGGAATGTTTGTGTGTTTTGGGGGTCTCTGTTTCTTAGGTAAGCTTTTTTTGAGGACCCCTGCATAGATGTGTGTGTTTTGTGCTTGGCTATGTGATGTGGGTGGTGTGGTGTTTGTGCTGGCAATCTCTTTCTCAGGAGTACTGACTGTGGCACGAGGGAGCATGGATTCCAGCTTACTGATGTAGATGCACTTCTCAAAAGTAGAATAATTATGTGTTAGGAGAAGAGGACTGTCTGAACATAAAGCAGTTACTACACTGTCTCAGCATGCCCATGTCAACCAGGCTAGCAGAAGAAACTGGTGGGAATTGTCCAGAAAGAGTGTTCTGAATACTTTGCAGACTTATGGAGAGCTGGTTTTGATAAGGGTTTGTCCACAAGAGTATAGACCACAAAAACCTTAAATGTAAAATAACTGACCTGAAGCACAATTGCTAAAACCAGAACTGAGATGCTTAGAATAGCAGTTAAATCTAACCAGGCTATTAATAAGCAAGCAGTAATAAATGCAGAATAAGAGCATTTGAACACTTAAGAGTGTGTCAAATGGAGAGGGAAGAAATAATACAAGACTAAGAGACTATGGGGATTGTACTTCCCAAATGCTCTCTCTGTACTCACTTGAGTGAGCAAATGAGATGGATCCCGGAGGAGTGTCCAAACACAAATTTACAGCAGTGGCGGGCAATTCCAAAGCCACCAAGTTTAAGACTACAACAACACTAGAGAGGGAGGATAAGAAACAAACTGCAGAGGAAGAGAGACCACAGTATTCAATTAATATTCAATGAAACAAATAAATAAATGCAGTACAGATTTGTTCACTATCACTGAAACAATGCAAGTGCAATAAAGTATACTTAAATCAGCTTGTATGTCCATATGGTTGCAGATCAGTCACAGCCAGCCAACAGCTCTGCTACTGAACACAAATCCATGAATTCATGTCAGTATTTGTATTTCTTTATTTACAATTTTAACTTTGCAATGGGTCATGCAATGAACTTTATTTGCATATTAATGTATATTATATACTACAATTCCCATCTAACGATTGTTTGTGACATTACACTGCAATATGTATTGCCTTGCCTGTAACTGGTTGTCCTTTTTTATTCAACAACATCACTAATGGTAGACACTAGACACATTCACTCTGATGAAGTCTGTGTAATTTTGAATGAGGACAAAAGAGCTCAGTAACTCATTTTACTTCTTCCATAATGGGGTTGGTTGCAGTGTTGGTTTTGTTCTTTTCTGTTTTGTTTTTTATAAGCTTCCTTTATTTTATTTATTTATTTATTTTTTATTTTCTAGTTTGTTTGCCAGGATAGTCCATTGGGCCATGAAGAGCCCATTTTCAATTGAGTCCTGGGGAGAAAAGCTCCAGAATAATACAGAAAAAAATCAAATAAAATCAAATAAAAGAATAAAACAAATACATAATAGTAAGACAAAGAATGCAGAGTACAAAAATAGAATACAATACATATACTTGATACAATAAAAAGTTGTTAGAAGCAAAAATACAAACATTTTTTTTCAGGCAGAAAATTCCTAATATTATTGCTTTTTAGCATTTTACCTTTTTAGCTTAATATTCAAAAATTGTACAGTGAAATATGTTCCTAATGAAGTGGGCATAACTACCTCTAAAAGCTATTTTTGAAAAGTACTAATAAAGTTTGTATTACGTGTTTCAACAGATTATACACATTTAATGTAAGTTATTTGAAAAAAATGTCTGTTCTCTCAGGGGAGATGTGTAATGGTGTTAGTTCACTGCATTTTCTTTAATATACATGTACAAATGTAGAAATGTGATTTTGCTTTTAACTATGTTTTGTACCATAAATGATCTTGTCAATATCACGTTTCTTTGTTATTATAATAAAGTAATGCAAGTTGTATAAAGTGATGGATGTTTTGAATGCTAGTGATTTGCTTCTTGCTTTTCCGTATTGTTACCTTTTGCAGTGTTGTACTAAGCAAACCGGTGACATATTGTTTACTCAATAAAAATAATTTTCATAGAGGAGAAAGAGGGTCATTATATCTGATAATACAAATCCAGTAAGTTGCCCATGAATATGTTGACTTTATGTTTAAAATTTTCAACTTTAATTCTATGCCTTCCAATGTAATACCAAAGAACACGACCACACTTGAACGGCTCTCCCTTTTGAATACCAAAAAACGACAATGAAGAAATTATATTTTAGCGCTTTCTTCCACTTTATTCATACCATGGACTTCCTCAGAAAAACGGGAACTCTCCCATGTTCCCGTTTTTATACTTTACAGGATATGATGTCATGTTGATGTTACACTTATCGTATACATGCTAATAATCATAAAAAAAATTATATAATTTAAAGTTCTTACATTTTTATATTTAAAGAATTAATAGTGCACTATGATATGAATTCATTTCTTATTACTCTTACAAAAATAAACAATTATTTATATGAAGAATATTATTGACATTGTATCTGTGTGTATAATTACATACACGAAGAATGCATGTCAGTCTGTGTGAGGGAGTGTGGGTGTTGAGGGAGAGTGAAAGTAGCAATATGATCAAATTGGGTATATTTATGTACATTTTTCATTGTTTTGAATATTACGTATTTTAACAATACGATCACAGTGGCATTTTCTTCGTGTATGTAATTATACACACAGATACAATGTCAATAATATTCTTCATATAAATAATTGTTTATTTTTGTAAGAGTAATAAGAAATGAATTCATATCATAGTGCACTATTAATTCTTTAAATATAAAAATGTAAGAACTTTAAATTATATATTTTTTTTATGATTATTAGCATGTATACGATAAGTGTAACATCAACATGACATCATATCCTGTAAAGTATAAAAACGGGAACATGGGAGAGTTCCCGTTTTTCTGAGGAAGTCCATGGTATGAATAAAGTGGAAGAAAGCGCTAAAATATAATTTCTTCATTGTCGTTTTTTGGTATTCAAAAGGGAGAGCCGTTCAAGTGTGGTCGTGTTCTTTGGTTTTCTGGCTAGTCCGGATTTGTATCCTGTTTTCCAATGTAATACCTAAAGAATTGAATTATGGGTCCATGAATGGGGGTGGGGGGGGTGTTCAGACAGCTATGGAAAACCTTGACTGGTGTCTTTGCTACCTTGAATAACCCTAAGATGAAATGGCCTATTTTGATAAAGGTAAATGATCCTGCATATAGTACCTTTAATGCAAGTCCTGTAAATTGTTCTGGAAACCCCAATCTTTTGATAGTTTTGGAAAGGTAACTCCGGTGAAGACTATTAAAAACCTTTTTTTTTTAATGTCTAAGTTAAGACACAAACAGGAGCAGTTCCTTCTTTCTACATGTTACTGCAGGAACAGGACCCTTCAGATGTTGCAGTGACCCACATATGAGACTGCTTTGGTCCAGATGTATAATTATGGGAAATAAACGCTGAATTTTGTAAATGCATGCATCCATGAAAATGGCATATTCTGCACTGAGCAAAGGAAATGGACTTCAGAAATCAGACTTTGAAAATCCTGGAAATACTTACAATTGTCCTCAGTTTAGGAGTAAAATGAAGTCTCCTGTTAATGCCTTTACAGGCTGCACCATAATTCTGCTTTCTTGATTATTATATTCTTCTAGGAAACAGTGAATTAAAAGTCATGGTTTGTGCTATGGTAATATCCCATCTCAAACTGGTGTAGCAGATTCCTGCTGGTGAAAGAGGGCACTGCTACTACTGTCTTTGACTTGAATTACTATTGCTTACAAACCAGTGCTAACTTGTATTGTCTGGCATATTCTTGTGGTGTGCTTTAACCTTGTGCTATTTTCATACAGTGCAGCTCTATTGTGCAGGACTGTGACTTGACTAACCAGCACTTGCTTCTTACTATAAAACATTTGCATTTTATTTCTATAAAAATTACACTTCTATTACTACTAAAGGGTTCTTTAAATTAATATATTCCTGGTGTTATGCATAGGAAATATACTGTTTCCTATACAGAATTTTCAGCCAATAATGGCAGGTAATTTTGTTTTCTGTCACTTCTTCTTGTGGCTTTTCCCAGTTAGGGGTCACCACAGCAGATCATCTGTCTGCTCATAATTGGCAGTAGAGTTTTACAGTGTCGAGTTGCCAGCCCAGCACCCAACCTTCCACAGAAGGCACACACACACACGCACGCACACACCTAGGGCCAACTTAGAGTGTCCAATCCACCTACTGCATGTCTTTGGGATGAAACCAGAGCACCTGGAGGAAACCCACATGACCACAGGGAGGGCATGCAGACTCTGCACAGAAGGCACCCCAGCCAAGAATTGAACCGGAATACCTCTTGCTGTGAGGTGGCAATGCTAACCGCTGCACCACCGTGGCTACCTGCAATTTTGTTTTTTGTCACTAAATATCACTAAACATATGACCTGGTTTGTTTTATTTGTATGCAATGTTTTGTTTTGCCACTTGGTGTCACTTTATTTAAGAACAGTTTTGTGTATTAGTGTATAAATATTTTCTTTTTTATTATTTTATATTCATTGGCTGTAGATTTACCAATAATTTAAGTTCTACAAAATTTTCACTGTTTATGAGCTGAAATTTGTTTGAAAAAATTCATATTTACCACCACAGAAGTTATGTAAGGTGTTAATGTCATAGTGTACTTTAACACTGAATAATCTCCTCTTTGAGGTGGGAAATCTAGTTTACATTTCTGTGCTCCACTGAGCATGCTTTGGATATTAAAAGTTAATTACAGCTTCTTTTTGGGTGCTGTATGTCTTTTGTGTTTTTCTCTCTCTATCTCTCTCCATCTATGTCTCTCTCTCTCTTTATATATATATATATATATATATATATATATATATATATATATATATATAGGTATAGATATACATATATAGATACAGATATATGTTAGAAAAATATGTATTAGAGTATATGTGAAGTGCTAGTTAAAAAGCAAAGTAGTATGTAATGCATTTTATTCTATTAATGATATGACAAGAAAAATGAATTTATATGAAACTGCAAGAAGCTTTTGGAAACTGCAGTGTGCCTTTTGCAAGTTGGCCTCTGACCCCAGCAGCTGCTAGCTCAGTAAGAATTAATGTTTATGCTTCTCACAAGTGATTATCTGCTGGGTCAGGAAATTAAATGTATGAAATAATGAGAATCTTCTGCTCTTTCCTGCATGAGTAATCAACCTTGTATATTGCTAGATAACGCACCAGATGCAAGGAAGAAGTGATAACATGTAACAAGAGAAATGTATTGAGAACTTTATCTACTATTATGTTCGAATTAGCTTAGAACCTTGAATGGCAACTTTTGTAAAAGGGTATTGTAACTAACCAGGTGGCTAGCAAGGCCACGTTGTTTACCAGAAAGCAAAATGTAGAATCAGCATCTTAGATGAATAGAATATTGTAAGCTAAAGTGATGTAAGACCTCTTGTGATTGACTACGTCAGCCTGGTGGGTTAATACTAGTAAGAAATACTATAAAAGTTGTGTACTTCCTGAATTATTCAGACAAAATTCTGTACTTGTACGTTTTTTGCCTCCTGGTGTACACTAGTAAAAAAACCTGAACCTGAACCTCCCGTGTATTGATCTTTTTGTTACAGTATTTTTCATCTAACAGATTGGTCCTTTGCGTACCGGAATCCCTCAGAAGCTGCAGATCAGAGCGTACTGGTGGTCGAAGACTGCATGCAGGAGAAGACACTGAAATGGTTCTTCTTGAGTGAAAAGACCTCCGACTGAATTGTCGTTTAAAGAGGCTGGCCACTTTCTGATCTGTGACTGAAGAGCGAATCTCCACTTCGAACCATGACTGTTCAATACCGGAGGCTCAGGTAGGGAGACTTTTTGCCTTTTTCCTGTTTTAGATCAGGGACTAGGTTACAGTAAATATTGTTTTTATTTGTCAGATTTGTCATACAGATCAGGGACAAGAAAAAATACTGTTTATTTGGTCATAGATCAGGGTAACAGAATAAGGTAGGCAGTTATTCTAGATAAACTGTGAAAGGAATTGAAGTTGTGGTACCACGTGGTAAAAGGGTTACGTAACATTTATTAACATGGGAAATCAGTGCACTAAAACATCGCGAGACCCGCCCCTAACCGAAGAAGCAAAATATATGCAACTACAACGTGCAGATAATGTTAGATATTATGCAAAATGGGTTAACAAATATGAATTTGATGGGAAATTAGACAAATCTTCACTTGTTAAAATTCTTAAACAGCTTAAAAGTGATACAAAAGGTCAGGCAAAGAAACAATGGCAATTAGGCATTCCTCAGGCACACAGGTGGATTGAGGAAGCAAACCGTAGGGAACAAAAGAGTAATAATTCAAAGGCATTGTTTTTAGACAAAGAAGATAATAATATAGTAGTAGCAATGGCTCCTCCTCCCCCCCACTCCGTTTTTCAGGATATGAAGCGGGTGGACAAGCTGGTCCACCTCCGCAGTATCCTGATGTCTCAGTGAAACCGAACTTGTTTGTTAGAGATCCCATTGAAACTAGGTCCCGAACACGTAAAACACAGGGGGACATAGAATCGTATCAAATGGAGAGAAATTTACAAGCTGAGAGTGAGGAAGAAATATGTCCACTTATAGAGGTACCAAATCCTCAGGCAGGACAGGTTGGACAGGACCCAACCCTCTTGGTATATAGGCCGTGAACACTGGAGGATATCCGGAAGGCTACTGAGGGAATTCCCCATCCAAAAGTTAATTTTACAAAATTCCTAGAAGATTTACAAGGCATGAGGTTAAGTTACCACTTAAATGGGGAAGAAGTAGAAAAAGTAGTTAGACAAATTGTAGGTCCAGATTGGCACATGATTTGTGGCACCTGGAATCCTCGTAATGCAGAATTTAAGCCACTCCCACATAGTGACGCAGAACTTGACAATAGAGTAAAAGGCCTTACAGACCGAATCTCTGAGAAGTGGAAACCTAGAGCAGACTGGACTTGTATTAATCAATGCATACAGCAAGAAAATGAAACAGTAGATGGGTACTATGCCAGATTATTAGAGTGCTTTAACAATCATAGTGGCATGACAGTTCCTGAAAATCAAACGAATGATTCCCCGTATGAACAACAATTGAAAAATGCATTTTTGAAAGGTTGCATTGCACCTATTAGTAGCTTCATTATGAAGCATATGATAGATCATCGAACAAGTAGGATACAAGCCTTCCTTGAATATGCTAGACATGCTGAAAGACATTTTAATAGCAAAAAGAAAAAGAAAGTGCAAGTCTTCACTGCTGAAGACGGAGCTGAAGTTTATGTATTACAGTCTGGTAAAAAGGGTAAGAAAAATGCATAGGGAAATAAACAGTCTGACAAACGGTCAGAGGACTTTGAAGAAAGGAAAAAGAGAGGTGAATGCTTTAAGTGCGGGAAGAAAGGACATCTAGCTAGGGATTGCAAACAAAATAAGAAGGTAACCACAGAGGATAAGGGAGATGAGGACTGACTATATGATGGTGAAGATACACCACACGAGAGTCAGAAATCATCGGGAAAAGACAATAAAGAAAGAACAAATGTAAATGTGATAGAAGGAGTAGAGGAAGTGCAAGTAGACATGGAGGATGAGGAAAATGAGATTTTAGATTTAGCTTTATTGAGCCTTGAGCTCTACCTAAACCGGAAGTTACACTCCTGGTGGAGGGGAAGGAAGTTAAATTCCTGTGTGATTCAGGAGCGTCACGGACTCTGATACACCCCTCCAAGTTACCGGAACATTCAGAATCACCTGATTATATATTAGTGAAAGCTGCAAATGGACAGCTATACCGGGAACCACTTTCCCATGATATAGCAATAACTGACCCTGTTTCAGGGATGACTCAAAGCAGTAAAATTGTTGTTTCTGCAAAATGTCCAGTGAACCTATTAGGTAGGGACCTTATGCAGATATTTGGCATAGCAGTAGTTCCGACTATGCAGGGTATGGAGGCACAGCGACAAATGGATACTTTTGTGGTGCGACCGGAGGGTGAAACTTTTTACTGGTACAGCCAGGACTTGGTTACGACTGGTCCAGGGGCAGTGACCGAGGAACTGATGAATGTAGCCATCAGTAAATCCCCCTCCCTTGACACTGACAGACAGCATTTGTTGCATTGCACTCTGTATTACTGTAGCACACCAGGACCTGATAAGGAATATGAGCAAGAATTGTTCAGAAATCGTGCAAACAGATTAGTGTTACGTAATCTGTACTGGGATACTGAGGGAAACAGTGTTGTTAGCTGTTCATTACCTCAAGGCTTTATATAATTAAAATGATCATATTTCCAAAAATTCTTTGTCATACAAGCTTGTTCTTTGCCACCAGCTAAATCGCACCTAAAACAATTAAATGATTTAATGGTAAGATTCCTATAGTATCCAAAAAAACAAGGATAGCTATGAAGTATCATCTGGATGATTGGGATATAGGTGGCATAGGTTTACCAGACATAGAAATATATTTGCATTCATCCATTATTAAAACAATATAATTATGGCTAAATACAAAATATACATCAAAATGGAAGCTAGTTCATGAGAGAATCTGGTTAAAATCAGGATTTGTAGTAGCAAATAAGTATACAGATTTCATACCAAACAATTTTCTATGGCTGATGAAGGAATATATGATGATACATAAGAATAAAAATATAAGTTCCAAATACATTACTTATACATTAAAATTTTTCCAAAATCTTATTAATAGCAATCCTGATATTAAAGCATGGTCATTTCTTTTATATCCAGTAGCGTACACACAAGGTAATATAATAACATTTAATATGGAAGTAGTCAACATGCTTAAAGAAAAGGGATTAATATATTGGCATCAATTGCTAAACTCTGGAAAACCTCTGACAATAGACCAGATTAAACAGAAATTAAATATGGAAGATAGTTCATGGTTACATGTACAAGAATTAAGACAGTATATATTAAGCAAACAAGAAACAATGCAACCATCAATAAGACAAAATGTTCCTAACCTTATAGAACATATAATATTACTAACGAATCAACCCATTACTGGAAAGGGATACTTATCATCTATTTATAAAAAAAAAAAAAAAATAAAAATGCATAATAATGACAAAATATGGAATTATTATAGATCAGTTAATGGACATGTGCCAAAACTAATTCTTCTCTCTCCAAAGCAGACATCACTTTCATTACATTGGAGACTTTTTACATGGTAATTCATACACAGATCTTATGTAACCCCTCATAAAATGGAACTTATGTTTAAGAAAAATATTGGCTGCTGGAGATGTGATTTATCAATAAAAGCAGACTGGCAACATATGTTCTACGAATGCCATTTGATTAAACCATATTGGGATAAAATAAATTATTTTCTGCAAACGGTATTCAATGATAAATTCCAGATTTCCAAATCTATTATTTTGTTTAATGCACCTGTACCCCGACTGTGTGCCAAGAACAAAATATGTAATCTTATGGACTCTCCTAGCTATTGCAAGGAAGAACATTACATCAAACTGGAAATCCAAAGCTTCTCCAACTTTTAAGCAATTCATGAATATGGTGTCAGCAGTATCGCAATTGGAAATGAACACTATTAAAGGAAGAACTGAAAGATCATCATCATCATTATACGTAGCATGGCAAAAAGTAACTGAAATACTGGAGAATAATGACTGCAGCAGATTATAATCAGGAAACAATTGTATAGAAAGTCAATTATATGTCAACAATAGACACCCTTGTAAATACTTTATTTTGGTTTTAATGTTTGATATCTGTTTAGAGGTTTTAGCCTACCTTTTTAAATAATTTGTAAATACTTCATTGTCATAAATAACCTGCATTCATGTTTTCTTGTTTTTGGAAATGAATAAAAATATTTAAAAAAAAAAAAAAAGAATTCCTTGCACTATACAAATCTAATCGATTACCACATGTCAGTTTAACTAAGAACAAAAATGTAAAATGGGCAGACCTAGGAGAAAAAGTAACGAGATGGGAGAAACAAACTGATTTAGAATTATCAGAGCAGGGAATACAGAAACAAAAACTGAATTGGTTAACACAGGCACACCCAGCTGTACACTTGCAGTCTAGCGAGGACAGCTGATTAGCATTCTTATTAGAAGTAGAGGAGAAAACCTTATGTAACATACTAAAGATTCTTTGGTCAACAGGCAAGTCAGATGTAGGACTTATTCGAACAGCAGGACCAGTTACTATTACACCAAAGTCAGCATTCAGACCACAGAAGAGACAATATCCTTTGAGAAAGGATGCAGAGATAGGAATCAAACCTATAATAGCAGCATTACTTAGAGAAGGAGTACTGGTACAATCTCCTGATTCACCATGTAATATACCCCTATTTCCTGTTAAAAAGGCAAACGGGGAATGGCGTATGGTTCAGGACTTACAAGCTGTAAATAATGCAGTAATACTTAGAGCACCTACTGTGCCAGATCCACACACTTTGTTAAATGATTTGAAACCTCACCAAAAATATTTCTCTGTGGTAGATATGAGCAATGCCTTCTTTTCAATGCCTATACATCCTGATAGCCAATATTGGTTTGCATTTACATTTCAGGGGAAAAGGTATACCTATACTCGACTACCACAGGGATATTGTGAGAGTCCAACAATATTCGCACAAGAAATGGCTAGTAATTTGGCGGGATTCACCCCACCGGGGGGTAGTCAAATTCTACTTTATGTAGATGACATCTTGCTAGCAGCCCTCACCCAGCAGCAATGCAGGGAGGATACCATAGCACTGTTGCAATTCTTAGCAACACAGGGACACAAAGTAAACAAAAACAAACTATAGCTTTGGAGAAAACAAGTTAGATACCTAGGATATGTAATATCCAAAGAAGGTAGAATACTAGATGAGGATAAAAAAACAGCAATTTTACAAGCACCCAAACCAGCGACCAAGAAGGAAATGATGTCCTTCTTGGGAACAACTAATTTCTGCCGGAGTTGGATACCAAACTATGCTTTGGAATCTGCTCCACTGACTGACCTAATATACAAAAAGCCAGTGGCAGAACAGGATTTATTACAATGGACACCTGAAGCAGAAATAGCTTTCTGCAGGTTGAAGCAATTGATAGCTTCTTCATTAGTCTTAGGACTACCAAACTATCATAAATGTTTCTTTCAAACTGTAGACTGTAAGCAAAGATATATGATATCAGTGTTGACACAACAACATGGGGATAAGCAACGCCCCATAGATTACTATTCATCACAGTTAGACCCAGTGGCACGATCCTTGCCCCACTGTGTGCAAGCAGTGGTCGCAGCTGCAATGGCAGTACAGGCTTCACCCTCAGTGGTGTTATTCCACCCTCTCACACTGAGAGTGCCTCATGCAGTCGCGATAATTTTACTGCAAGAAAAAGTAGCATATCTCTCTCCTGCTAGACATCTTTCTTGTATGACTATACTGTTGAGCCAACCTCATATGACAATTGAACGATGTATGACATTAAATCCATCAACTTTGCTCCCAACTCCTGCGGATGGCACACCACACAGTTGCCTGCAGGAAATTGAGCAAAAAACCTTACTCAGACAAGATCTCATGGATATTCCCTTGGATGATGCTGAGGTGACATATTACGTGGATGGCTCATGTAGAAGGGGCCCTACAGGGAAAAATCTAGTGGGGTATGCAATAGTTACAGACACTAAAACCTTAGAAGCCCAATCCTTACCACATAACTTGTCTGCACAAGCAGCAGAATTGATTGCCTTAATACAAGCTTGTACCTTAGCGAAAAATAAATGTGTAAACATATCTACTGACAGTCAGTATGCTTTTTCTACTGTACATGTTTTTGCGCAGCAGTGGAAAAATAGAGGGATGATAACATCTAGTGGTAAACCAATTAATCATGCACAATTGATTTTAGAATTGTTGGAATCTATTCAGTTACCTACTAAAGTAGCTATTTGCAAATGCATAGCTCATACGAAACAGCAGGACAGAATTTCAAAAGGTAATGCGAGAGCTGATGCAGCTGCAAAGCAAGCAGCTTCAGACTCAGAAACTTTACTTTTAGATGAGGAATTACAACCCTCTGAAATTTTAGATCTAGAAATGTTAAAAACGATGCAGATGCTTACCACAAAAGCGGAAAAACAAAAATGGGAAAAATGAGGAGCAATCCTTGAAAATGCGCTGTACATCTCCAAAGAGAAAAAAATAATTTTGCCGTCTAATTTATTTAGATATGCAGCTTTGTTGTGCCATGGGCAGTGCCATGTCTCAACAGGGGGGATGGTACAGCTAGTAAGTCGAATATTCCAAACATATGGATTCACAAACTATACAAAAAAATTTTGTGCGGCATGTCATATTTGTAACAAACATCATGCACAAGGGGCATTTAAACCTAAGCAAGGAAGCTTTCCTATACCGCCATATCCGTTCCATACTATTTGCATGGATTTTATAGAATTGAACAAATGTGAGAAAAAGTATTGCCTCGTCATTGTAGATATGTTTTCTAAATGGGTGGATGCTTTTCCAACCAAAAATCTGGATGCAGCGACAGTGGCGAAAGCCCTTATAAAGGAAATAATTCCTAGGTTTGGCATACCGGAAAGAATTTATAGTGACAATGGAACACATTTTGTGAATCAAACCATACAACAGTTGGGACGTTTCTTTGGGATTTCCTTGAAGAACCATTGTGCTTATCACCCTCAGTCTGCAGGGCTGGTGGAGAGGTACAATGGAGTCCTTAAAAATAAACTTAGGAAGTTAGTAAATGAGACTCAGAAGAGTTGGGTGCACTGTTTGCCTTTGGCACTGCTGAGCATGAGAACAGTTCCAAATGCAAAGGGTTTGAATCCCTTTGAAATGGTGTTTGGGAGGGTATATTATGTACCTCAGTGGAAAGCTCTCATGCCTGCAGACCAGGAGGCTGACAGTTCACTAGCTAGTTATATGAGGAAACTGTTAACAAATAAATCTCTTTTGCAGTTTAACTCTTTTTCAGATAAAGGACAGACCAGACCATTGGAAGCAGTTCTAGCCCCAGGATCCTGGGTCTGTGTGAAGGTGATGAAGAGGAAGAATTGGGTGAGTCCAAAGTGGGAAGGACCGTACCAGGTACTGTTGGCAACACCTACTGCAGTCAGAGTAGCTGAGAAGCCATCCTGGGTCCATTTGACGCATTGCAAACTGGTAAAGAACTTTTAACTCGATAAGAACATTGTGCCGGTCACACATCAGGGACAAAATGGCTAAGAATAAAGCAAATAGAAATACAGACTAACCTCAAAAATGTTGCATAATCATTTTACTGGGCATACATTTATTAACTGTACTTGTGACAATTTTCTTTTTATTGTGGGTTTTTCTTCACTCAACCACACAAGTGAAATTGGAAAAATGTGATGAATCACGCATAGACTGGCATCCAAATTTTAACACATACCTAGCAATGAAGTGTGTATATGCTGAGACTATGAACATTTCAAACTGCTGGGTTTGTTCAGCTATACCAACAGCATATGGAGGACTGTTAATGTCCGCTGTACCTTTAGGGATCAATGAGACTTGGGAAAATCTGCTTTTTGACACTGGAACTGTTAGATCACAGGATAAACTAGCACTGTATTTACCTGTTACACAAAAAGGGATTGTGTGTTTTTTCAAAAATGACACTCTCCAGGTGGGCTGGAGTAACTGTAACATAACAATATCTTATAAATGTTATATTAAGACTAAAAGTGGGGATACTGTTTGCAATACTAATTATGATTCATATTTGAGTTCAATGAAAACAACATTGAATGAGATGCGAAGAAATCCTGTTTTAATTAAGCAATTGTCTATTATAGATAAGAAAATGTTCCATGCAGGGCTGGCACGTATCAGCACTAAAGTAGAGAACTGTTACTTCATATGTGGGAAAAAAGCATACAAATGGCTACCTGAGAATTGGTCCGGCAGTTGTTTTTTGGGTTACCTGGTTCCGGCCATAAGACACACTGCAGAATTGCCCCTGGGTAAAATACAGAACATGAGAGATGTTGCCCGGAAACCTGAAGATCCAGTCGAGAAACCTGTGAATCCAGTAAGGCAGATTGAAGCAGGATGGAAAGACAATAATTCCGTGAAGGACAAAGACAAATTGACTCATATGGACTTGAGTGACAGTGTTATATCTTGGGCAGGTATACTCCCAGCGTATGGTGCAGTCAAATCAATCTGGGAGCTAAGAAAGCTGTTGAAACTTCTCGAAGTAATGAGTAATGCAACTTTTTCTGCTCTTGAATTAGTGACTGATGAACTGAATGCCATGAGAACTGTTGTGTTGCAAAATCGGATGGCTCTTGACTTCACCCTAGTGGGGAGAGGTGGTACGTGCGTGCTTATCAAAGAAGAATGCTGTGCGTTTATACCAGATAACAGGCATGAGTTCAACAATCACCTGGAGGTGATTCAGCAAGTGTCGGCCATGACTCAACCAGGCCCAAACCCACTGATGGACCTTTTCCAGAATCTGTTTGGGGGGTGGGGTTCCATCTTAATGAACATCCTGATTGCCATTTGTGTAGGTTTACTCCTATTGGGAGCATGTGTTTGCTGCGGAATTCCCTGCATGAAAAGATTAATCAAAGATTTTATTGATGTATCTGTTTCTGAGAATTTATATCAAGATGTTGAGTTTGAGAAATTGGTTTCAAATGAAATTTTTTCTGAAGTGTAAATTAAATGACTCTCTTAGCTGCAAATCCTAAGTGGAAGAGGTTAGGAGAAGAAATAACATTGTTTGTACTTCAAAATAGAATAAAAAGTATTAACGGGGAGGGAGATGTTAGAAAAATATGTATTAGAGTATATGTGAAGTGCTAGTTAAAAAGCAAAGTAGTATGTAATGCATTTTATTCTATTAATGATATGACAAGAAAAATGAATTCATATGAAACTGCAAGAAGCTTTTGGAAACTACAATGTGCCTTTTGCAAGTTGGCCTCTGACCCCAGCAGCTGCTAGCTCAGTAAGAATTAATGTTTATGCTTCTCACAAGTGATTATCTGCTGGGTCAGGAAATTAAATGTATGAAATAATGAGAATCTTCGGCTCTTTCCTGCGTGAGTAATCAACCTTGTATATTGCTAGATAATGCACCAGATGCAAGGAAGAAGTGATAACATGTAACAAGAGAAATGTATTGAGAACTGTATCTACTATTATGTTCGAATTAGCTTAGAACCTTGAATGGCAACTTTTGTAAAAGGGTATTGTAACTAACCAGATGGCTAGCAAGGCCACATTGTTTACCAGAAAGCAAAATGTAGAATCAACATCTTAGATGAATAGAATATTGTAAGCTAAAGTGATGTAAAACCCCTTGTGACTGACTATGTCAGCCTGGTGGGTTAATACTAGTAAGAAATACTATAAAAGTTGTGTACTTCCTGAATTATTCAGACAAAATTCTGTACTTGTACGTTTTTTGCCTCCTGGTGTACACTAGTAAAAAAACCTGAACCTGAACCTCCTGTGTATTGATCTTTTTGTTACAGTATTTTTCATTTAACAATATATACATATTTTTATAAAGTTAATTGCAACTCCTGTTTGGGCGCTGTATGCCTTTTGTTTTTCTCTCTGTGTCTCTCTCCATTTATATGTGTATATATATATATATATATATATATATATATATATATATATATATATATATACACCACACACACACACACACACACACACACACACACACACACACACATATATATATATATATATATATATATATATATATATATATATATATATATATATATAAAACTACAGAATCTTGGAAGACCAAAATCCTGAGACAAAAATCCTGAAAGTTCAAAATACTGAAAACTCAAAATCCTGAAAACGCACAGGATACTAACACTCACTATATTCCAGCACCACAAGTACATACAGAAAAATATTACCCTTCAACTATATGCAGGGGGCAAGCCCCCCTGCACCCCCCACCTCGCACACTCCCTGCTACTTAAATATATAAACTCCGAGATTGCACTTCACTACATCAAGTACAATCTTGGAGTTGATATATTTAAGCAGCAGGGGGTGTGGGGGGTGCAGGGGGGGCTTGCCCCCCTGCTTATACTTGGAGAACAGTAATATAGTTTGTGTTTTATTTGTTTCTGTATGCACTTGTGCTAGAATATAGTGAGTGTTGGTATCCTGTGTGTTTTCAGGATTTTGAGTTTTCAGAATTTTGAACTTTCAGGATTTTGGTCTCAGGATTTTGGTCTTCAGGATTTTGGGCTTTCAGGATTCTGTAGCGCTCCTATGTGTGTGTATATATATATATATATATATATATATATATATATATATATATATATATATATATATATATATATATGTGTGTGTAAGCATCTATGTAAACTAGATATTAATTTGTTTTTGTGTGCATTGTATATATGGGCGTTTCCTTGTATATAAGTAGGTAAATGTGCATTTATGTATTCATAATTTTGTATATATATTTTTATGAATACCATAAGGGTATGTTAACAAGTACTTGTGTTTCAGATAGGTGCATGTGCATACTGTTGGGCTTGCTTGTCATTTTATATTTGTCATATAATATATACATACATGTGGGTATATCTTGTTCAGTTGTTATATGGATGGATACATATTTATTGCGTATTTATGGAATATTCATATTTGTTTATGGTTTTATATATATTCATATAATTGGATGGGTGGTTATGAAGGGAGTTTTTCTAGTGTGAGTTGACTGGGACCACAAAGGTATGGACTAATACTTGTTTGTGGGGTGCAGGGGCAATCTGCCTCAAAGTTTTTCTTGTGGATTTGGTACATTCAAGTGGTTTGAGATTTTGACATTTTTTCATAGGTGTTATTCCTTGTATCTAGACTTTTGACACCTGTTTTCAGTCAAGATGTAGTAACTTTCTCGGTAAGCTGGGCTTCCTTGTATTGTCAGTTGCCTTTGGGGCACCATTTTGGGCTAACAACTTTGGGTAGCTGCTATACTTTTTGCTGGTAAGTATTAGGACTTGTCTTGTTCCCTGGAATTTTTTTCTTGTGTTTTTTTTTTTTTTTTCACTTTTAGTTACATATCATTGGTCGGTCACACATTAATCCTAGTGATAAGTAGGATTAACTTATTAGTCAGGGAAAATATTGCTCTGTCCCTTAATTACAAGCAAAGTACCATCCATCATATTAACATGTGTTTGGGGACAGGCATCTGTGGACTTAAGGCACCTTATTCATTGCACTTTATTGGCTCAGAAATTTCCCATCCTGTTAATGGAGTTTTTTTTCTGGTACTTGAAGCTAAAAACTTAGCTATTACTCCCTTGTCTTCATAATCTAAAAACTGTGTTTTTATTAAGTATGATTAGGTTACAGCAATATCACCCCTGGCATGGGTCAACAGAGGCTACTGCCAGTCAACACCTGCTTTGAACACAGTCATATTTCCCATTTTTGGTTTCAGCCCCACCCCTGATTTTACTTTCTGTATTTGGTGCCTCCTAAGTGCTCTAGATAGGCTTATCGGGTATTGACTTTCTTGGTTGTCTGTCTGATAGGCTCATATATTCAGAGGGTGTTAGGTACAATTTTAGTTTTTCTTCTATTCTAAAGTGTCGGCACCAGCCATTCTGCTGTCCAGTTGTTCTCTTCATGGTTATTTGATGGAGGAGTATTTTTAGATTACATCTATAACCTCAAAGGTAAGGCCCAGATTGGTGCCGAACTCATAGTTAATGGTACTGCATATACAGAACCTGTGGCTATAGAAAACCAGCTGGCTGACAGCTTCAATGAAAACTTCACTCCCCTGTCCCCACTACATATACCACAAATCATCCTAGTACCTCAGAAAATCAGGTCTTAATCTTAAATGTCCACTCCAAGGCCAAAATCACAGCTTCTGTGGGACCAGACAACATCCCAGGCTATGTTCTATATGGGTTAAAACAGGAATTAACATTACTATTGGGCACGCTTTTCAATCATAGCCTAAGCATTGGCTTCTTCCCAGTAGAATGGAAAATGGCTACCGTCAACCCTTTGCACAAAGGGGGCGCAATCACAGACCCTGGGAACTATAAACCCATTAGCCTGACCAGTCTTAAATGCAAGGCCATGGACTGAATCATCATGGAACTTATTAACAAAGATATAGGAAATCTCCAGACACTCAAACCCACCCATTTTGGCTTGTCAAGGGGAGTTCATGCCTGTTAAACTTGGTGGACTTTTTTGAGACAGTCACTAAAGCCCTACATGAAGGCAAATCTGTGCATGCTGCCTACCTAGACTTAGCCATGGCCTTTGACGCAATCCTCCACTCAGGTATCATTGATAAACTCACCCAGTTGGGTATGAACCCATATATTGTCAGATGGGTTGCAAACTGGCTCACTGATGGAGCTCATGCAGTCAAAATAGGGGACTCAACTTCCTCCAGCAGACCTGTAATCAGTGGTGTTCCACAGTTATTGATTCTGGGACCTCTAATGTTTGGAATCTACTTCTCTGAAGTACAAGCTAAACCTAATGGACTGAAGCTGACAAAGTTTGCTGGTGACTGCAAATTGAAACAATCATTAAAACTCCTAGTGATGTCAACATCCCACAAGAAGGTCTTACGCAGACTAATGAATGGTGCCAAACTCATGGTGTTAAACTTAAGGCAAAATAATGCATTATCATCCCTTCAGCAAGGGTGATGTTCCTGAAAACCACCACATCAATAGCAATACCCTAAGCACACAGTCAGTATAAGGAGGTTTGTTATTAGTGGCTTACTTGAGACTTCCTTAACAATTCAGCAATGGACCAGGGTATCTGATTTCAAGACTATTTATATGTTGCTCTTTTCATAGGTTCATAGGTTCATAGGTTGGTACTAGGCTATCGGCCCTAGGGCCTATGCAAGCCTAGCCATAACAATTCCCTGGATATTTCTTCCCACAATATTTACTTCTCCAGGCCCCTGTCTATATGTTCATAGGTTGGTACTAGGCTATCGGCACTAGGGCCTATGCAAGCCTAGCCATAATTCTGGAGTTTATGTTTTCCTCATTAAGGGGTTCTGTGGGTTCTACTTCCTTTTATACTACCACTTGTTTTACTACTTATGCTCATTATTTACTATACATGTTGGGTGGTAGATGTCTTCTTTTATGTTTTGGCATATTCTGCTCCCTTTTTTCCTGATTTTCTTTTTAATGTTCTTATTGAACCATCTATTCTAGCTTACATTCAGTAATTATAAGCTATAATAAATTTCAATAAATAAATTTCATTAAGCTATAATATTTTAATTCCCTTGTATTTTTTATCTAACTTCTGCCTCAGTCAGGTTTCTGTCCCTTCTCACTTTTAATGCAGGAGTATCTCACCATTTGGGGTTTGGATAAGTGGCTTAGGGAAGATTTTAGGACCATGGACTCACAGTCTCCCCATGGCCCAGCATGTGGATTCGTTTTTGTTTTTCAGAAGATGGGAGCCTATTTGGTTGTATTAGTTAATTACATTTTTACCTTATTTTAATTGTCTTTATGGAATTTAACTGCAGGATAGCATTGTTGCAACTCTTTTAGTTTATACATTTTTCATTCACACAAATTATGCTTACCAATTTCATTTGTTATAGATATGAAAGTCAAGTAGGTTTTTCTTGCTGTCTCTCCTCTACCAACAACCCTTTCTTTGCAAGAGTTATGGCTAGAAGTTGTAGATTGCTGCCTATGAATATGAAAATGGCGCTTTTATATTTCCAGTTTATAAAACCTGGATATCAATTAAGTTTTTTCTTTTGACGTTCCTGCTACTGGGCTATTTTGGTCTTGAGGGGTCTTTTGGCTATAGGGTAACTTTTCAGGGCATGTTGTGTTTTATTATTGGGCCTTTGTGGCTACACAAGGTAAATATAAATATGCAGATATAAACAAAAAGGGAAATAAGCATTAGTTCCCAAAACAATAGCTTTTACTGTTAGTTCCAATGAGTGGAACAGGGACTAGCTATTCTATCCTTATTTGGCACAATGATTTGAGTTCACTCAGTTTGCACAACCAGTAAAGGGGGGGGGGGGTAGAGCAAACTGCACAGTTAAGCAGCCTTGTAGAATGTCCCTGAAGGGTTTCATTCCCCCATTTGGTTTTCTGGGCCATTTTAAAAGGATTATGATTGGTGAAGAACTTGCAAATGCTGAACTTAGTGGCTGATCAAGCATATGATTGATGTGAACAAGCAGTCATGGACTGTTTCCAGACAGACAGACATAGGTCTTGAGTGATGGTCATTGCTATCCATGGAGTGACAACCATCAGACATTGGTTAGTCTGACCAGGGTTAGCAGATGCCGAAGCTGCCCACTTAGGATATGTTTGGCTGACTGAGGTCATAGAGTAATTGCTTATTGGTTTTATGTTTGGTTATCAAAGGCTGTTACTAATGCTTTCATTTCGTTTCACAAATGTGATATGTATATTACCTAATAAACTGGTCACAATGGTATGTTGCATTTGATATCTTTGTTGGGAATACAAGAAGGAGCTGGGGAACAAAATACCCTATGCATTTCTTACATACCCAAAAAGTCAATGATCTGTATTATTGTTGCTCTTTAACAGAATAAGTAGGAGTTAGGAGACAGCATATTAGAAATTAGATCTTTTCTTATAGGTATGAATAGGTCTCTAGTTATTGCAATGTCATAGTTTTAGGTCTGTAGTGAGTAGTAAAAATATATTAGTATAGCAAGTAAGTTGGTAATTATATTAAAAGAGCAAGACGATTCAGTTGGGGTTTAGCAGGACTCTATAGTAGCATTTATTGCTTGAGACAAAGTTTAAAAACATTAATTTCTTAAAAGCAGCAAGGATTCTAGAATTTTGGAATTAGCAAATAGAGAGGGAAACTGTGATAATACTAAGTGTGACTTGTGTTTTTGTTTGAACCAGCACATCATCTTATGAGCAGAATTTCTGACACATTTTAAATATGGTTTCCTTCTGATCTAATGCTTCTGTAAGAGATGTATCATTAACATTTTCGATATTAATGTGTTGACCTTAGTGTTGATGAAACATCGATTTGGCCTGGATAATTATTGGGAACATTAAAAATAAATTAAATAGCAGGTAAATTCACTAACAGAATAAAGATTTAAGTTATATATCCAAATAAAAGTCAAACTGGATGCATTATTACAATCTGTGTTAGAAGAATATATGGTTTGTATACCATAATCAAATAAAAAAGTAGCAAGTGTTCTTTTTCTCCAATTATAAAACTATCCTGGGGATTCATTAATGGTGCAACCACATTGCAGCCAAGCAAATTTTATTTACCTTGCCAGCACAGTGAGCAGTATTGCTAATTAGATATGCATGTGGACATGTATGAGCAGTTGCTTCACATCATTGTCACAGCACAGGCACCCAGCTATATCATGGTAAGCTGCCTCATGGCAATATCTAAATACAAGATGCAAACAAATGATTGTTCACATGCACATTCATTAGTAGATGCTAGTGAACATGAGAATTAATTCTGATGTAATCAACAGCAAATGGGCACATAACATATATGCACAGTGAAAAGGCAAGTAACACAGTTGCTGAGGCTGGAAATGAGATCACACAATTACTTAACAGTATTCATGGAGAAGATAAACATGAAAGATCAGGTGAATATGACCCTAGCACTGAGCAGCATCCTGCCATCATCCAGAATGATACCACAGTACAAGCAGAAATGATTGATTTCAATAACTGGCTAAGTTTCTGGTATCATTCTAAGGGAATCCAATATCTGTCTGCCTGGGATGACATGATTGACAGACCTCGATGCTTTGCCAGAGATGGCCTGCATCTATCACCCCTGGGCTTCCGGATACTGGCCAAGACTCTTGCCACCGCTATAGTGCCTTTTTTATGTGGTGTTCCAAAGACCAAATTACCACCATAACAGGTACAAACAAATGCAATCTGAGGGTCATGCTGTTCAATGCTAGAAGTCTAAATCTCAAAATGCACTCACTTGAAGCTCTCCTTAAAATGGAGAACATTGACATTTGTGCTGTAAGAGAGACCTGGTTCAAGGCAGGAAAAAGCACCCCTGCACTACCAGGCTATAATTCATGCCACACCTTTCGGCCACAGAACATGTACTGAAGCTCCAAATGTTATGGTGTTTCCATATTCATAAAGGATGTGCACACCTCCAGACTCGTAGTCCAACATAATGCATCAGAGATACTTCAGGTGCAGCTAACATTGGGTAAGTCAGTGATTCAGGTCATAGTCTGTTATAGGTCCCAAGACTCATACTCCACAGTTCCTAAGCACCTTGGAGAATTTTAGGGTTCAACCTAACACTCTCATACTGGCCGACTTCATCTACCCCTCCATTAACTGGGAAATCTACTCATGTCCCAATACACTTGCCAAACATTTCCTGGAATTCATTAATTGCAGTGCCCTAGACCAGCTCATTCTTACCGCCACTAGAGGTAGCAACATCCTTGACCTAGTCATTACTAACATGGGCGACCACTGCTCTACACCAATAGTCAATTCCTCCCTGATTAGACCCGACCATAAGCTAATCACCTTGGAAATCCACATCAATCCCACCCCCACCCTGCAAAGGTAACCACCATGAAAAACTTCTCCAAAGCTAATGCTGGGCTCCTAAAAACAGAGGTTGCTAACTTCGCGGCACCCATGCAAATGGAGAATAGTTGCATGACCGCTTAATCAAACACCAATGCACTGTACGAACACATATATACAGATGCATGGATCTCTCCATATCCACTAGAACCAAGATGCTCTCCTCCAAAAAAAGGAAGCTAATCTGGTGGTCCCCTGCCATAAAAAAAACTCTACAACAGAAGGAGGAAACTGATGCGGAATAAATTGAAGTCCCAAGACTAGAAAAACTCCCTTATCAGCCTCAACAAAATGTTGAGATCCCTCAACAAATCCTCTAAAGCTAGCTATGAAAACAGAATGGCAGCAAATAGTAAAGACTACCACAAGGCACACTGCTACAGATTGAGGGCTCAGTGTCTGTTATTCTAAAAGTGTATTAATTCTGATTTAAGCACTTGGGCTTCAGGCCAGTTATTTTACATTAAGAGGGTTTGTGGTCTGCACTCTTGTGGGAGGAGAGGCTGGACTCTGCCCTTCTGAGCTGGGAATTTCTGGTTAAAGGCTTATAGTGCCTGCATATTTGAACTGCTTTTTACTGAAATTGGTACACCTTGTTTGCTGTAGCATAGACTAGATCCAGGCCTGCTGATTCTAGCTTTGTTTGTATAACTTGAGCACTAATCCAGGCATTCTTTAAAGTATTCAATTGTATTTATTACTGCTTGGTAGTAACTTGATTAAAGTGTAGCTATCATTCTAAGTCTTTTCGATTAAAAACTTGGGCTTCAGATCAGTTGTTTTACATTAGGAAGGTTTGTGGCCTGCACTGTGGTGGCAGGACTGGTAGCTTACATCCTTCTAAGTTGGGAACTGCTGATTGAGGGCTCAGTGTCTGTTATTCTAAAAGTGTATTAGTTCTGGTTTAAGCACTTGGGCTTCAGGCCAGTTATTTTACATTAAGAAGGTTCGTGGTCTGCACTCTTGTGGGAGGAGAGGCTGGACTCTGCCCTTCTGAGCTGGGAATTTCTGGTTAAAGGCTTATAGTGCCTGAATATTTGAACTGTTTCTTATTGAAATTGGTACACCTTGTTTGCTGTAGCATAGACTAGATCCAGGCCTGCTGAATCTACCTTTGTTTGTATGCTTGTTGTTTGTTTGCTTGTTATTTCCCTGAAACGCTAATTCCACCTAAAACGCGGCTTTTCAGCGCTTCTGTGGATCCCTAGTGATATCTGCATTGCGTACTGTACTTATTTCCTTGTTTCACTTGAAAGAAAGTTACTGTTTGTCATTTTTGCATTTAAGTTACCTGGCACTTGCTCACTTAAGCAATTATATAAGTCAGCACTAAAAAATTAAAAGCACTACACCCTCACAGACTCCCCTTGAGTACCTTGTTCCCCACTGGCCCTTTTTTCAATTATAAAGGAATTCACAATACTATTCTAGCACCAAAGGTCAGTTGTCAATCTCCTCTCCGGTCCAGCTGGTGAATCTGGGAATCTTGAGGCAATGTTACAACTGCCTCATGTACACAGACAACTCTCTCCTCCTCCCAACAAATTCCAACACATGTGAGAGATGCAACCATATAGCCAAACTGGAGGCTAAGCTCTCTCAACTCAGTACTGGCGTAACCAGTCAGGAGAAGAAGGAAACCACACTCACTACAATTCCAGTCTCACATAGACCTACCACGACAGCAAACCAAACACATAAACAAACAAAAACATACTCGGAGGCTCTAAATAAAAATCTGCCTAAGCAGCAGAGACCTCCAAAGCAGACACCCAAGCAACCGCTACCCCAAAACAAAACACATGCAACACATTGCTCACAAAGCCAGTGTGGCGAACAGTCACAGCCCTTAAGGCTAAACAACACACCTGATACACTTGTAATAGGTGACTCTATCGTCAGGCACACTAACCTTCCGCTCACCAGGCTGAACAAGAAGAAGGTCACGGTGAGCTGCCTGTCGGGCGCAAGGATCAGCCACATAACACAAGCACTCAGGTCACTCCAAGGCAAGTACAAATATGACTCAGTCATTGTCCATGCTGGTGTGAATGACCTGAGACATACCTCCCTGGACTACATGAAAAGAGACATAGAGGAGCTCTCTGAGCATGTAGCCCAGGCCGGTATGACCCTGACCTTGAGTAGCATCTTACCCTCACCAAGAATGATGCCACAATATGAAGACAAGATGATCAATTTCAACAATTGGCTTAAGTATTGGTGTCATTCAAAGGGGATCCAATGCCTGTCAGCCTGGGATGACATGCTCGACAAGCCACGATGCTTCACTAGGGACGGCTTGCACCTGTCACCCCTGGGCTTTCGGATATTGGCAAAGGCTCTTGCTACCCCCATAGTGCCTTTTTTAGGCAAGGCTCAAAAGACAAACCCACCTCCATAGGTATCACAAGGGATAAGAAACTGAGTAATGCTACTCAACGCCAGAAGTCTAAACCTCAAGATGCATGCACTCAAAACTCTCCTTAGCATGGAGAACATCGATATCTGTGCAGTAACAGAAACCTGGTTCAAGGTTCCCAAGAGCACCCCAGCACTACCAGGTTATACCTCATACCATGCTTTTTGGGCCCCAAAACTTGGACTGAACCACAAAAGGAGGGGGAGTATCAATAATCGTCAAAGATACCCACACCTCCAGGTTGGTGGCACAGCACGAAGCATCAGAGACTATCCATGTGCAACTAACAGTGAGTAAAACTGCCTTCCAGTTTATAGCCTGCTACAGACCACCCTCCCAAACCCAGGAACCCCACTCGGCCTTCCTGAGAACACTGGAAAATATGAAGGTCTCTCCAAACACCATTATATTGGGCGACTTCAACTACCCAAACATAGACTGGTAGCATTACTCTAGCTCCAACACCCTAGCCCAAAGGTTCCTAAAATTTATAAACTCAAATGCTATGGAACAACTTGTTACCACTCCCACAAGAGGGGAAAACATACTGGACCTGATCATCACCAACATGGGGACTCTATGCTCCAGACCAGAAGTGTATCCCTCACTCGTAAGATCAGACCATAAACTAATCTCACTGGATATTCACATCCCGACCCCACCCCCTGCCCAGAAAACCACAGTGAAAAACGTCTCTAAAGCAAATTTCACACTCCTCAAAACTGAGGTGGAATCCTTCAAATCCCCCGGGCCTGTGGAAAATACGTCCCAGACCGCAGAATCCTTTATAAACACATTCTATGAACACCTTCAGGAATGCATGGATCATGCAATCCCAAATAAAACCAAGACCCAATCCTCCAAAGGCAGACATCCTGTCTGGTGGACCCCAGCCATAAATAAACTATACAATAGAAGGAGGAAGCTACTACATGATAGAGCAAAATCCCAAAAAGGGAAGGCATCTCTGATCAGTATTAGCAAAAAACTACGGGCACTCATAAAATTGTCTAAGGCTAGCTTCGAGAGAAAAATTGCACAGGACACTAAGGATAATCACAAGGCTTTCTTTAGTTATGTTAGGAACCTGGGTGGGAATTCCCAGATATGCTCAGAATTAGTCCAAAATGACAAAAATACACCGAACCCACAGACATTGCCAACATCCTAGCTGACAAGTTCAGTGCAAACTTCTCCCCCCCTCCCCACCAAAAGGGCAAATATCTATCCCAGCAGAGTGCTGCCCCCCTGACATCTCAGATGCTCAGGTAAGAGCCGCCTTCTCCAAAGTAAAAAACACAGCATCAATGGGACCAGACGGTGTCCCGGGCTGTGTCCTACATGAACTCCAAGAAGAGCTAAATCCAAACATAAAACTACTGTTCAATCTCAGCCTTACTACAGGATATGTACCCAAAGAGTGGCGTGTACAGCAACAGTGGTCCCTCTCCACAAAGGTGGTGCCTCAACGGATCCTGGAAACTATCACCCCATAAGCCTGACTAGCTTGGTCTGCATAGCTATGGAAAGGATCATCATGGACCTCATAAATAAAGATATTGGGGATCTACAGACACTGGATCCTACCCAGTTCGGCTTTGTTAAGGGCAGATCCTGCCTCTTAACCTGGTCGATGTCTTTGAAACAGTCACCAAGGCCATTGATGAGGGGAAGGTGGTCCACACAGCCTACCTGGACCTCGCATAAGCCTTCGATACAATACCCCACTCGGGCATTATAGATAAGCTCACCAGCTTAAATATAAACCGCTATGTCACTACATGGGTTGCAAACTGGCTCAAGGACAGAACCCACATGGTTAGAATTGCTGGAGCCATGTCAGACTCCAAACCAGTTACAAGTGGCGTCCCACAAGGCTCAGTCCTGGGACCTCTCTTGTTCGGTATATATTTCTCGGAGGTACAGGCCAACATGGAAGGACTGTGGCTGACCAAGTTTGCAGATGACTGCAAACTGGGTGCCATAATCGACTCTCCAGCCGACACAAGCATCCTACAAAAGAGCCTCATAGAAACAGACAACTGGTGCCAAGCTAAACGCCAAAAAGTGTATAGTCATCCCCTTTGGCAAAAACAAAGTGCCCACAAATTACCACATAGGTGGTAATCCATTAAGTACAGAAGAAGTAATTAGGGACTTGAAGACCCAAGTTGATAGCAATCTCTCATTTGACAACCACGTGGCCAAAGTGGTTAGAAAAACATTTTATATAGCCCACCTAATCATGAAGGGATTCACATCTAGATCAGGGGAGGTCATCATGCCTCTTTACTCATCCCTCATCAGGCCCATAATTGAGTACAATGCCCCTTTTGGGATGTACCTTACCAGACACCTGCAGCAACTGGAAAGACCCCAAAAGTACCTCACCAAGAGGATCAAAGGGCTCAAACAGATGCCATATGCTGCCTGGTTAAAGAAACTCCAGCTCTACTCAGTGTCATACCTCCTGCTCAGAGGCGATCTGTTCTTGACGTATAAAGCCATGTCCAACCCGGAAATAATGGACATGCTGCACCTCAGAAAATCCAAATCCCATCGAGCTACGCGCTTGAGAGACTTGAACCTCAGCACTGAAATAAATAGGACATTCTGGAGGGACAGATTCATAACCCAGAGGCTCCCTTCACTCTGCAATAAAATCCCAATCCAGGTTAGGCAGAGTCCCTCATTGACTCTCTTCAAGAGGAATCCTGATGAGTGGATGGGAGATTGTAGATTTACCCCAGGTATCCCTTCTGTGTCACTGTTAGACAGATGCACAGTTTACTAACCTCGAAAAAGGGCATAGCAAAATTAATTTGAAATGGGTGGCGAAAGCCAAACACACTCTGGCTAGGCTTATAAATGCCCTAGGGCAGATAGCCTAGTATGAACCTATGAACCTATAGTTATCTAAAGAGTCTCCATGGCAATACCCAGATTTGCTCTGAGCTACTGCACAATAGTACCTCCTATACCGAGCCATCAGATATTGCCACTATACTGGCCGACAGATTAAGTGCCAACTTTACCCCTCTCTACCTTCCCAAAGGACCAATTACAATGCCAGTAGATTGCCAGGTGTCCAGTATTACTCCTGCACAGATTAAAACAGCACTGTCTAAGGCCAGGAATACAGCTTCTATGGGACCTGACAGTGTCCCTGACTGTGTTCAGCATGAGCTACAGAGTGAACTGGCACCTCACCTATGTGCCCTGTTCAATCACAGCCTCATTTCAGGCTTTTTCGCTACTGAATGGCACACTGCTACAGTCATCCCTCTCCACAAAGGAGGAGTGACTACATATCCTGGGAACTATCACCCCATTAGCCTGACCAGTCTGATATGCAAAGCTATTGAATGCATTCCCATGGACCTAATAAACAAGGATATTGGGAATCTCCATACTCTGGATCCCGCACAGTTTGGTTTTGTGAAGAGTAGATCACGCCTGCTCTGCTTGATGGACTTCTTTGAGTCATTCACCAGAACTGTGGATGAAGGCAAGGTGGTTCATACAGCCGACCTTGATCTGGCCATGGCCATTGATACAATTCCCCACTCAGGAATCATAGAAAAACTCACTAAGCTAGGCATCAACCCCTATATCACTAGGTGGGTTGCAAACTGGCTCACAGATAGAACCCACAGTGTGAAAATTGCTGACTCCAAATCAGACTGCCGACCAGTCACAGGTGGAGTCCCACAGGGATCAGTCTTGGGTCCTCTCATGTTAGGTATCTACTTGTCAGACATCCAGGCCAACACAAAGGGACTCTGGCTGACAAAGTGCGCAGACGATTGCAAGTTGGGAGCAATTATTAACTCCCTAAGTGATGTTGACATTCTCCAGAAAGGCCTCACTGAGACCACCCAGAACCATGGGCTTAAGCTCAATGCCAAAAAATGTGTTGTCATCCCCTTTGGTAAAAACCCAGTTCCCATGAATTACCACATCAATGGTAGTCCACTGAACACAGAAGGTGTTTTAAGAGATGTGGGAACACAGGTTGACAGCAACCACTCTTTTGACCACCACATTGCCTCTGTGGTCAGAAAGTCCTTCTATGTGGCATATCGCATTACTAAGGGCTTTGCATACAGGAAGAAAGGGGTCATTGTCTCCCTCTACTCTTCCCTAATTAGGCCAATCATCAAGTACAATACCCCATTTGGCATGTACCTCAGTAGACACCTGCAACAACTGGAGAGGCCGCAAAAGTACCTCACAAAGAGGATCCCAGGTCTTAAACACTTGTCCTATATAGACAGACTCAAAAAATTCCAACTATTCTCTGTCTCATATCACCTACTTAGAGGTGATATCTGCTTGACTTGCAAAGCCATGTCTGACCTAGCTCTGTTAGAAATGTTACATCTAAAGAATTCCCAATCCCTCCACACCACACACTCCAGAGACCTCAACCTCATTACCACAATCAATAGAATGTGCTGGAGGGACAGGTTCATATCCCAGAGACTGCCCATGCTATGGAATAGACTTCCCATACATGTCAAACTGAGCACCTCACTGGCCCTCTTCAAGAGAAATCTTGATGAGTGGATAGGAAATAGAAAATTCACCCCAGGTATCACTCCAGTGGCTCTACTCAACAGAGGTACTGGGAACTAAGGTTTGGGTGGCACGATTCCAGGGTAATCCTATGGGCTAGGCTTGTAAAGGCTCCATAGCCATTAGCCTAGTACACAACTATGAACCTATGAACCTAAGAGCAAACAGAGTTGCCAAGAAAACATCAAATGGAAAGTTAATCCAAAGAATGCATTTGACAATACGGCCATTTTAAGAAAATTTAAGCATACATGGGAGAAGTGCCTTATAAAATAATATATAAATATGATGTAACAGCTCACTCCATATCTGATAACAATGGAGTGTTACTCATGGACATTTATGCAGTAAAGGTCATTACTAAATGAAATATATGATGGCTTGATGTTAGTGCAGCAATTCAGTCCACACGCCAATTGTATCTATGATGCAGTGGCAAGGAGAGACAATGCAGATATCAGAATGAAAGAATTCATAAAACACATACTTCTGAAATGTATCATATGTGCTGGTGGATTCCATAAACAAAAACAAAAGCAATAAAAAAAATGATGGCCCTCAAAGGAACCAAACACAGAACTTCCAAACAGCAATATTACATTGCGCTGCATTAGTAAGTGGAACCACTGCTGCACTCATGATGCAAGGATCATGTAACACATTAAGCTGTGTACTTATGCTAAGATTTTTAAATAAGACATTGCAGCCATTAGGAGCCCATATCGTCAGATGACAGGTGAGTGGAAATGACATTTCAGGGGAGCAGAACACATGACAGCAGGATTAATAAAATGCAAATACCTTAATTTGAATCCCTGTCTTTCACAGAGAAGTTGTATACACATGGCCATTAGTAAGTGAAGCCACAGAAGCTACAGAAGAATTTATGCTAAATAGCTGTGAACACACATATGACATGGAAATGTTAGATAAGTATTGAGTGTAAACAAACAGCTAAATATGACATGACAGATAATGGTGGGGATTAAACCCATCAGCTGCTCTACCCATTCACTGTATGAGTTAACCGAGACATGAAATCTCTGAGATGCATGCATCATGTTAACTACACTTTATACATACATGAAATGTCACTGGAACATGATAACAACAAGAATTTGCATTCTACAAGGTAGACAATTATGGATTTCAGCCCCTACTTGCATAAGTAAGGCACTGCACACCAGCACATTCTGAAATGGTGCCTTAGAAGAATCTATCATAAAGTATAACTTACACACACACACACACACACACACACACACACACACACACACACACACACACACACACACGCACACACACATGCACACATATTTCCCGGGAATGTTAGAAAACTGTCAGTAGTACGAAGTAAGTTCATAAACTGTAACAGTCAATAATTCACAATCATTAAACTAATGCAATGGCAATGTACAAATCACTGTATGACGAAAAAGGCACTCGGAAGTTGTGACAATGCAACTAGTAATGCCACCTTATATCACGGTTGCCCAGAGTTATGCATTGGTGGTCACTTTTGTATTACAACAGAAGCTGAATTTCTAGCACATTTGAAGGATTTTATTGGGTTTTTGCTATACACCAGGAAATATTTCTCTTTACTTACTTTATGATTGCTAAATTGCCTTTCTCTAACTGTTGCAAAATGTATACCACAGAAACATGATTTGTCTAGGTGTTCCATCCATTTTTGCCTCTGTATGTGCTGTGATAATGTCACTAGGAAGTTAGTGACTTGGTAGTTCACCATTGAATTGTGATTGTGTAATATGGAATAACATTAGTATAAATTTGCAGCATACAACACTAAGGAGATATCAACCCACCAGCTACTGTATTGATATATCACATAGTAATAACAAGCTGTAATTTACACATAATATGCTACTCATTTTACCCATTATGCATTGCATCTACTTTATTTATTGTAACATCTGAATTGTTTATCAGAATACTACCACATACACATCATTGTATTTGAACTACTGTTGTCCTAACTCAGATTCCCTTGACCTGTGTAGCAAATAATGATGACACACAAAAAGTCTTACATCATGCATCAGAAGGCATACACCTGATGAGATATTGCCGCCAATGTGTATAATGATATCAGTCAGGGTTAAAAGAGACAGCAGCTCTTAGTGCATCAGAATGTCCCATCTGTCAAACTGTTAGCCATGAGTGGAATATCTTATATCATGTCTATTTACTGTTAATATGTCACACATTGCTTTTACACTGCTAAAATGTATACCTCATTGGATTTGAAACTCTGCCCACATAACTCATACTCTTTTGACATGCATATTGGTTACTGATACCACAAAAGTCATTAAACAGTTGTAAGAAGTACACATTTGAAGAGATACTTCCAAAAGTGTATGTGCATTATACTGATCAGGGTTAAAAGGGGCTACAGATGCATGCTAGAACACTAAAACTTCTCTCTTGTGAACATAGGTTACCACGTGCCAGAGTAATGCATGTTACCTTCAAACATGGGTAACCATGATAACTGGTAGGTCGTTTTGTTGAATGTGCTGTATAGAATAACTGTTTTGCTAGGGAGGTTGTGTGTCTGACACACTTATAATAATGCACTTGTTATTCTTTTGTAGGGCATTCAAGGGATTAGAACAAATGGAAATGTGTAGGATTTTGGTGATGCTTTTTGTGGGTACACCTATGTTACTCTCAGGTCCTAGAGAAGACATGGCTTATGTACTTATTAGTAATATTTCCATTTGTTATAATATGCACTACATGTGTAGGACCATGTCTGTTAATTTCAGTTATTATCCATATCTACAAAGATATGCCTAACACACAAGTAGTCAAGGGCACATCTGATCGAAATCCTCAATTTAATGAAGCTGAGAATGAAGTGGTGCTATATGGTAGACAGCTCAGTGCCTTGTGACAGGTTGTAAACAATGTGAATGCTGTGAATGGCCAGGCCTGCAGCTATGATATGGTGTGGTGGAGAGCCAATGAGATGATACACATTTCCACCTACAGAGTAGGGGCCTTGACACAGAAGTATAGAGCTACAAGTGGTGGGCTATCTACAGTACAGCCACTTACAGAAACAGAGGAGATCCTGGCCTTGACAAAGGCAGTACCTCCTCCTCAGAGTTCCATAGTACTTTTCTAGATGTCAGGGCAGAGATGGATAGGCCCTAGAGATTTCAAAAGGTGATGGCCCAGGTATATAGTCCTACTTTTACAAGTCCCTATTTGTAGCTGTTAGTCATATTATTGTTTATAATACCCGTCTCACTATTTGTGTATAGGTACATCTGGCACTGAGGTGGACCAACCACCTGCATAATGTATGGGCACTGGGCATTGTTACATTTAGTTATTTATTATAGTTGTAATGATATCTCTTACATGTGTAGTTATGATGCTGGATGTCAGGGCAGAGATGGATATGCCCCAGAGTATTTCAACAGGTGATGCCTGAGGTATATAGTCCTACCATTACTCTGTCCCTCATTTGCAGCAGTTAGCCATATTACAATTTATAATACCTGTTTCACGTATTGTGTTTAGGTACATCTGGCATTGAGGTGCACCATCTACCTACATAAGGTACTGTATATGCATGGTTACATTTCGTTATTAATCACTATAGTTTTGATGATATCTCTTGCATGTGTAGGTGTGGTGCTCGTGCATGCTTATGCTACATTTTTATACAGTGTATTCATGGGTGAAGCATTATTTGGCATCAGCATTGTAAAATTATCCCTGTCAGATGTTGGTGGATCATCAGCCTCTAATGATGATGGCAGTGATGACCAAGTGGAATCTGGGTATGCAGAGCACATGTCAGACACAGGGAGTGTGACCATAACATTCCCTTCTAAGACTATGAGCACAGTCTCTCTGCCTTCACATACCCATGCCAAATTAACATCTGATCGCGGACAGGTTGAAAGGGACAATATGGATCAGTTAAATGGGGTGGTCTCAGGTATGGCTATCTCAGAATCTGCTCAAAATGAATTAATACTGGACTATACAGTGTCTGTTCTGGATTGTCTATCAGGGGTGAGGGGATGTACTCAAGGCTTGTTATCTGTAACATCCTCAGGTGTAAGCCAACCTGGCCAGGGACATGCAAGGTCCTGCACTTTAACTGCTACATCTGGTTTCAATGCATCTTCACCAAAGAGAGGCCATTCCTGTGGTCTTTATCATGGTCATGCTGATACCTTCTCTGGTGGAACATTACTCACATTCAGGTAGCACAACAACATCTATCTAGGGTCATGGAACAGCCAGTGCAACTACTGGGAGAGGCAATTTTAATTGGTAGGAATTTACATGGGAAGTTGTACCCTCTGCCATGCATGCCTTGGATATGCCCTATAGGCCATGTCCCAATCCTGGCCCATGTGCTAAGACTATTTCCCTGCAGACACACATACACACACACAACACTGACCATAACACATCAACCCCACCCCCACACTGGACATCTAGACACTGCCCATGAGTATACTTATACAGTTTGTTACATCTCAGCAGGAGGATGACAGTTTAGGAATGGTGTGGGGACTGTGGAGAAAGAGAAGATTCAGAAGACAGAGGAGGTTGTCATCAGCATTTGTGAAAGACTCATGGCAGTCAGACTCTGGTGTAAGGACAAAGCACTATTCATAATCTCAGCATATGTCCCACAAAAGGGTTGTGATGGTGAGAAAATAGTGGATTCATACAACAGTTACACGACCTACCAGATAAAGCAAGACAACACAAATTGGTGTTGATAGTGGGTGACCTGAATGAATAGATCAGGACAGGCAGAGCAGGATATGAGAACAGCCTGGATCCATATGGGTGGGACAACAGGAATAAAAAAGGAAAAGTCATTCTAGATTTTTTTCTGGTAAATGACTTGACAGTGACCAACACATGGTTCAACAAGTCACAAGATCACATACAAGAGCAGCCAACATGCAACTAAGATAAACTTCCTTCTAGTAAAGAAAGAGCACTGGGGAAGAATCAGTGATTGCAACCCAGTGAAACATGAAGTCTGTGGTATAAAACAGTGTTTGCCACAATCAGCTGAAAGCAGTGGTCACATAAAGTTCTAAGGCCAGCACAGACTAGGCTGAAGATCTGGAAGTTGACTGTAGATAATGCATAAGACCTTTAGGAATTAATCAAAGCTTTAGCACCTCAGGAAGAACAGGAAATAGGGAAGATATGGATAGGTCCCAGATGAAGAATGGTAGCACCTCAAAATAGCATGTATAAAGACTACAGAACAAATAGATGGCTCAGTCAGGCATGACAATAAGGAAAGCTGGTGGTAGAATACAGAAGTCCAGGAAGTCACGAAAAGAAAGGTGTGCAGGAAGAAGTGGGGGACAGAAAAGATGGACCAGATTACAAATGAATATTAGTTAGCTAACAAAGAAGCTAAGAGGGGAGTTACAATAACAAAATGCAAAGCATTAGAAGCACTCTACAATCTTTCTGGAAAGTGAATCAGTAGATGGTGCAAAGAAATTCTCTCAGGATACAAGGCAAAGACAGACAGATAAATTAGAGATTCATCATACTCCCTTCATAAGGGATGCCAGCAACAATCTGTTTATAAGAACACAACACATCAGAGGTAGATGGAAGGATTACTTCAAGCAGTTTCTGAATGAAAAAAAAAAACACAGAAACTGTGTTGCCACAGATATGGCCTAAGATGAGAGAAGAAGAGGAGCCCACTCTAGAAGAAGTAAGAACAGCACTAAGGAAAATGAAGTCGGGAAAGCAGGAGGCTCAGATGAGGTCACAGCAGATATAATAAAAACATTGGGTAAGATGGGGGATAAATAGCTCCTGTGAGTACTCATAGCAGCATGAATAGAAAGGCATATCCTAGATGACTGGAGAATAAGCATCATAGTGACAGTACTCAAAAACAAAGGGGACATATACAACTGTGTACAGTATAGATGTATCAAACTCCAGTCACACTGCATGATAGTTCTGGAAAGGATGACTGATAATTGAATATGTAGAGCAGTAGAAAGTAAGATGGGAGATGAGCAGTTTGGATTCAGATTAGAATATAGTACCACTGAACCGATGTTTACAGTGAGAAAGATGTCTACTCATCTAGGGGACTTTTTTAAGAAGGTCTCCAAAGCAATGGATGAGGGCAAAAGTGGAGCCCCTCAGGGATCGGTCCTGGGACCAATCTTTTTTGGCATTTACTTCTCTGAAGTCACGGCCAATGTCATTCGCATTTGACTACATTTGCAGATGATTGCAAATCAGGAGCTGTCATTGAATTACACACCAAAACAAATGTTATCCAGGAAGGGCAGACACAGACAAACAGCTGGCGTCAGAGTCATGGACTAAACCTAAATGCCAAGATATGCATAATAGTATCCTTTGAGAAGTCATCCACCCCTGGTAACTATCATATTGACAACACACCCCTTAGAGTTGACCCAGTTGTCAGGGACTTAGAGACACAAATATGCAGTAATATAGCATTTGACCATCATGTGTTTACAGTAATGTGGAAATCATTCTATTTTGCGCAACTTAATAAAGGTACGACATCTAGTTCCAAAGAATTCATTGTTCCATTGCATTTGGCATTCATCAGACCTATCAAATGATAAGAGGATCATAGGAGGTTACTAGGCTAGTGGCCCTTGGGCTCTTACAAGCCTAGCCAGGAGTTTATCCCCAACAAAGAAACCTCAGTCAGCACTTGTGACTCCTGTTAATGAGGGGCACTGTTGAAACCCCTGGGACAATTTTATGGATTCCCATCCACTCATCAATGTTACTCTTGAAGAGGGTCAGTGAAGTACTCTGACATGTATGGGAAGTCTATTACAGAGACTGGGCAGCCTCTGGGAGACAAACTTGTCTCTCCAGCAGGTTTTGCTGATGTTGTATATTAGATTTAGACCTTTTGAGTGGGTAATGTGTGAGGATTTAGACTGATGGATATTGAGCATCTCTAATATGATAGGGTCTGATAGTGCCTTGTAGACAAGATATAGAGCACCTCTGAGCAATCTATATTATAGCGAGTAGAGTGATAGTGATTTGAGCCTGTCCACATAACACAGGTGTTGGAGGCCATGGATTCTATTTGTGAGGTATTTCTGTGGCCTTTCCAGTTCATGCAGGTGTTTGGAGAGGTACATACCAAACAGGGTGTTATACTCAGTTACTGGCCTAATGAGGGAGGAGTACGGGGAGGTAATAACCTCCTTTTTTCTGGATGCAATCCATTTACTTATGAGATGGACCAAGTAAACAACTTTTCTGACCACTGCCACTACATGATGGTCAAATGTGTGATTGTTCTCAACCCGATTATCTGGGTCTCTCATCACAGGTTGTGTGCTTAGGGGTTTTCCATAGATGTGGTAATCAGTAGGGGCAGTGTTTTTGCTGAATGGTATGATAATACATTTTTTTGCTTTAAACGTAAGGCCATGACTTTGGCACCCGTCATTTGTTGCTGTGAGACCTTCTTGCAGTATATTAACATAATTTCTGAACTCAATGGCAGCACCCAATGTACAGTCATCTGCAAACTTGGTCAGCCACCCACCTTTTGTCTTTGCCTGGACCTCTGAGAAGTAGATGCCAAACAGTAGGGGTCCCACAACAGATCCCTGGGAACACCACAGCTGAGATTTCTACTGTCAGATGTGGAGGCACCTATTTTGACCTTGTGGGTCCTATCAGCGAGCCTGCTGGCCACCCACCAGATGAGATAGGGATTTATGCTAAGTTGCCTTAGCTTTTTGATGATGCCCAAGTGGGGGATTATGTCAAAGGCCTAGGCCAAGTCAAGGTAAGCTGTATGTATTGATTTTCCCTACTCCAGGGCATTGGTGACAGTCTCAAAGAAGTTAGCCAGGTTCAACAGCTAAGATCTGCCCTTGACAAATCCAAACTGGTTGGGGTCAAGTGCTTGGAGATTGCCTATGTCCTTGATTATGAGATCCGTAATAATACAATCCATGGATTTAAGGATCAGACTTGTCAGGCTAATGGGGTGATATTTCCCAGGGTCAGTAATGGGCACTTCCTTTGTGCAAGGGGATGACAATGGCAGTTCTCCACTCTGTTGGAATGAAGCTTTTACTTAAGCTAGTTCTTGCTGGAGATGGTGCAGAATACAGCCTGGGATACTATCAGGAACCATGGAACCTGTATTCTTCGAATTAGATAGGGCCTTTAACACTTTATCTACAGACATGTTAGGTGCCTGACAAGTATCAGGGATGTTGAATGGGCCTTTTGGGGGGATAGGGTGTGAAGTTTGTGCTGAACCTATCTGTTATCATGTTGGCTATGTCAACAGGATCAGTGTAAGTGGTACCGTTAAGTACTGATTCGGAACAAACCTGGAATTTGCCATGGAGGTTCCTGATATAACTGAATAAGGCTTTGTGGTTTCCCTTTGTTTCAGAGGCCAGTTTAAATTCATAACTGAGAAAATAGGTGCTCCCACCGCAAAAGAAACATAGAACTCAAAAAAACAAAAAAAGACCCAAGCAGCACAGGATACTCCAATTTATTGTCACAACACAGGATAAGCAGAATTCCACACACTAAGTGCTTTCACCATGTAGCAATGGTTTCTTCAGAGTAGAGTGGGAACATTCAATCCATACATTTAAAAAGCTTGACATCACCTACACTCAGCCAATCATAACATAAAAACAATTAGTAAATACTGCGAACAGACATCCATGCAAAATCTGTTCCTATATTCTTAAAAATGCTATATGAAATGCATATATAATATAATATGATGTAATATATATATATATATATATATATATATATATATATATATATATATATACATTTTATGTCAAAGTCTTAACAATTTACTATATAAAAATGTAAAAATATATATGTTTACATATATAAATAAATGTATTATAGCATACAATTTTACCAAAATACTAAAACATGAACTATAATAACTCTTCTTTAAATATTAAATACTAAAAAATACTAATGAATTAATATAAATATGTATGTACAATTAATTATAACTCAATAGCTCTGGTTTTAAGTATAGGCAATAGAGCAACATTCTCATTCAATCCAGGTAGGCACATATAATTTGAAGGTTTCCACTAGTGATCTAATTTGCTTGATGAGGCTAAGGAGGGAGTTTTTCCAATTTGTAATTTGTTCCTTTTTACCCTTGAACAACAGTTTCTTCCTTTTATTGCAAAACCTGTTGATAGAGGATGCCCACCAGACAAGTTTATGTTTCCTTGAGGATGAAGTTTTAGTTCTGTTGGGTATGGCTGAGTCCATGTAGTTGTACAGGTGCTTGTATACTGCATTGGCATACTGACAGCATAGGTGGACGGTGGTGTCAAGCTACTGATACCCTTCCATAGGAGGTTGTAGTCAGTTCTGAGAAGTTTTCTAGCCTGGTTACTGATAGATATTATAAATATTTTTTCCCCAAAGCAATAATGAAATTAAATGTATGCTTCAATGCAATGGATGTATGCTTCTTATTAATACAAGGTTTTGACTTGTGAAGCAAGGGTTAATTTGATATAAAGTTTTAAAATAAATGCTTGTTTGTAAAAGCAGAAACTGCAAGGCCAAACCACAGAAGACATGTGCTTAGATAGCATGACAATGCAGATTTAAGAATAACAGCTGTCAGACACCTGCAAGAATGAAACATGCTTAGTTACCTTTTACTGTAAATACTTATTTTAGTTAGCTTTTACTGTAAATGCATGCTGTGGGCTAAATGGCATCCTGTTATAATAACAAGGACGTTTGTTCTATAGGGACTTTTCAGAAAGTTTTCAGTTGTGGGAATGAAGAACATAAATCAGTCATGCAGACCACAAGGACATTACAAATAACATTAGTTGCCCTTTGAAAAGGGTATATAAACTGGACATTGTTTCTCTTCTTCAGCGATGTTTTGATTGAGTGTGCATCGATCTCTATAGTGAGAATCAAAAAGACTCTTTTCTCGCTGTGTTATAATAGAATTTAAATAATCTCAGACAGTGTAACTGTTTGGACAGATTAAACTATAACGGAAACAGCAGTATGGTGTGAGTCTGGTTACTTCTGACATTTTCACAACAATTTAACAGTGGCAAGCCAGCTTGGATGTGACCTTTTCTATCCGTTGCCAGCAGTTACTGTTCATTTAGTGCCATGATTTATACATGAATTCCACAGGTCGACAGATTCAGTGCTTCTCTTGGGTGGATTCTGAGATAACGTTGTTTCATCTGTCTAACAAAGTTCCACAATCAATTCGTCTGTTGAAGTACACTGTGTCTTCGAAGTGACTTCAGCCTGATCACTTGTCATCTACACAAAATATGGTAAATTCTTCACAGTTATAACATGGATGCCAGTAGAAACTTGATTTTACAATGCCCACATTTTGTATAGAAAGATTTGCTTGATACACTGGACAAAAGTCTGATATTATTTACAGGCATGGTTTAAATCTTCTGTGTCAGACATAAAATGTAACTCTGAAATTTTTAATGTTCAAGAATTAGATAACAGTTGTGTTTGTAAATGCATAAATGTCTGTGATCCATGCATTACAAAATGTACAGCAATTCAGAAAGACTGCTTTTTATAGGTTCATAGGTTCATAGGTAGATACTAGGCTATCTGCCCTAGGGCATTTATAAGCCTAGCCAGAGTGTATTTGGCTTCTGCCTCCCTATTAGATTAGCCTACTGTGCCTCTGTAGAGTAGGTCACAGAAGGTACCCTTTTAAGATTAGTTTACTGTGCCTCTGTCTAGCAGGGACACAGGGGAGATCCCAGGGGTGAATTTGCGATTTTCCCATCCACGCGTCCAAATTTCGCTTGAAGAGGGTCAGCGAGGGGCTATGTCTAACATGAATTGGGATTCTATTCCAGAGTGAGGGGAGCATCTGGGAAATGAATCTGTCCCTCCAGCATTAGGTCCCTGGCACGTGTAGCTCTAAGGGACTTGGATTTTTTGAGGTGGAGCATGTCCATTAATTCTGGGTTTGACATGGCTTTGTACGTCAGGCATAGATCGCCTCTGAATAGGTGGTAAGCAACTGAGTAGAGCTGGAGTTTCTTTAGTCAAGCTGCATAGGACATCTGTTTGTAGCCCATGATCCTCTTGGTGAGGTACTTTTGGGGTCTCTCCAGTTGCTGCAGGTGTCAGGTAAGGTACACCCCAAAAGGGGCATTGTATTCAATTATGGGCCTGATGAGTGACGAGTAGAGGGGCGCAATGACCTCTCTTGATCTAGATGAGAACTCTTTCGTGATAAGGTGGGCTATATAGATTGTCTTTCTAACCACTTTGGCAACGTGATTATCAAAGGAGAGATTACTATCTACGTTGATCCCCAAATCTCTAATTACTTCTTCCATACTTGGATTACCACCTATGTGATAATTTGTGGGCACCTTGTTTTTCCCAAAGGGGATGACTATGCACTTTTTAGCATTTAGCTTGAGGCCGTGGTGCTGGCACCAAGTATCCGTCTCTGTGAGACCCTTTTGGAGGATGCTTGTGTCAGCTGGAGATTCGATTATGGCCCCCAGTTTGCAGTCATCTGCAAACTTTGTCAGCCATAATCCACCTGTGTTAGCCTGAACCTCAGGGAAGTATATACTGAACAAGAGAGGTCCCAGAACTGAGCCCTGTGGGATGCCACTTGTAACTGGTTTGGATTCGGACATGGCACCTGCGATTCTGACCATGTGGGTTCTATCTCTGAGCCACTTTGCAACCCATCTTGTGATACAGGGGTTGATATTTAAGCTGGTAAGCTTATTTATGATGCCCGAGTGGGGTATTGTGTCGAAGGCTTTTGCGAGGTCCAGGTAGGCTGTGTGGACTACCTTGCCCTCACCTATGGCTTTGGTAACTGTTTCAAAGAAATCAACTAGGTTTAAGAGGCAAGATCTGCCCTTAACAAAGCCAAATTGGGTAGGGTCCAGTATCTGGAGGTTCCCAATGTCTTTGTTTATGAGTTCCATGATAATACGCTCCATAGCTTTACAGACCAGACTAGTCAGGCTTATGGGGCGATAGTTTCCGGGGTCCGTTGTGGCACCACCTTTGTGGAGTGGGACCACTGTAGCTATACGCCATTCTTTGGGTACATATCCTGTAGTAAGGCTAAGTTTGAACAGTGACTTAATGTGAGGGTTCAGTTCTTCTTGGAGCTCATGTAAGACACAGCCTGGGACACCGTCCAGTCCCATAGATGCTGTGTTTTTTGCTTTGGAGAGGGCAGCTTTCACCTGTGCATCTGTGATGTCAGGGAGGTTACATTCAGTTGGGATAGGCATTTGCTCCTTTGGGGAGGAAAGGGGGGAGAAGTTTGCGCTGAATCTGTCTGCCAGGATGTTGGCTATGTCTGTAGGTTCGGTATATTTTGTACCATTATGTAACAATTCAGAGCATATCTGGGAGCTTCCGCCCATGTTCTTGACATAGCTAAAGAAGGCCTTGTGATTATCTTTAGTGTCTAGGGCAAATTTTCTTTTGAAACTGGCCTTTGATGATTTTATGAGGGATCAAATTTTCTTGCTAATACTGACCAGAGATGCCTTCCCTTTTTGGGATTTTGCTCTGTCATGTAGTAGCTTCCTCCTTCTGTTGTATAGCTTATTTATGGCCGGGGTCCACCAGACCAGTCTCCTGTTTTTGGAGAAGTGAGTCTTGGTTTTATTTGGGATAGCATGATCCATGCATTCCTGCAGGTGCTCATAGAATGCATTTGTAAAGGATTCTGCGGATTGGGCTGTATTATCCTCTGGCCCAGGGGCTTTGAAGGATTCCAACTCAGTCTTGAGAAGTGCAAAGTTGGCTTTTGAGAAATTCTTTACAGTGATTTCTTTGGCTGAGGTTGGGGACGGGATATGGATGTCCAGGGAAATTTGTTTATGGTCTGATCTTACCAATAAGGGGTTTACCTCTGGTGTGGAACATAGAGTCCCCATGTTGGTGATGACCAGGTCCAATATGTTGTTCCCTCTAGTGGGAGTGGTGACCAGTTGTTCCATTGTGTTAGAGTTTATAAATTCAAGGAACCATTGGGCGAGGGTGTTTGGGCTTGAGTAGTTTTCCCAGTCAATGTTTGGGTAGTTGAAGTCACCCAGTAACATAGTGTTTGGAGAGACCTTCATATTCTCCAGTGTTCTCAGGAATGCCAAGTGGGGTTCCTGTAATAGGAAAGTAAATTTCCAAAATTATGTCTATCTTGTCACAGGAGTCTAGTATGTAAGCCATACCGTAAGATATATCATATAAAAATAATCTGTTTGATTCTAGCGTTGTAAGTTCTCAACATACACAACAGTTAAATGTACCTTCTGCAGTCATGCCTTTGTCAGATATAATGCAATCTGTTCAACATTTTCTTTAATGTCTTAAGGCTTTACATAAATCTCATACAGTGCACATGTATGACAATTACTGTCAGTAATGTAATAGACTACATAAAATATTATTTATAATAAATCTTGCAAATGCACAGAAAGAAAGTTCTAACATAGTAAAGTGTGCTATTAATATTAACCTTTCAAAGAAAAGGTTTTCACAGCTTTTCAAAATTTCCCTAGGGACAGTAGTAAGGGTCAATAATGCCATCTAGAGGAAGAGACTCAGCATTAGTATTCAAACTTTACAGAATTACATTTATGGTTTAAAAGAGGAATCAGATAGAGCCCAACAATATTTACTAAGGGCACATACTACAGGGGTTAATCTGACAAGACAGTAAGAGAAAGCCCAACAAGATTTACAAGGGACACAAAATACACCAATTGACAATGTTCAGCAAAGATGGCAGTTATTTCTCCTGCTGATATTTATCAATAGTCTTGTTTATTGCAGACTCTGCCTCAGTGCTAAGACAAAAAAGGAATGTTGTTTCAATATGTTGGCATTTAAACAATGGTTGACATACACTGTGTGGTCTATTTGAAATTATGCTTTATTTAATTTTTTTTTTGCATTTATTCCAAAAAAAAAAAAAATCTAAGCTTGTTTCCTGTCTTTTCTGAAACTAGTCTAGTCCAGATACAGATTTGCTGTAACCAGGACTGTTTGCAGCACTAAGTAGCCTATCTACCCCACGAGTGATTTCTGGCCCAGAAATTGTAGTTTATTGGCTGTTTGGCAGTTTTTCCACCTCTTTCAACTTTCTGGTTTAAACGACCATGTTTGCACTTGTTTCCCACCTTTCCTGTAACTAGTCTAGTCTAGATACAGATTTGCTGTACCCAGGACTGTTTATAAGCTTCAGAGCCCCCCAAGCCTTTTTGTGTTGCAGGGAAGCCTTCTAGCTTATCAGTGGGAGTGGTAAGCACTAGGTAGCCTATCTACCACAAGAGTGGTTTCTGGGCCAGAAATTATAGTTTATTGGCCATTTGGCAGTTTTTTCCATCTCTTTCAACTTACTGGTTTAAAAGCCCGTGTTTGTGCTTGTTTCCCATCTTTACTGTGACTAGTCTAGTCCAGATACAGATTTGCTGTATCCAGGACTGTTTGTAAGCTTCTGAGACCCCCAAGCCTTTCTGTGTTGGAGGGAAGCCTTCCAGCTTATAAGTGGGAGTGGTAAGCACTATGTATCCTATCTGCCACAAGAGTGGTTTCTGGCCCAGAAATTGTAGTTTATTGGCTGTTTGGGCAGTTTTTCCATCTCTTTCAACTTACTGGTTTAAAAGCCTGCATTTGCACTTGTTTCCCATCTTTCTTGTAACTAGTCTAGTCCAAATACAGATTTGTTGTATCCAGGACTGCTTGAAAGCTTCTGAGTTCCCCAAGCCTTTCTGTGTTGGAGGGAAGCCTTCTAGCTTGTTAGTGGGAGTGGTAAGCACTAGGTACCCTATCTACCACAAGATCCAGGTACAGATTCTTAGTTTTAGCACTTGAATTTGCTTATTCGTGCTCAGCACTTGTTCAGAACATGTTGTTGGCACTAAATAAGCTACAAATTACTACAGCACTCAGACTTCCTGTTTACCTAGAGGAAACCAGTTTTTGTACTTACGTTCCTCACTTGCTTAGAGAAAAACAGCTCTTGTACTCACTTTCCTCACTTGACTAGAGTAAAATATTTTTTATATTTAGACAGGTCCAAGAGTCAGCTCCAACTGTTCTCTCCTGTCTATCTGATGAATCTGGGCATCTTGGGGCAATGTAGCAATTGCCTCATGTACACAGACAACCCTCTCCTCCTACCACCAAACACCACAACCTGTGAGAGATGCACTTATCTAGCCAAATTGGAGGTAATGCTCTCTCCAACCAAGACTAAACTTGACAGTCAAGAGGAGAAGGTAAACACTTGCACCACACCACACTCATCACATAGACCCACTAAACCTACACCACCAAAATCCACACATAGAAACACAAAAACATTTGCAGAGGCTCTCATTAATAATCTGCTCAAGCAACAGAGACCTCCAAAGCAGAAACTCAAGCAACCTCTACCCCCCTAACATAACCCAAATGACACATAGCCCACAGACTTAGTGTGCCAATAAACCACAACCCATAAGGCAAAACAACGCACCCATCACAATAGTCATATGCGACTCTATAGTCAGGCACACTGATGTCCCACTCACTAGGCTAAACAAGGAGAAGGTTACTGTTAGCTGCCTGCCGGGTGCCAGGATCCGCCACATAACCCACACACTCAGGTCACTCCACAATAAGTACAAATATGACTCTGTCATTGTCCATGTTGGTGTGAATGATCTGAGATGTACCTCCCTGGACTACATGAAAAGAAATATGGAGGAGCTTTCCAATCTTGTAGCCCAGGCAGGTATGACCCTAGCCCTCAGAAGCATCCTGCCATCACCCAGAATGATACCACAGTACAAGGACAAAATGATTGACTTCAACAATTGGCTAAGCATCTGGTGTCATTCTAAGGGGATCCATTATATGTCTGCCTGGGAGGACATAGTCGACAGACCACGATGCTTTGCCAGAGATGGCCTGCATCTGTCACCCCTGGGATTCCAGATACTGGCTAAGGGTCTTGCCACCCCTATAGTGCCTTTTTTAGGAAAGATTCAAATGAGAAATTCACCATCATAACAGGAACAGGCAAGCAAAAACTGAGGGTAATGCTACTCAATGCTAGAAGTCTAAATTTCAAAATGCACTCACTCGAGGCACTTCTTAAAATGGAGAACATCGATATCTGTGCAATGACTGAGACCTGGATCAAGGATCTAGAGAGCACCCCTGCATTACCAGGCTATAACTCATACCACACTTTTCGGCCATCTAACCTGGACCAGAACACAAAAGGTGGAGATGTTTCCATATTCATTAAGAATATCCACACAACTAGGCTATTTGCACAACATAATGCATCCAAGGTTATCCAAGTGCAACTAACTCTGGGCAAAGCTACAATCCAAGTTGTAGCTTGCTACAGATCCCCCACCATGCCCCAGGATTCCCACTCCTCTTTTCTTGACATACTGTAAAATATTAGGGTTCAACCAGACACCCTAATAATGGGTGATTTCAACTATCCCACCATTAACTGGGAAAACTACTCATGTGCCAACTCTTTCACTCAACGCTTTCTGGGATTCATAAATTCCAATGCCCTGGATTAACTTATCCACACCCCCACCAGGGGCAACAATATCCTAAACCTAGTCATTACCAACATGAGTGACCGGTGTTCCACACCGGAAGTCAACTCCTCGTTGGTTAGATCCGACCATAAGCTAATCACCCTATATATCTGTATCCCGACTCACCCATCATCATCATCATCATCCCCTTTTTCCCATTTACATGGGATCGGGGTATCATATTAACTGTCGCCATCTCTCTCGATTCAATGCCACTCTCCTGCCTTCTTCAACACTCATGCCTGACTGTCGCAAATCTACTTTCACACAATCCATCCACCTCTTTGCTGGACGCCCTCGCTTCCTCTTGCCTTCTTCCTGTCTGTCCCAAATCTCCCTCACCAGATTGTCTTCTGCTTTTCTACACATGTGCCCATACCATCGTAATCTGTTTTCTTTGATCTTTTCTGCAATTGGAGCTACTTTGGCTTCTGCTCTTATGTCCTCATTTCTTCGCCTGTCCCGCAGTGTGCATCCTACCACCTTTCTCAGGCATTTCATTTCCATCACCTCTAGCTTCTTCAACTGTTCTGCCTTTACTGCCCAGGTTTCTGTACCATACAGTAGTACTGGTCGCACCACTGTCTTGTACACCTTACTTTTCAGCTTCTTTGGCATTCTTCTGTCATATACTACACCTGATACTGTATGCCAGTTGGCTGCAGCCCCTCTGATTCTAGCTTTGACCTCTTCATTCAGACTACCCTTCTCCTCAACCACCCCTCCCAGATACTTGAAGCTGTTTACCTGTTCCACTATCTTCCCATCTATCTCTATTCTCAGCTTCTTCTGATTTCCCCAATCTGCTGCCATTACCACTGTCTTATATGTGCTTGGTTTCATCCCATGTGCCTTCAGATTTGCATTCCATTCTCCTATCCTTTGCTGAAGTTCTAGATCAGAGTCTGCCTGTACTGCCACATCGTCTGCATACAGCAGCTTTGTTGCTCTGACCCCTCCAACCTGTTTGCTGATGTAGTCCATTACCAGTATGAACAGCAGTGGGTTCAGAGCTGAACCCTGGTGTACACCCACTCCCTCTGGGAACCCCTCAGTGAGGCCAAACACTGTTCGTACTTGAGTCACTGGGTCCTTGTACATAGCCTGTACTAATTCTACCAATGTTTCTGGGACTTCAAACCACCACAGTACTGCCCAGATCAGCTTTCTTGGGACCTTGTCATATGCTTTCTCCAACTCTAGGAAAGCCCAGTTTGACTCTCTCCTCTTCTCTAGTTTCTTCTCAAGTATCTGTCTCAATGCAAACATCGGGTCAATTGTGCTGCATCCTGATCTGAATCCGAACTGTTCATCTCCCATCTTACATTCTACTATTCTGCGTATCCGTTTATCAATCACCTTCTCCAGAACTTTCATGCAATGTGGTAGGAGTTTGATGCCTCTGTACTGTCCACAGTTGTGAATGTCCCCTTTGTTCTTGTACACTGGCATGAGTATGCTTATTCTCCAGTCATCTGGAATACGCCTTTCTCTCCACACTGCAATTAGTACCCTCAGGAGCCATTTCTCCCCTAGCTCACCCAGCATCTTTATCATATCTGATGTGACCTCATCTGAGCTTGCTGCTTTCCCTGACTTCATTTTCCTTAGTGCTGCTCTTACTTCTTCTAAGCTGGACTCCTCTTCTTCTCTCACTGTAGGCTGTTTCTGGGGCAGTACCGCTTCTGTGGGGTTTTCTTCATTCAGAAGCTGCTGGAAATACTCCTTCCATCTGCCTTTGATGTCCTGTGGGCTGGTAAGCAGGTTGTTGCTGGAATCCCTTATGAAGAGTGTCTGACTATCTTCTTTATCTTTCTATCTTTGCCTTGCAACCTGGTACAGTTTCTTTGTGCCCCTTACTGAGTCACTTTCCAGAAGCTGATAGAGTGCCTCTGATGCCCTATTCTTTGCTATTGCAACTTCTTTCTTAGTTTCTTTGTTAGCCAACCAGTAGTCCTTCCTAGCTTGGTCAGTCTTTTCAATCTCCCACTTCTTCCTGCACTCCTTCTTTCTTTTGATTACTTCCTGCACTTCTGCATTCCACCACCAGCTTTCCTTATGTACCTTATTTCCATACCTGGCTTGGCCACATATCTTTTCTGTAGTCCTAACACATGCTGTTTTTAGGCGCTGCCACTCTTCTTCAACTCCACCTATTTCATCCTCTTCTTGGGGCGCGAGAGCCCTGAGTAATTCCTTAAACTGCTGTACTTTCTCTCCAGTCAACTTCCAGGTCTTCAGCCTGGTCTCTGTTGACCTTATAGCCTTCTCTGACCACTGCTTGCAGCTGATTGTGGCAACTACTGGTTTATGCTGTGAACCGACTGTTTCACTGGGGAAGACTTTGCAATCATGGATTCTACCACAGTGCCTTTTCCTTACTAGGAGGAAGTCAACCTGAGTTGCATGTTGGCTACTCTTGTATGTGATCTTGTGACTGTCTCTCTTTCTGAACCATGTGTTGGCTACTATCAAGCCATTTGCCAGACAGAAGTCTAGAATGGCTTCTCCTTCTTTATTCCTATTGCTCCACCCATGTGGACCCAGGCAGTCCTCATATCCTGTTCTGTCTGTCCCGATATGTGCATTTAAGTCACCCATTATCAACACCAATTCATGTTGTCCTGCTTTATCTAGTAGGTTCTGCAACTGCTGTCTGAATGCACTCTTTTCCTCACTATCACAACCCTGCTGTGGGGCATAGGCTGAGCTTATGAATACTGTCCTATCATTACACTGGAGTCTGATTGCCATGAGTCTGTCATTAATTCTGATGATATCCCTCACTGACTTCTGAAGCCTCTGTCTCACCACAATTCCTACACCATTTCTAGCCTGTCCACCACCTGAGTAGTACAGTCTGGATCCCAAGCCAAGTGACTTTGTTGCACTGCCCTTCCATCTCGTCTCTTGGATACATATCCCAACTCACCCACCATTAAGGAAACCATGGTAAAAAATTTCTCCAAAGCCAATTTCATGCTTTTTAAGACAGAAGTGGTGAACTTCATGACACCCATGCAGATGGACAAAACAGTTATGACTGCAGAATCCTACACAAATGCACTCTATAAGCACTTACACGAGTGCATGGATTGTGCTATCCCAAACAGAACAAAGACGCCATCCTCCAAAAAAAGTAAGCCAATCTGGTGGTCCCCTGCCATAAACAAACTCTACAACAGATGGAAGAAACAGTTGCAAAAGAGAGTAAAATCCCATGAGTGGAGGAGCTCCCTGGTCAGCCTCAGCAAGAAGCTGAGATCCCTTATAAGATCCTCCAAAGCTAGTTACGAAAACAAAATTGCCACTGATTCTAAGGGCAACCACAAAGCATTCTATAGCTATGTCAAGAATCTCAATGATAACACACAGATCTGCTCTGAGTTACAGCACAACGGCACAAAAATTACAGAACCAATCGATATTGCCAACATCCTGGCAGATAGGTTCAGTGCTAACTTTACCCCCCTCTCACACCCTAAAGGGCCCATATCTATACAGGAAGAATGCAGAGTCCCTGCAATCACATTTATGCAGGTAAAAACTGCACTCTCTAAAACCAAAAACACAGCATCCATGGGACCAGACAACATCCCAGGCTGTATTTTACATGAACTTCAGAACGAACTGGCTCCCCACCTAAGCACCATGTTCAATCATAGTCTCACATCAGGCTTTGTGCCCATTGAATGGCACACAGCAACATTTATCCCACTCCACAAAGGAGGAGCCACCACTGATCCTGGGAACTATTGCCCTCTTAGCCTGACGAGCCTGGTCTGCAAGGCCATGGAACGTATCATCATGGAACTCATAAACAAAGACATTGGTAACCTCCCATCTCTGGACCCCACCCAGTTCGGGTTTGTGAAAGGCAGAACATGCCTTCTGAACCTGATCGACTTCTTTGAGGCAGTCACCAAAGCCATAGATGAGTGTAAGGTGGTTCACACAGCCTATCTTGACCTTGCCAAGGCTTTCAACACCATCCCCCATTCTGGAATTATAGCTAAACTCACTAAACTAGGTATAAATTCCTATGTCACAAGATGGGTTGCCAACTGGCTCACTGATAGTACCCACACTGTAAAAGTTGCAGACGCCAAATCTGACTTCAACGCAGTGACAAGTGGAGTACCACAGGGTTCAGTCCTGAGACCTCTCCTGTTTGGTATCTACTTCTCTGAAGTACAGGCTAACACAGAAGGCCTCTGGCTAATGAAATTTGCAGATGACTGCAAACTATGAGCCATAGTAGAGTCCCCAAATGTTGTGGACATCCTACAGAAGGTCCTCACTGAGACAGATGCCTGGTGTCAGAGGCATGGTGTCAAGTTCAGTGCTGAAAAGTGCATTGTCATCATCTTTGGTAAAAACTCTGTACCCATGAACTACTACATAAACGGCAGTCTACTTAACACTGAATGTGTGATGAGACCTTGGGACCCAGGTGGAATGTAGTCTCTCCTTTAATAATCACATCGCCACAGTAGTCAGGAAATCCTTCTATGTGGCACACTTCATCACAAAAGGGTTCTCATCCAGGAAAAAAGAGGTCATTGCTCCCCTCTACTTGGCACTCATTAGACCCATTATGGAATACAATGCCCCTTTTGGAATGTACCTCACAAGACATCTGCAGCAGCTGGAAAGGTCACAGAAGTACCTCACAAAGAGGATTACTGGCCTTAAACCCAGAGCTGTTGGACATGCTACACCTAAAGAAATTCCAGTCCCTCTGAGCTACATGCTCTAGGGACCAAAACCTTGTCACCACAATAAACAGGACATGCTGGAGGGATAGATTCCTGTCCCAGAGACTTCCTATACTCTGGAACAAGCTACCCATGTCAAGCAAAGTTCCTCATTAGCAGTCTTCAAGAAAAATCTTGATGAGCACATGGGAAATAGGGAATACACCCCAGGGATCACTTTTGTGGCTCTGCTTAACAGGGGCACAGGAAATTAACTTTCTTGGGTGATGCAAGCCAGGGAACTTTGTTGGCTAGGCTTACTTAGGCTCTTGGGCCGATAGCCTAGTACCTACCTATCAACCTATGAACCTACGTTTAAAGTCATATATAAAAGCAGTAAAACATGTTTTATAGCATTTTTAATCTGTCAGTATTTACAGTGACAGTGCCTATGTGGTAAATTCTTTACACTTACACATTCCAGTTTGGGTCAGAAGGGGATTCACTAACAGTGTTGGCAAACCCCTAAAACATTCTCCAGTACTATGGGAGTTATGGGCATTGATTCCCAGAATGAAATTACAGGGGAAAGTTTAGCATTGTCAGAATCAAAGCACATAAATGTAATACAGAAGAGGCTACAGGGAATGCTTTGGCACATGCCAAAGCAAAGCAAGCAGCTGAAACAGGTGAGTGTCTAGACTTGTATAACTGTTTTAAACACACTGACAAGGTAATGCCAATTTCCACCATTTAAAAAATTAAAAAAAAAGCCTATTTGAAAATAATCAGACAGACAATCTAAATAACATGACAGAAAAAAAACAATAGATGTTTTGGTCAGGCATGATGGTATGTTAAGGCAATTTCTTCAGCTAGTTAATGACATTCTGCAAAATGCAGATGCAGCTTTAAAATCAGTTTCTGCCAGACAGATAGATACAGACTCAGAGATTACACATCTCAAACTCCACCTGGAGCAAGATACAGCCAGAGTGTTAGACAGTTTAAAAAAAGTAGGCAGTATTGCAGATGCACTTAGGAAATGTACAAAAATAGCTTGTAGACTACAAAAAGCAGATTGATGTTTTAAAGTCTAAAGAAACAAATTAAGCCTGCAAATGGCACAGTTCTTAAAGGTACAACAATCTTGTCTACTGCAGACAATTCCACAGTGCAATGATGGAAACAGGAGACAGCCTCAGAAAGTTAATACACTGTCTTTGAAACATGTAATAAATACAAACAGGGCATATATGCAAAAAACCTGCAAGCATCAGGGTACACAGAAAAAGGAGGTAAATAATAAACAGAAGGAAGGACAAACCCCTTGCCTTACTGAAAAAAGTAATTACAAACACCAACAGTATAATAAAAATGGTAACTTATGCCCAGGAGAGTATGGGGATAATACTCCTTATAAGCCAGATCATGGAAGGAAATAGGCATTAAAGCAATAAATTAACAGAACACAGGTTATCAGTTGGTAGTAACTGGAAGGGATCTTTTAAAGTAATGGAAGACAGTGTTTCAGTTTTTGCATGTGTCTGGAGAGATGTTTTCCAAAGGGGACATCATATTCAATGATTGATCTAATGAGGGCTGAGTAAAGGGGGCAGTGGCATCCATAGCTCTAGACCCAATCCCTTTGTTTGCAAGATGTTCAATATAGAAGTACTTTCTTACAACAATACACACATGTTGGTGAAAAGTTAGGTCACTGTCCACACAAGTCCCAAATCCCAAAAAGCTGTGTCAAATCTTAGGGCTGTATTGTCAATGTGGTAGTTCTCTGAGGCTAGATGACTTCCCAAAATATCCAAAAAAGCATTTTTCGGCATTTAGTTTTTGACCATGTTTTTGACACAACGTATTTATTTGAGACAAATCTTCTTGCAGGATGGCTAAGTCAGTTGAGGATTCAATGACTGCTCCTAGCTTACAGTCATCTGCAAACATAGCTAGCCAAAGCCCTTTGGTACTGACCTTTACTTCAGAAAAGTAGATGCCAAATAAGAAAGATCCTAGCACAGAACCCTGGGAGAATTCCATTGGTGACTGGTCTCTGTTATTCAAAAATTCTAATTGCAGAGACGGTCAAAGAGAACAGACTACAGTAGTTCAGGCACATGTGCAGAAAAGCAGATGACAATCTGATGAAGAAGATTTGGGACGGAGAGGAAGAAGGCAATATGAAATGAGGGCATCCAGGAAAAAGTTGATGGGTTGTGTGAGAGAAGACCTGTGATAAGCATGAGTGCTGGGGGAGTTAAGAGAGTTGTACTGAATCAATGCCTATGTATGATGCACTGAGTGGACAGTCTATGAAGGGCTAAGCACAGTCTGACGTTTTTGCATATACCGTTGCTATGTCTGTGTAACTGCTTAAGTACTGGATAGCTCTATTGTATAAGTTTCTCCCCCAACTATGAAGACAATGAAAGACTGGCCAGCCCTTTGCAAATTCTAACTTGGACTTCCTATATCAGAGGCACAGAGTGGCCAGCCTATGCATGGCTAAGCACAGTCTGGCACTTTGGCATGCATCATTGTTACTTATTTGTATCTCCTTAGGTATTAGATAATATGCACTATAGATTTCTCCCCCACCTTTATGCAAATGTTAAAAGTACGTTGGCCTTTGCACATTATGATATTGGTTGTCCATGTCTGATGCACAGAGAGGACAGCTTGTGTATGGGTAACCACAGTCTGTTATTTATTTATTTACTTTTGTATTTTATGTATCATGTTTGCTGCTTTGGTACAATATCTCTAAACTACCTAACTCACTTTCAGCTTCTATCCTGTAGCTGCATTAGCTCTCCTACACTTCTGTTCAATGTGCATGCATGGAAATTCGCAAGGGTTTCTTAACTGCGTGCCCCCCCCCCCCACCTGGAATTAAACTGCAAAAAAAATCTCTATTTTGTACACTGAGGCTGGCTATCTTTTAACTAAATAAATCCTACAGGAAGCAAGAACCTGGCACCTTTAAACTTTTCTTTTGCAATAGTTTGTGTGCGTTTTTTAGGTGTGTGGCACCCCCCACACACCTTAGATTAACTCCAAAAAACAAAGTCGATTTTATCCACTGAAGCTGTCTATCTTTTAACTAAATAAAACTTCCAGAAAACAAAAACCTGACACCCTACAGCTTTTCTGTTGCAATAGGTGAATTACAACTTAGTTTTTGTGAAGTTCTAAGGCCTAGTGGTAAAAGGTGTGTGCACAACAATGAAGGGTTAACCCATCCCCATAACTCCAGCAAATTATCCCTAAATGGCGGCATAATACCTTGAATTAGCCTTACACACAGTCTTCAAGTCCAAACATTCACTGTTTAAATTAGTACATTTTTGCTTTTTACTTTCAACATCCTCTCTATACTAATCACAACTATTTCTCTATAACTGCCTAACAACCCTGTTTGTATGCTTACAGTGATACTTATTTAAAGCACTCCAGAGCTACTTGGATTAATCTGTTGTTAGATACTGATATCTTAAGCTTATTACTCACCTTAAACTGATAGTTTTTCAGCTCTTGTCCCTATGGGGGTGGGACCCATAAGTTCCTGATTAATCCTGTTCTGGCTGCTCTCTACTCCATTTATCCTGTCTGCTACTCCCGACCCCAACCCTGATTATCTTTATTAGTCAGTCCTCTCCTAGGATTTCATCTTTAAACTATCTCTAAACTACCTAACTCACATTCAGCTTCCATTCTGTAGCTGCTTTTCTTCTCTACCCCTCTGTTCATTATGCATGCATGGCAAGTAAGTAGAGCAGTGGCACATGTAATCTAGAGCTGATATGCATTACTGTCTTCCTATTATTACTGTTAACTGTTGATTTATTTGATGGTGCTGAGCTGAAATAGCTGTTTGGAAATCCTATATGTTTTGAGAGCTAGCTACTGTATTAACTGACAAACTGCTTGTTATTTCTGTCTTGTATGATGAAGGTAGAGCTTAATCGCTGTATATCTGCCAGTCATCCTGTTAACTGTTGCAAAGCGTATTCATGATCTGGCTGCATCTGTAAGCATTCCTGTAGCACACTACTGCTCTTAGAAGACTTAGAGACTAGAATTTACAATTGCTTTTATAGAAGGTTAAGTGACTGCAGTTCATTTTGCTGTTAGTGCATATTGAGTAACATAGCTGTAGATTTATTGTCTTAGAACAGCTGTACTTCCTTTGCTTTGTGCAATATATCATGTGTCCATCTACTGTTGATTTGTACAGCTGTTATCAGTTAACTGAGAGACTGCATGTTAATGCTGCTAGTCTGTGGTTATACAGAGGTGTTTAACAATGTATGCAATATAACCAATTTTCCTCCTTATCTATATCCCTTGCATGCTCTCCACTACACATTCTTATAAACTTTGCAATACTTCTGCCTTATTTAACTTTAATTTCAAGTTTGCATGGGTTTCTTAACTGCATGCCCCCTCCATCTAGAATTAAACTGGAAAAAAAAAAACAAAGTTTATTTTGTCCACTAAAGGTGGCTATCTTTTAATTAAATAAAACCTCCAGGAAGTAAAAACCTGACACCCTACAACTTTTCTGTTGCAATAGGTGAATTACAACTTAGTTTTTGTAAAGTTCTAAGGCTTAGTGTTAAAAGGTGTGTGCACAGCAAATAAGGGCTCTAACCCCCAGTTATTCCAGCCAGTTGCCTCTAGATGATGCCATAATACCTTGAAATAGCCTTACACACACACACACACACACACACACACACACACACACACACACACACACACACACACACACACACACACAGTCTTCCAGTCCCAAGCATTCACTGTTTAAATAAGTAAATGTTTGCTTTTTACTTTCAGCATCCTTTCTTTACTTATCGCAACTCTCTCTATCACTGCCCAACAGCCCGTTTTCTGTGCTTACAGTGATACTTATTTAAAGCATTCCAGAGCTACTTAGAATAATCTTTTTTTGGATATTGATATCTTAAGCTTATTACTCACCTTAAACTCAGTATTTCAGCTCTTGTCCCACGGGGGCTGAGCCTCCTGTGTTCACTACGCTCACTCTGCTCTTCACCCTACCTCATCCCCACCCACCCCCATAACCTTAACCTTATAACCTAACCTGACCCCTCCCACACTTCTCTTCCACCTATCCCATAACCCACCTAATTATTTCCCTAGTCATACCATACCTCCTAACTACTCTACCTCCCCAACCATTTTAAATAGGGCTATATAGTGTTCCATCTCCTAAACTGTAGCAATCCTGCTCATATTCATTCTGGTATCTCTCTGCACTCAACCACCATCATGCCCATTACTAATATTACTATGATCTCACTTCTCTCACTTACGCTATCTCTCTCTCCTAACAATAATCAGAACTTTCCAGACACCCAACATACCTCCTACACCCATCTGTCCAACCAACACACATAAGCCACATTTAGCAAGTTACTCGGACATCCACCTTAGCTATTCACAGCTAATACTTCTGTACTATCTAAAGTAAAAATTGTACCTCTCCAAAGACACCCCCTTATCATACCACCAGCAGCAACTATACAATTTTTAGGAAAAAACTGATAAGTATAACCCACATAATTTACCAAAGAATTATATCCTAGTGCAGTTATATACAACCAAACCCAGGCCCACCCCTCCCCCAGCCCCAGCAAACCTAGCAAATATCTCATGCTATCAACCATAAATCTCCAAAGCCTTAGAAACAAGATGCCTGAACTCCAGGAGTGGATTTCACAAAACAACCCCAATATTATAGCAGCTACCAAAACCTAGTTGAAATCATATGTAAAAGACAAATAATTTATCTCCCAGGCCATTCATGCCTAATGGCAAATCAGCCCCACAACAGAGGAGAGGAAGTAGCAATACTATTCACTAACAAATATACTTTAATTCCCTACTCAAAACCAACACCCGACTTCTCCCCAGCTGAAGTACTAATCTCTATATTAAAACGTAACAATCATAAAAAACATTTGTATAATTGGTCTGCATATTTCTCCAGGAAACAACATACCAATATTAGAGAACATACTTGCCTGACATCCCAAAACATAGATAATGAAACCATCATTCTAGGTGATGTAAACATTGATTGGCTAAACATTGTCCAAAGGAACCCCTCAAAAAACATAAACCTTTACAACTTCTCCCAAATAATTCAGGAAGACATCACCAGACCCCACAAAAATAATAACTGGGGCTCAACAATAGACTGGATATTAGTGTCCAGCCTTAACAATATCACCACTGCTGGCATACTACCTAATACCATTAGCAACTACAAATCTACCCCAACCCCAGGCCAACACCAATACAAATCAACCAGAAATTTGACTAAGTTCCAACCATCCATATTTAATGAAACCTTAGCTAAAGTAAATTGGGAACCCCTCAAATTGCTACCACTTAATGAGGCTGTTGAATTCTTTAACTCAGCATTCCTAGACATCCTAAATAGCTAAGCAGCCACTCGCCAAAAATGAATAAAACATAACCATGCAAACTGACTCTCAAAATCCACCAAAGAAGTAATGCCCACAAGGGACAAAATCTGGAAATCATGACAGAAAAACAAAGACCCCTCAACTCTACTACAATACAAGCAACTCCATAACCAGGCAAAATGAATAATGACCAGAGATAAAAAATCCCAGTACCTCCACCTACAAAGCCAACATAAAAATAATCCAAAAAACATTCTGGCCCTCCATTAACCAAATATTATACCCAGGCTCTCAAAGCAACCCATCCCCTGACCCAGCCAATACCCCCACCAAATTTGCCACCCTCTTCAATTCCTACTTCATTGACACCATAACTAACCTAACCACCACCTTTCCTACAGTTAACAGCACCAACATCAAGACAGCTGATGACCAAATCATCCCAGAAAACAAGTCTACCCTTAACCCTAACCTAAAATTCTCCCCCATACCCACCAGCACAATAAAAAAACTTTTACTTAAGCTAAAACCCTGTACTCTGGCCCCTGACAATCTACCCCCACAATTCCTGCAGCTAGCAGCAAACTCTATAGCTTATCCCATCAGCATGCTCATTAACAGATCAATTAAAGTATCCATGGTCCCAGATATCTGGAAAAAAGCATACATTCTCCCCTTACACAAAGGCGGCACCACTGCAGACTCCACAAACTTTTGGCCCATAGCAATTCTCTCACCCCTCTCTAAAATACTGGAAAATGCATCCATGCTCAACTCCTCAACCACCTGCTTGAAAACCAAATTCTATCACTCACTCAGCAGGGATTCAGACTGGGACACAGCACCACTACAACCCTTCTCTCCTTCCTTGATACAGTTAGTCAAGCACAGAATTCTGGGAAAATAATTGCTTCTCTTTTCTCAGACCTCCGCAAAGCTTTTGATACCATTTCCCACACCATTCTCCTCTCCAAATTATCCACCCTCCACATTTCCCCACCTACCCTACAATGGTTCAGTAGCTATCTCTCTAATAGGCAGCAATTCACCCAATGACAACAATCATACTCTCTCTTCCTCAGTATTTCCACAGGGGTACCCCAAGGCTCCATACTTGGTCCTCTCTTATTTAGCATCTTTATTAACAACTTTTATCCCACTCTCCCACAATTCTCAGTAATCCAGTATGCTGATGATTCTACAATAATATGCACTGCAAATTCCAGCTCTGAACTCCAGCAAATCACCCAGCATGCCTTCACCTCTACTGAATCTTGGATGCTTAACAATCATCTTGCTCTAAATCTGAAAAAAAAAATAAACTCGTACTTCTTACCCTTAAGAAAATCACTCCCCTAGATAAAAAACTCTTCACTATACAAGCCAAGACAATACCACTATATAAAAGTTGTCCCATACACTAAGCTAGTAGGGATTATTATAGATGAAAATCATAGCTTTGACCTACACATAAGCAATAACATCAAAAAACACACCAAAAGCTCGGTATGCTCTACTGGCACCAACAATGTCTTAGCCTCTCTACTAGATATACCCTTGCAATGACCTTTTTATTACACTGTCTCCTTTATGGCACCCCTCTCCATGCTAATATCCAAAATTCTGCCAAATCCAAAATTGAAATGTGTTACAACAGAATAGTCAAATTTGCCACCAAGGCCAAATTCTCATCCCACCACTGTAGCTCACTGAAACAATTAGGCTGGCTGGAACTCTCTCGCCACCTCTCATTCACCCAACTAACTACAGCACACAAAATAATCTACAGACCCACAGACTGTCCTGTTCTCTTGATGCTACTTGCCCAATACCAACCCAGCAGGTAACTAAGATCTGAAAATCATCTACTTCTAAAAGTAGAAAAGACCACCTTACCAGCTGGTCAACTTCTCTACTTCTTCACCATTGTCAGACTATGGAAATCACTTCCACCTTCTATAAGAAACACGGGCAGCACCACCACCTTCAAGCAAATACTGGAAAATCATCTCAACTCTTCCTGGCTATGTACTTGCTCTGTAACAACCCTTCCCGGCTATGTACCTGCTCTATAACAACCCTTCCTGGCTATGTACCTGCTCTATAACAACCCTTCATGGCTATGTACCTGCTCTATAACAACACTTCCTGGCTATGTACCTGCTCTATAACAACCCTTCCTGGCTATGTACCTGCTCTATAACAACCCTTCCTGGCTGTGTACCTGCTCTATAACAACCCTTCCTGGCTATGTACCTGCTCTATAACAACTCTTCCTGGTTATGTACCTTCTCTATAATAACCCTTCCTGGCTATGTACCTGATCTATAACAACCCTTCCTGGCTATGTACCTGCTCTATAACAACTCTTCCTGGTTATGTTCCTGCTCTATAATAACCCTTCCTGGCTATGTACCTGCTCTATAACAACCCTTCCTGGCTATGTACCTGCTCTATTACCTAACCTCTTTCTTCTCCTTATATGATAACTAAGCTCCTGTGCTTTTTGCTTCTGCTGACAGATGATATTTTCTCCATAATTATTATTTTTCATCACTTGTTGATACTTGTACAATAATGCTGAGTAAAACATCTCTGTTTAAACCTCTCTGATATAATTCATCTGTCAACCAACAAAATTCTTGCTTTTATGTACATATCCTGTATATTACTGTAGTCACTATGTGTAACATTGTATCTACTTCTGTACCAATTAATGTTTAATATTTTCTGTATCTGTGTTCTTATCAGAGCTATTCTTCCCGGGCTACACTGAAAATGACCTCTTTTAGGCCCAGTGGACTGTCCTGGTAAACAACTGCAATAAATAAATAAAAAAAGAAAGAAATCTTGTGTAAGCCCCAACTTGACAATACGCCATAATTCATAATCTTTCGCCTTCCAAACTGCGACTCTTAAAGCAATGCCATTGAGCATTCCATGGTTGAACACTGGAGCCTGTGAAAATGGGTGGAGCTTCACATACAGCACAACTCAATAGCAAATTTCAGAACTTCATTGTTATGCGATGCAATTAATGCAAATACATCTGCCATGGAGCCCATCTATTTTCAATTGTCACAATGCATTTGACAAGGCTGTGCATCATTAACATGCAAAATCTGAATCAGGTGTGAATTCAGGCATATTTTGTAAGCTTGACTTTTGCAGATATGACTAAAGAGAGAGAGAATGGTGCTATATTTAGAGCACAAATGTGAGCTGTTGAGGAGTCCAGGATATTTGTGGCACTCCTCGGGAACCATTACAGTCATAGGCTGCAGCAGAGGGATTATACTAGCTCTCGGTATAAGGCTGAGGCTTGAAGTAGCTTATCCAAGGTTGTCACTAATTTAACATGCATTCCATGCAGTAGGAAACAATGTTATCACCACTGTAGTGATTTTAAAATCCCAAGCAGGACCTTCTAAGCTAATGGAAATCTGAATTTAGGGCAGGAGAACTCACCCCGTTTTTTTAATTATACTGACCCACAACCTGTGTATATGGAAGTAATTATCTAGACAACCAACACAGTTACTCGTTATGCTTTCATATATATTTATTTTCTTTTTGTGCAATAGAACTTTGTATGAGATAGCTGCAAACAATGAAGCACACCAGGAGAGATTAACTCACTTTAGTATTAGTGTGTATGAGATAGCTGTAAACAATGAAGCACACCAGGAGAGATTAACTCACTTTAGTATAACTGTGTATGAGATAGCTGTAAACAATGAGGCACACCAGGAGAGATTAACTCACTTTAGTATTAGTGTGTATGAGATAGCTGTAAACAATGAAGCACACCAGGAGAGATTAACTCACTTTAGTATAACTGTGTATGAGATAGCTGTAAACAATGAAGCACACCAGGAGAAATTAACTCACTTTAGTATTAGTGTGTATGAGATAGCTGTAAACAATGAAGCACACCAGGAGATATTAACTCACTTTAGTATAACTGTGTATGAGATAGCTGTAAACAATGAAGCACACCAGGAGAGATTAACTCACATTAGTATAACTGTGTATGAGATAGCTGTAAACAATGAAGCACACCAGGAGAAATTAACTCACATTAGTATTAGTGTGTATGAGATATCTGCAAACAATGAAGCACACCAGGAGAGATTAACTCACTTTAGTATAACTGTGTATGAGATAGCTGTAAACAATGATGCACGCCAGGAGAGATTAACTCACTTTATAGAGGCACGGGGTAAGCTTGATTCAAGTAAAAATTCAAGCCATAATGTTAATTTCATCCCCTTAAGCACTAGCACCTCAAGCAGGCACACCGCATCTTTCATCTCAAGCATATATGCCTTCCCCAATAACTTTTGCTGCTTGCATTAGGCAATTAGAATACCGGATTTATGGTACCCAGAAGCAGCAATATTTTTAATGGGTAAGTATTTATGAGATATTAGCAGAAATCTATTAAGAAGAATAACATTATGGAAACTGTAATTATTAAATTAGAATGCATAATTCCAATCTGTTATGGGGAAGTAAAGGTTGCTCTTTTGTATATCATAGCAATGAGATTTGTTTATTTGATGACACATAAATACCTTTTTATAATATGTGGATGTTGTAAAGGTGTGAAATAGTAAATTATCATAATTGTTTATGTATTGCCACATCAGATTTATTTAAAATATACAGTACTGTGAGAAGCCATGTATGTAATTATCTCTTTTTTTATCTTGCCCCACCCTTTCTCTCTATTTATTAATTAAACGTTAGTGGTGATGACATTGTTTCCCACTGCATCAAATGCATGTTAAATCTGCTGTTCACAGAACGTGCTGCTGAAAATTAATGACCAACAGCATAGAGAGTTACAATGACCACTGAGGGTCAGCCTGCCATACCTCCACAGATGGCAGTACAAGTACCCAGTACTTTCAGTTCACAACATGTCATTGTTGTCTCCACACCCCTCCCCCTGCCCTACCTGCTCCAAGTATGTCATGTAGCTCTTCCCTGGCTGCTGGTGCAGTGGTACCCCTAGAGACACTAGTAGTGGAGGTGGTGATTTTATCACCCGGTAGGAGTCGATAGGGCAGGTGGAGAATATAATGTAGAGGCGACTCAGTGTATGTACTGGCAGGTTTGAAAAGGTCCTGCATCACATTGCAAAAATGATGCCACATCCAGCACTGTCCCAGGGAGCTGCTGCAGGAGACAGTGATGACAGTTTTGAGAGTGAGGACTAGATTCTCACTTTCCTCAGTCTGGATGTGGGTGTACTTCTAATGTCCCCTACATATCCACAATCATGGTGTCCCCCAACCTTTTTCTCCACCAACATCCTTGTCTGTCTTGCATGTTGTCTTGGTATGCGGATGCTTCCTAACATATGCCATCTACCTGACAATCTCATTCCTAAGCACCTTTTCCAACATTCCTTTCTCTTCCAAAAAAAAATGAGGCACCTGTCCCACAAAAGAAAGAAATTATGCCCCATACATAGCTTTCCACTTTACCTATGTATAATCTTGACACAATTTATTTGGTCCAATTAGCCCTAGAAAATTATTCAGTTTTTGTCACCTGTCATTGGTGTGGTGATTCTGCAAAGTCATGAAATTATGTGTATAATTGTATGTTTATGTTATGAAGAAGTGGGTAGTTATGGTGCTCTCCCACGACCCTCCTACAAATTCTTGTATTCTTTCTCCTGTGTCCTACCCTCTCCTTGTCAGCCCATTTTCACCACTGTCCTGTCTATCTCTATTTCACGTGTTTAATCTGGTCAACAAATAGATTCACACATAAAAACATGGCCAGAAGTGGCCCATGGAATAGGCTTCACTTCATGTCATTGACATTTACTCAGAGTTTGGTATAGCACAATGCCAAGTGACAGCAAACGTTGATTAATTTCTTATTGCAAAAGTTGAAGATTTCAATCTAATCTGCAGAACAGTCTGGTTACTTTCATGCAAATGAGCTTAAATTCACAGTGCTGTGGGAATACAGAGTAAATGCAGACTAAAGTCAGTACAGTGGGACAGTTAATGAAACATGTCTTAGGTTGCTGGATGTATTAAAGTAGACGTTCTTATGTGGGTGTTGAGATAATTACCCTGTTTGTAGCCTGATGTTTTTGCACGGTGTAAGGAGTTTGATTACAGCTGTATGTCAATTTATTACTTCATTTTCTTCTGTATAAAGCATTTCCTTTACATAATACTGGAATAGTGCAGGCAGACATCATTTTCAAAAATCACTGCTGCCCCAACAGGAGCATTTATTAAGTCTCTCCTTTCCTGGTTAGCTATTCATGTTTACTGCACTCTCCAACCTTTTATTTGGCCCTATAGCAAACACTTTATTGTACAGAGAATGACAGATTAATGATGATTTAATAAGTAAGACTTAAAAACATATGTCCCACAAAACATCTGTCTTTAACTCTTTCTGTTCACCCCTTTTGCTTCATTAACTTGTCAGTGTGCTTCAGTGGTGTTATTTTAAAGTTTTGAAGTAGTAATTCCTTTTGTGGCATGATAAGCTAATACTCACATGTGTAGAAAGATTTTTGAATAATTTGTAATGGTTGTAATCCAGCCATTAGCTAAGTGTTACAGACTGTTTTTGTGCACTAATTAATGTGTACCTTTTGGTTGCATACTGTTATGAGCCACTGTTGTCCTTCTTCTGTCATAACCTACTTTGTCCCTGCCTCCATATCACACTGTCAATGTATCTTCTCCTTTCTGTATCATTAATCTTCCGCCTCTGAATTTGCACTATGTCTGGTGAAGGGCAACAACTGCAACTAAGGCTAAATGGAAGTACACAGCTTATGGCAAAAGATTAGGATGTGATTGCCTTCAGTTACATTAGTCTATTGTACTTCATGCCATTGTGATTTAGCTATGTTTATTCAGTTTAATGTAATTTTAAACAGGATGAAGGGCTGCATGTATAGATGTGGCAGCCTTAGGCATAGGCCAACTAGGCGGCCGCCTAGGGCGCCGCTCTAGCAGGGGCACTTTTCCAGTATTTATTTAATGTAGGTAGACCAGGATGGGGGCACCGGGTGGTGTGGTAGGGGGCGCCGTGGAGCCCTTTTGCCTAGGGCACCAGTTGACCTAAGGCCACTCCTTACAGTAGTAAACAGGGTAATAAAGAGGAATACATACATTTGTTTTGCTGAAATCCACTGACAGATGCTAACAATCACAATTATGACATTCTACATGTTGTGCTATGGCAATATATATATTTTTGTGGACATGTTTGAAAGCATGTTTGAAAGCATATGTATGAAAAAAAGTTTCACACTGTTTTGTCTGACTACTGTGGCTGTAAAGGTCGGTTTAAAGTTTACTCAACGCATCATTATTCTGCTTCTACAGCTTTGCTAGGAAGTCGACACAGAAGAACACAGAGTACTGTTAATTACCGTTCTAGATATGATTACACATGCATTAACACTTACCCATCACAAGCACAAATCTGTAACCAAACAGTATAATGAAGAGAAAAAGGGAAAATCAAAGAATTATGGTTTTCTGTTGCACAACATTTGTATGGCTTTATTACTGTTGTCAACAGGTGATCTTGATTTCAGAATGAGGTTGACTGACTTAATTCATTTGCTGTAAATATGTCTGCTCTACAGTGTTCACACTTGTCCTGTGTTACCAGGTTGGTCAAACCATTTTCACTGAATCCATCACTTTTTTTTTTCACTAAATATTTTTTTTTATTATTTCAAATAAGATGTCTTAAACATTACATGAAATAAAGATAAATAACATATTTACAATTCTAAAACATTACTAACTTCAAACCATTATATAACTATTTACATTGGTGTCTATGCAAATAACATTGAAATTCTATATTATATAAAGTTAGAAACATAAGATGATATATCTTCGATATTTTCAAGTATTTCCAGTACTTTCATCCAAGAGTAATAGTAAGAAGTAGATCTTTTAGTTCTGTTCTTCACTGTTAATATTTCCATGTGAGCAACTGTTGTTGTTAAAGTCTCAAATTCCTTGAACGTGGCTAAGCCTCATTTTTCCAGTGTATAGTTATGATTTTACGTGAAATAGCCAATAGTGACCATAGAATTTTAGTGTCTTTTTTTGGTACACAGTTTGGAATAGGAGAGTTGAATAAAATTAAAGACTTTGTTAATTGAAAATTATCATTATAAACAGTCTGAAAAAATAATTAATGGATTTCCAGTACATATTGAGACATATACATTCATAAAAACATGCTGCCAATCTGCTTTTATCTTGGTATGGCATCTCCAACATTGATCTTCAATAGAATACATTTTGGCTAACCTATGTGGTGTATAGAAACTTCTATGTAGATATCTCCAAGTGAATAATTGCCAGTATTTTGATAATGTAGAAAATTTGGAAGATTTTAGAATATTACTTTTTCTTCTTCAACTGGAGGATGGTTGTTTATTAAAGTATAATAATCCCAGTATGATTTTTCATGATAGTTTTTGTTTTTTAACAATTTTATAGATATTAGACAAATAACCTGTACCCTGATAAGGCTGTTTTGTGATAAGAATAAGGTATTCAATGAGTTTTGGAGCTTCATGTCTAACTGAAGGTTGCATTTGTTCTATTTTATTTATAAGAAACTGCCTTAGATTTTGTAAAAACAGCCAATTGTCTGTATTTATATTATAATTATAAATTATCTGTTCCTTTGTTAGAATTTTCCCTTTCTCTATAAGTTGATGCCAAAAGAGTAATGTTTCTTCTTTAAGTATATTTATTTTAGATATTTGGAATGTATCTAGAATATTTGGTGTAAAAGCTATAGGAAAATAAGAAAAATCCAAGAATTAATATTTGGTATTTTGTTTATATATGTTCTGAACACTGAAAGTGTAGAGCTTACATAGTTTGATGGCAATTTATTAATATTATTTCTTTTCCTAAAAATAATCTTTTAACATCCATATAAGGGGTGATGGTATTACTGTTAAGTTGTCTTGTATGTGATTATAATTGATTTCTATGTAAATCTGCTCATGGGCTTGTTTCCATATAGGTGTGTATGAATTATTTAACCATAGTGTTATGTTTTTAATAACAGATGAGGTAATATATAAATCAATATCCGGTAAATTAATTCCACCATCTTCCTAATCTGGCAAATGTTTATTTAAGGCTATACGGGGTTTATTTGGAAACCATAGAAAATTTAAAATTAGTTTATTGTATCTTTGAATAATATATTTGGGAGGTGGCAATGAAAATTTTGTATTAAGTATAATATTTTGGGAAATATGTTTATTTTAATAAGATATAATCTGTCTGCTGTTGAAAAGATATATTTATTCCAGTAACCAATTGTTTGTTCTATTGTGTCTAGTATTTTATTATAGTTAAATATTAGAGAATCTGTTAATTCATTGAGTAGATTTATTCCCAGATATAATAATTTACTTTATGTTACTATATATTTGGAAAATCTTTTGTTTATATTATTTTTTTTTTTTACAATTACAGGGCATAATTTTAGTTTTGTTTTCATTAAATTTTAAGCCTGAAATATTTTGAAATTTATTCATGGAGTTAAATAGAGCATTCAAAGACTCATTTGCATCTGAGAGAGTTAATAGTATGTCATCAGCAAAGAGTTGGATTTTAAGGTTTAACATTTTATTAATACAAATGCCCTTTATGTTATTGTTTGATCTGATTTGATTTGCAAAGGGTTCTATGAGTAATGCAAATAACAATGGTGATAAAGGGCAACCTTGTTTAGTTCCCTTTTTATTGTTATAGGGCCTGATCTATATGATCCCAGTTTAACATATGCAGTAGATTTTTCATATAGTATTTGGATAAGATTATTAAAATTAGAAGGAAAGTTATATTCTTTTAAAACTAGTGAAAGAAAGTTCCAGTTAACCGAATCAAAAGCTTTATTAATATCTAATGAGATTACATTTAAATTTAGGACTTTATGTTTGCTATAATCTATTAATGTTAGTATTCTTTTAATATTATCTGAAGTATTTCTTCCTTTAATAAAACCTGTTTGATCTTTGTGAATTAAGTAAGGAAGAAAGTGTTTGATCCTATCTGCGTATATAGCCATAAACATCTTGTAGTCTATATTGAGTAATGATATTGGCCTATATGAGGAACACTGTTTTTCATCTTTATCTGGTTTGATAATTGGGGATATCAATGAATATTTCCAAGAGGGTGGTATATTCAAATCTTTATTGGCTATATCATATACTTTTAATAATAAAGATATGGCTTGATTGGGTATTAATTTATACATTTCTGGTAGCATATTGTCTGGGCCAGGTGCTTTATTTGTCTTGAGCTTTTAATTTGTGATTTTAATTCTGTCATATTGATTGGTTTGTTTATAATGTCTATTTGTTCTTGTGTTAATTTAATATGAATATTGTTTTCTAAGTATTTTTTATATCCTTAGTAGGTGTATCTTGAGTATTTATGGAATTATCAATGTTAAATTGGAGTCTGAATGCTTCTAAAATATCATTTAGTTCCGTAACTCTTTTGTTAGTATTGGGAATAAATATTTCTTTTATTTGCTTAGATTTAATTAATTTTTTTGTTCCATTAGTTAAGTATCTCAGGTGTGCTGAATTAGTAGAGTATGAGTTTATTTTTATCTTTTCTAAGTTAATCATAATCTTATGGTGTAGCAATTCTGTATACTTCTTATTGATTTGTGTAAGTTCTTGAACTTGAGTAGCATTACCCTTTTGTATTTCCAGTTTCAATTTATCTGCTTTGTTTTGTAAGTCTAGCATATCTTTATTCCATAACTTCCTTTTATTTATGTACCAGGATAATATCTTCCCATATGTAACTGCTTTTAATGAATCCCAGACATATATTTCTGAAATATCTTCTGTGTAATTTATTTCTAGAAAGTTTTTGATTGTTTCTTCATAAAATTCTTTGAAATCTCTCAATTTTGTGATATAGGAAGGTATCCTAGTAATGGGATTTGAATAAAATGGTGTAAGCTCTATCTCAAAGACTATGGCATTATGATCAGATAAAGGACAATTTATGATTTTGACTTTGTCAATTTTTGTTATTAGGTCATTGGCAACATATATTCTATCAATTCTAGAGTTAGTTTTATATCTATGAGAATAAAATGTGAAGATTAGTGAGTCTGGTTCTGCAAATTCATTTATATCTTTTAAATAAAATGTATCTATAAATTTTGATAGTGCTTTAGAGATGGGTTGTTTTCTTCTTTTGGATTTAGAATCTGTATCTTTTTCATTCATTATACAGTTGAAGTCTCCTGCCAATATCAGGCTACCCTTAGTTAAATGAATTATCTCTTCAAAATGCTGTTTAACTGTTTTTAATCCTAGTCCTGGGATCCAATATAGATTTACTAACGTATAGATTCTCTTATTTAACTCTATTGAAACTAGACAAAACATACCTGATGTATCTTGATGAGTAGTAATTATTTTAGGTGTTATAGTTGAGTTGCAGTAGTATAGCTACTCCTCTTTTTGTTTTGTATTGAGAGTTTATTAGTACTGTGTAATTATTAATATTTAAGTTGTTTATATCTCTATCTAATAAGTGTGTCTCTTGTAAAAGACTATTTGTGGTTTATGTAAGTTTATGTACTTGAATAGGCTTCTCCTTTTATTACTATTATTTAGACCATTAACATTTATGGATAAACATTTCATTTCCTAGTTTTGAGTTTGTTTTATGTGTGAGTTTATGTAAATATTGTTTATTCTTAGTTCCATCTTGGATACAGTATTCAAAAGGTTTTTCTTGTATGATTTTTGCATGTTTCTGAGTGACACCAAAGTGACAGAATAAAAAAAACAAAGAACTTCCAAACTTGTAATTCTTAACCTTAAAAAACATTCCCTATTGCTATGAGGTAATATACCTCTTCGTTTGGTTAGTGAATCTAACCAAACAAACTTTCTACCCTCACAAATAATATTTGGATCAGTTTCTCTTATCCTCTTAGTTTTAAATAAAGATAATTGAATAATATATTAAGATAATCTAATCAGCTAAAATATATACATATATTCTTTACTCATCTTATTGTAATTCAATGATACTTACTTCTAAGCAGGTTTCAAAAAGGTACAAATATTTAGATTAAGGTAGTATCATTTCAAAATAATTTAGGGTATTAATAAACATCATGTTAAAATCTATAACTGTATATTTCATACATCTGTTGAAAACTATTTACTGACATTACTGTATAATACAGTACCATTGTTGTGCAATTGTTTTAGACTACTCAAGTCCGAAACCAGTGTTTAAATTAATATTTGCAAAGTCATATTGGAATAAAACATGAATAGTTCTGAAACCACATCATATTTCATGTTTAACATAAACTGAAATGTGATACAATGTATAAGTATATTAATATTTCTTTAGTAGACATTAAATATGTTCCTCTGATTGCATTTTTCAGCTTTTCAATGACAATTCCCATGGCTGGAGACAACAAGATCACAATTTAGACAGCTCCCTTATCCAAGAGACCACTCATAATGTTGTTACCTGATTGAGTATCTTGTTGCCAACACTTCCATCAACCCTAAGAGGGACCCTGCACAATGAAAACTGACACAGTACAGAGGTAAAACTGCAGCGCACTTGACCACACCCTCAAAGCAAACATCTATGTATATCACACATCAACTCCCACAGCTTAGACTGACACCCAACCAGTGAGTCTATCTGCTGACAACAAGTGCTGGAGATACAATCCTGACCTACTCAACACCAGTAATTCAATCCTATGACTGAACAAAAGTATACTGGAGAACACATCAAAACAATGGAAGCTGCCAAGATTCAAACCACCATGTATGAAAATATTACAGGCCAAAATTCCCAACCCATTTTGCAGCAAAGAGACAAAACGTATTCAAACCATGAGGTAACACCTTTACCACGTCAAAAAGGTGTCCAAAAAGCTTGTTTTTCCTCCAACATCAGAGGACAGCCACGATGATCCATGCACTGCAAGAGTACCATTTTATCCTGGCAATTGCTTCACGACTGTATATAGAAACATTTAATCCAAATCATTAACTGGCACCACAACAATATTTCTCAGAAAAGTTGTTTTACAGCCAATGACCAGACAGAACGCATCATTGAGAGGATACATTTATCAAATGTCAAGTGCCCCAGCCATAATACAAGTGTCTCCTCAAATCAATCCCCAACGAATCTACTGCCCACCAAACTTGCAGACCAATACTGGCATCCTTTCATGCAGTCACATTGAAACACAAAAATACAGGTCCGCTGATCAGGAACAACCAGGCTCTCAACTGCCAGACAACACACCCATCTGCAGAAAGGTCCAAGAATCATAGTTGCATTGTCAAGCATCCTTGTCCACACTAACAGTAACATGATATACCCGCATACACTAGTATTGTGTCATTCTTGATAATGTAAAAAGCCAGGCAATATTATAAGAAGGGTGAAGCCACAGCCAGGCAACATAACAAGAAGAGCACAGCTGCAGTCACCATTCAGATGAGCAAATGGGAACAGCATGAGCCATCTAAGGATGGATAGCCCGTTGAGTACCTGCCACAATGCATGCCCATAATGCATGGCAACCCAGTAACAAATTAGGGTGTGGGCTAAGCCTCTCCCCCTTCCACTCAAATCGGATCCAACACAATATGTGTGTAGAACACAGATGCTTCGACAAAGCCCAAAGCCACATGGGATATAAACATTGTATAATTGACACACGGGTCAAATCCACTGTTGTTATGTTACTCATTATAGTTGCCTATACAATCATTGCTTCCACTTTCTCCATCTAGTATACCATACCGCCATCTAAATGTTTGATTTGCCAAATGCACATCCAACCTTCTTGTTGCATCCCACCTGCCCACCCGAGGGCATACCTTGGCAGCAGGACATCAGTAGTATTCTGCAGGAGCACCAGCGTGGGAAATGGCAACCCTCCCCAAAACAAACTGTCAGTTGCTTGACATTTACTAGTTTCTTTAGAGAATTTGTAAAACAGCAGTGATTTTATTTGCTGATGATTAATTTCTGCTTTTTAAACTCTGCTGTATAAAACATAGTAAGGGATAGCTAAAATGTCTGGAAATCTAAACTGATAGAAAGACAAGCAGATATATGTCCTTATCTATCAAGGTGCTAGAAGACATCAGTAGCCATAAACTGAAAGTGCTTCAAAAATAAATATCTGTGTATATTTATATGAACATTTTATATTATTTATGTTTCCTTAGAAGGAATTTAGGTTTCTGTATCTTTAAATGTGAACCTAGCTTATTTTCTGACTAGACGTCAATTAGAAAGAGTCAGGGGATGGCGTACACAAGTAAATGCGACAAGTAATAAGTAACTCAAGTTTCTAGTGATGTTTGTGGCTGTTAAATTGTCTTGAGAACCAAGCAGGAAAAGGTATGTGTTTTTTCTTTTTTTCTTTTCCCTCCTCTTATTTGGTGACAAACTCATGTAGTGGCAAGCACTCTAGTTTACGGAGTAGTGTTCACAACTGTCAAACTTTGCATTTTAAACATGCTATGCCTTATTTCTCTACAAAAGAAAAGACAACAGGATATCTAAGCTAGTCACAAGCATCTTTCAACTCCGGATGTCTGGAGCCACAACACACCTGACTTATAGCCTCAAAATATCACTTAAAACATATTTTTTCACTGGACTATATCAGTATGTGCATATGGGTCAAAGGCAGAACATCTTTTAAGATTATTTAAAGTAGTCTTATGATACATCCTAACTGAAATACTTCATTTCAAAAGCAACACATTTCTGCCCAGCATTAGCGTTTATCCAAACAGGGACACTTTTAACTTATAAAAAGTAATACTATCAGGGATGTAACTAATAATAAGTTATATAGCAGCCATTACTATACCTATTAAGCAATATAACCATATACTGATTAAAGTATTATAAGTTAATGAAGATTTTATAAAAAGGAGAGAACAAATAAAAACAACAAAACACAAAGAGAGAAAATAAATAAATAAATAAATAAATAAATAAACTATTTGGGAACATTATTATGCATTGATTACTCTGATTAAGAATATGAAAATAATAGATGGATAATAATGAAAAATAGAGTAATGTTTAAATTATGCTTAGTATATTGATGTGATTTGAGATAAATGTATTTACATTTATGCTAATTTTGACATTTAAAATATAATTGAAAACAGTACCTGTTTTGGTGTAACTTGAAGACAGTAAGAACTTTTCTTTTGTTGTTAGTATTATTATTTAGATTTTTACAGAATATAACATATGTAAGATTATTTATCCTTTAGTTTTTTTTCTTTTGCTCAACAGTTTTCCAATTATTTACTTCAGCATTTCTCTTGATTGTACTTATTGTCCAGTCCATAGATTCTTCATGTGTTAGGATGTTGTTGTTGGTAAGGTATTTTATTGCTGAATCTACTGTTTCAAAGATTTTTATTCCATTTGGTAGAAAAACTTTCAGTCTTGCTGGAAATAAAAGATGGACTTTCAGTTGCTTTTTCTTCAAGGTTTTTATTGGTAGAAATTCTTTTCTTTTGAAACCACCTTTGTAGAATAATCATTGTCAAATCTTATTAATGAATCATTGTATTTGATGGGAGAATTTGCCCAAGCATTTCTTAATATAAGATCTTTATCTTGTGTAGAAAAAAGTCTCACAATTATAGATCTCGGCTTGTTCTTACCCGGAGAAGAAGCATTTCCAGAAGCTGCTAGTGAACTATGCACCCGTTCTATACCATATGAAAGAGCTTCAGGTATTTTTGTTACATCTGGTATCCAGGTGGTAAGAAAGTTTATCATATTGTCCCCTTCAGATTTTTCTGGTAGACCATATATTCTAATATTATTTCTTCTTGTTCGGTTTTCCATATCATCAAGTTTTTCTAGTAAATATGTATTCTGTTGAAGTAAGAATTCAGTTTGTTGTTCTTCTACTTGAACTCTAGTGTCAATGTCACTTAATGACTGTTCAATAAGTGATATCTGTCCTTTCTGCTGTGTAAACATTTCTTGAAGCTGTTCCAGTTGTTGTGAGCACTTTTCTTTAAAAGTATCTATTTTATTGTCCATCTTGTCGATTTTTATTGTAAGTTCCTGTATATTTGTAATGAGAGACTGCAGGTCTTTTTTGAGAGAAGAGTCTTGTGCTGTATTCCTTAGATGACTCATGCTGTAAAGCTGATATTGGTGCTGATTTTCCAGTAATTAATTTGACAGGAATTATTCAAGTTCTGACAATAAAAGTTTTCTTATAGATGCTCAGAGTTATTAGAAATAAGTTAGTAATAAAAATTTCTTCAAATTAAATATTATTTTGTAAAATTCCTGTCAGGAATTGTATTGAGGTAAGAGAGCTGAAATGAAGTGCAGCTATCAGTTCAGCATCCTAGCCACGCCCCCCTCAATCCATCACTTTTATTGTACAGTGCACTATCCCAAGCCCAACTTGTATGTTTGTCTTGCCAATGCACAAAGTGCAAGTATGGGTCAATTCAAGTGTGTAATCATCTGACATAAACTCTCAGGAATGTTGGATGGATAATCCACTGGTGTACAATAGTTAATCACACCATGCCAGCACATCATGTGGAGCATGTCGATGTCCCTCACATCATGTGGAGCATGTCGATGTCCCTCACATCATGTGGAGCATGTCGATGTCCCTCACATCATGTGGAGCATGTCGATGTCCCTCACATTATGTGGAGCATGTCGATGTCCCTCACATCATGTGGAGCATATCGATGTCCCTCACATCATGTGGAGCATGTCGATGTCCCTCACAGTAACAGTGTACAGTAGAGGCAGTATCTACATTTCGTTATAAAAATACGTTATTACATCTGGGAACCATAGTGATGTTATGTTTCCTGTGCACACATATGTATTTGTTGCGCAACCTGTGATGCACAGTACCATCTCTTCCAAACACTGTTTCCACAAATGTTCTAATTTCCAAATTCACATTGTGATTGTCTGTCTTCTTCTGGTGTGCTTGCAACTAATTCAGTGCCCTCTAGATTATGTAACTGAGATAGGAGGTAGGATATTTGATACCCAGCATGGAAGATGTGTGTGTGTGTGTGTGTGTGTGTGTGTGTGTGTGTGTGTGTGTGTGTGTGTGTGTGTGTGTGTGTGTGTGTTTGTGAGACAGTGTGCAGCACTTGGGGCTGTATCCACCTCTCCTGAAAATAATGCATTTATCTGTTCTCACATCTCCTTTATCCCAGTTTTTATAGAACATCTGGTATGCGACACACTGATGAGATCATTCTGACAAAACAGCACTCTCTATACTCAAGAGTCAGACTTTGCCTATAGCACTTGTAGCTAGTCCATTGCTCTCTAGATTTGTGTACATAGATAGGTAGGAGGTTCAATACCCACCATAGACAATTTGTGTGAATATGTTTGTGTAACACTTGTTACTATCTCCATTTCCCCTGAAGCAAATAAATTTTAATGTTCACACAGCTCCCTTATCCCACTTCTTTACATACACCATCCATTAAACACACTAATGAGGTCATGCTGGCAAAAGTGCACTCACTCTGCTTAATAATTAGACTTCTCCTGTGGCGCTTGTGACTAGCACAGTGCTCCCTAGTTTGTGTAATAGATAGGTAGGACATTTGATACCCAACATGGAAGACTTGCATGTTTGTGTTTAATATTTGTTGCTGTCTACACTTCTCCTAAAGACAATGCATTTAAATATGCACACAGCTCTCTTACTCAATGTTTATTGAAGCATTCTGTATGAAACATAGCGATGAGGTCAACCTGACAAAAGTGAACTCTGTCCCCCTTAAGAGTCAGACCAGTTCTGTTGCTCTTGCAACTAGTACATTGCTCTCTAGATTGAATATCTAGATAGGCAGTAAGTTCAATTCACAGCATGTAAGACTCGTGTGTGAGGGTGTTTACAGTTACATGAACATGGGCTCAATCATCCTCCATTATAAATATATATTTTTTAAATTATAGATGATTACACCATCCCCTAAGCACACCTTTCAGGTGACAACTTTGCAACATGAGTGTGTAGTTATGCATACTGCTTTTACTGTAATGATTTTAATATTTTATGCATTAAGTAAAGAAAGCATTTCTTTATTAGGTAATAGTCTGTAAACATATTTGTAAATTAAAGCTTCAAATAACATGTGTCATGGGTTGCAAAAAATATCCATTTAATGTTTTTATAAGTAAAGTGATACAAATATTTGTTAAGGTGAGTGGAGAATGTTTCTGTTCTTCAAATGGAAAGTGTTTTGTGCAGCATCAGTAAGAGCATATGCTTGCAACATTATATTGTGTGCCTACACCCCTGATTCAACACATTGATGGGGTCATTGTTATGCAAGCTATTTGAAGCTATTTGAATGTCAGACGTCTCCTGCGGTGCCTGCATGTCTGAGACTATGTATAACTAGATAGGCAGGATGATTGAATACAGCAGTACTTAACTTCTACAAGTTGAACCACCAAGCTGCTGTAATACTTTAATAAAATCCAAATATGACAAGATGTGCGATTTCAAGGTGAAAACCTTCATCAGATAACACACAAAATTTAAAATCACATTTTTAAAAGCACAACCCACCAATCAACATTCAGTACTGAATCCTCTACCATTTTAGGGCTGGTTTTAAAGGTACAACACCATTTAAACCAGGGGCTCTATCAGCCCCTAGTTCAATAATCCATTTAGTTTCATTGAACTCAGTAAGGTTTATTATGTCACCACCTATAACATTTAATTTCAATATTTGCAAAACCATAAATATAAAAGTATGGCCTACATTTTCTCTATATCCTGGTATAATGTATTATGTATACCTGTCAGCCATATTGCTGAAAGATGCTTCAGAATTCTTCCTTTTAATCTGCAGTTACGCATTCTGCACTGAGCAGAATAAATAATATTCTGCATTCCGCAATCAGAGTAATAATTCAAAGAATAGCTTCTACCTGTTAAAGGATGAACAAATAAATTATGGGCCACAATTATGCCCTTACCCTGAGATATAGCCTTACTATTATCAAATAAACTATGTTCCTGGCAAAGTAAATCCTTTAAATTCTTGTTTTGTCTGAAACCAAAAGATGGTGCTTGTCCCACTATATTATCTATTCTCTCATCTGCTAACAGCACTTTCCAATTGTGTCTAACAACATCAAATATCCCCCTTATATTGTTACTATATCTGAAAGTCATACACATTTTGTTGTCCTTATTAGCACCCATATTACTACTAAAACTTTGATTTTTCCATATTATATGCTCCTGCTGAAAACCAAGGTCTAGCTCTATTCATCCTATTGCATTTACTGATACTGACACCACTATCTATTATAGCCTTTTTATAACCCCTTTTACTTAAATTCAACTTCAAAGTCTCCACTTCCTCATTATATTGTCTTTCATCTGTGCATATCCTAGAGGCCCTATGCACCTGTTCCTTGACTGTATTATTGAATATATGCCTAGGGTACATACTGTCAAAAGCCAGAAGACTGTTTTTCCAACAGCTTTTCTTATATAGGGGAGTTTGTCTATAACCCTTTTCTCCCTTACTAAGATGTACGTCCAAATAGTCAATCAGAATTTCGGAACAAGTCACAGTAAGTCATAATAAATCTGTTGTTGATTCTAAGTATCTTATAAAAGAATCTAAATCATTATGAGTGCCATTCCACAAAAGGAACACACCATCTACAAATCCCACATAATGACCTAAATATGCTTTCTACTCATGTTCAGTATTAAAAATCACCATATGCTCCCAATAAGCTAAAACTAGGTTTGCGTAGGAGTTAGCACATGGCGTGCCCATCATGATACCTTTTTTTTGTTGATAATATTTATCTTGATATAGAAACTGCAGATGAAAAGAAAAAAAATTGAAACATCTTTCAGCAATACAGCTAAAACATATACATAATACATTATACCAGCATATAGAGCAAAATGTACGCCATACTTTTATGTTTATGGTTTTCCAAATAGTGAAATAAATGTTAGAGGTGGTGACATAGTAAACCTTACTGAGTTCAATGAAACTAAATGGATTATTGAACTAGGGGCTGATAGAGTCCCTGGTTTAAATGGTGTTGTACCTTTAAAAACCAGCCATAAAAAGGCGGAGGATTCTGTATTCCATGTTGATTGGTTGGTTGTGCTTTTAAAAATGTGATTTTAAATGTTGTATGTTATCTGATGAAGGGTTTCCACCCAAAAGAGCGCAGCTTGTGATATTTGGATTTTATTTTAAAGTACTACAAAGGCTTGGTGGTACGGCTGCTTTTTTCTTTTGTTTATCATATTGATTGAATAGCAGTGGACCTTAAGTAAGAAAGTTCTTTAGATTTATTTGCTGTCATTTTTCCAGTTTTTCTAGACCCAAGACACATGGGTGGGAGATGAAGAGAGGATGTGGAATTGGATTATTGTCCACAAAGACAATCAATGAGGATGGCTACAGAGAGGGTAAGAAGAAGTGCAATCTCGGCATTCAACTCTCTTTTAAAAGTATCATCTATGGCAGCCAATGTATCAGATAAAATGGCTAACACAAATGATGAAACAGAGTTCTGTGAATTGATTACTATGTTTGAGAATGATTTACTAAAACTGAAATGTTTGCAGTTTCAAAGGTTTCATTTGGAGGCATGCCTTAACCATAAAATTGTACCCAGAAGACTTTGTGTTTTATGTATGCCTACACAAGGTGAGGCATATCCAGAATTATTAGCTCAGTGGCACCAGATAAATTTAGAAACCAGCTTTCTGTACATGAGACTGCTGATAAAATATTTAACCCCGCAAGAAGAGAAACTACTACAACAAATAGAAAGTTTACAGCATCGGCTGGAAACTAACTTTAGAGATGAGTATTATGCCAATAAAGTCAACAATGTTTTTTGTGAGGCTACTCTATATCATAAAAGATTACAACAGACTAAAACTAGGAAAATGGTGAGGGACTGTCTTGGTTTTCTTCAAGGAAATATTTTTATTTGGCCGTGAGAGAGACAGCGGCAACAGAAAAATGCTGGTTTAAATTCTGCACTTTTAATAACACCTAATGTTAAAAAAGAGCTGAAATTCCATTACATAAAAGAACGGACATGATGACTTTTGAATCTATATCTTCGGATGATAATTCAATGATGTCGACAACCTCTGAGAAGCCAACTACGTCAGTGAATACAACAACCAATGAGAACACAGAGGGAGTGCCCTCGGATGTGATGAGCTCATCGGCAATGGCTGTGGACATAGTGCTTAATCCTTTGAATTTAGGAGCTAGACCGAAGATTTCAAATACCACAAACACTTCCAATTCTTCTTTTCCAGGGTTATCAGCCCCTGTGAGGAAGAAGAATGATGGCAAATGGAGCCATTCATTCAACAGGAATGTGAAGAGGAGAAGAACTTCAACTTGACGCGAAATAGTGACTGTATTATTTATAATTAATCTGATGTTACTCTATCTGAAGAACAGTTGTATGTTTAAAATAAAGGCTTGACATTTGTGCCCAGTGTGGGATCTGTTTACAATGAGGTGATTTTAGATTTAATGTTGTTTGGTAGGAATGTGCAACTAAAAAGCATGTTTGGTGTTAATGGTGAAATAAGAAATATTTGCCCAAGACAACCAAGTTATTTTGTACCACCTATGCATCCAATGGTAGCTACATTTTTGAAAGTTTGTCAGGATGAAGTGAAGACTTATTTGGAAAGTAAGCATAAATATACATTTTTTTAATTTGACACTTGCACGAAAGAAAGCTTTAAACTTACTTTGTAATTATAGACAAATTGTTATTAAACTTGCTGATAAGGGAGATGCTGTGGTGGTAAAGAACCACCATTTTTATCATGGTAGTGTTATGAATCTACATAAAGATGAACATACATATTTGTAACTGTCTCCATTAATTGTAAAGTTGTTGATTGCTAATGTAAAAAAGAGACTAACTTTTTTAGGAATACTGGTTTGCTAACTGAAGAAATGTTTAAATTTCTGTGGGTTGAACATCCTGTTGCACTTTCGTTTAAAGCACTTCCCAAGGTACATAAGAATACATGCAACCCATCCATGAGATCAATAGTTTCAGGGAGGGATTCAGTTACAGAGAATTTATCTATATGAGTAGAATATAAATTGAAACAAATATTACAATTATTTCTCAGGGTTTTGAAACACAGCTGACTTTCTGACCTCATTATATGATTGCTTACAATGGAATGAATGTCAGGGTTATGTGTTAGTCGCCTTGGATGTTAACAATTTATTTACGGCCATATCTAATGACTATGGTCTTACAGATACTGAATCTGCGTACTGCAGCCTTAGATGTTAATTTGAGTAAGCTTATTTGTACACTGCTCAGACTTGTTTTAGAAAATAACATCTTTTTATATCAAGGTAGATATTATCAACAAAGAAAAAGGTATCACGATGGGCACGCCATGTGCTAACTCCTACGCACACCTAGTTCTAGTTTATTGGGAGGATATGGTGATTTTTAATACTGAACATGAGTAGAAAGCATATTTAGGTCATTGTGTGAGATTTGTAGATGACGTGCTCCTCTTGTGGAAGGGCACTCATAACGATTCAGATTCTTTTATAAGATACGTAGAATCAACAACAGATTTATTAAGATTTACTGTGACTTGTTCCAAGATTATGATTGACTATTTGGACATACATCTTAGTAAGGGGCAATAGGGTTATATACAAACTTCCCTATACAACAAAAGCTGTTGAAAAACAGTCTTTTGACTTTTGACAGTATGCACCCTAGGCATGCGTTCAATAATATAGTCAAGGAACAGGTGCATAGGGCCTCTAGGCTATGCACAGATGAAAGACAATTTAATTAGGAAGTAGAGAATTTGAAGTTGATTTAAGTAAAAGGGGTTATAAGAAGGCTATTATAGATAGTGGTGTCAGTATTAGTAAATGCAATAGGATGAATAAAGATAGACCTTGGTTTTCAGCAGGAACATATAATATGGAAAAATCAAAGTTTTATTAGTAATATGGGTGCTAATAGGGACAGCAAAATGTGTATAACCTTCAGATATAGTAACAATATAAGGGGATATGTGATAATGTTAGACACAATTGGAAGGTGCTGTTAACAGATGAGGGAATACGTAATATAGTGGGACAAGCACCATCTTTTGGTTTCAGACAAAACGCGAATTTAAAGGATTTACTTTGCCAGGAACATAGTTTATTTGATAATAGTAAGACTATATCTCAGGGTAAGGGCCCTTTTGCCTGTAAAAATTTTAAGGCCTGTCCCTACATTACGACCCACAATTTATTTGTTCATCCTTTAACAGGTAGAAGCTATTCTTTGAATTATTACGCTGATTGTTGAATGCAGAATATTATTTATTTGGCTCAGTGCAGAATGTGTAGCTCCTTTTATGTAGGCAAGACAAACTGCAGATTAAAAGAAAGAATTTTGAAACATCATTCAGCAATATGGCTAAAAATATACATAATTCATTATACCAGCATACAGAGCAAAATGTAGGCCATACTTTTATGTTTATGGCTTTGCAAATAGTGAAATTAAATGTTAGAGGTGGTGACATGGTAAACCTTACTGAGTTCAATGAAACTAAATGGATTATTCAACTAGAGGCTGACATAGCCCCTGGTTTAAATGGTGTTGTACATTTAAAACCAGCCCTAAAAAGGATAGAGGATTCAGTATTGAATGCTGATTTTTTTTGTGCATTTAAAAATGTGATTTTAAATTTTGTATGTTATCTGATGAAGGGTTTCACCCTGAAAGTGCTCATCTTGTGATATTTGGATTTTATTAAAGTATTACAACGGCTTGGTGGTCCGGCTTCTTTTTTCTTTTGTTTATCATATTAGTTGAATAGCAGTAGACCTTAAGTGAGAAGGTTCTTCAGATTTATTTGCTAACTTCTACAGGCATGACTGCCCATGGAGTTATGATTGGTTTATACACATATGTAGTGGAAACTTTTACAAGTTCAGATTGGTTGTATGACTGCTGTTACCAGATAAACCTTCTTGTCAATGCACTGCCAATGTCCTTCCTTCATAGATTCTATGCCTAAGTTGCACTTCTTATTCTCCTGTGCCACTCTTTCAGTAGTGCAACAGTTCTTACTATCATATACTGTTGGCCATCTCACAGCCACCTTTATCTGTATTTCTAATTATGAGACTAAGTTACAGTGGCACTCAGGGACACTAGCAAAAGCTATTGTCACCTGGGAAAATAATGTTTTACCCACACAATGTTTACATACTGGTACTATACATGCACTATGTCCCATTTGGACTGTGGATTCTCCTGTGTTGCATGACTTTCAAAGTGTGGTTTGAACATTGTGTAACTACAGATGTAGGATATTTGAATGCAACTGTGAGTGTATCTTTAACTCTCACACAGGGTATATTATTGTTCAAAGATCTATATGATGTGTAGATGTACAGTGTAACTGTGTAATTCAAAAATGTTTTTGCATATACATCCAGCTAATAAACAGTGGTGATGTCATGCATTTAACTGTACACTGTCCCAGTTGTAACTCAACATGGTTAGGTGGTGCTTGCATTTCAGGTAATGAAGCTTAGCTTGAGATCATGGGTAATAATTTATAATCCTTCTGTGAAGATAGGTAAAGGCTGCCACCCTAGCCAGATATAATTTTGTAGACAATTCTGTAATTTGTAAATATTAATGTAAACCACAGGCTTGTTCTCTTAAATGTGAAAAGACTGCATTGGATATTGAACTGCAAAAATGTGACAACAGTGCACTCTGCTGTAAGAAAGCTAATTCAAGCATTTTATGACTGTCTTTGATATCAAAATTCGGAGCCGACATGTCTGGATGAAGGAATTCTGCCTATTGTTTTGAGGCCAGAGTTAATGGCTAGAATTTGCATGTATAATTTCTTTTATTGCTCTGGTTCCTGACCAGCTACAAGATCAAAGGGGCTATTAACATCTGAGAGTCTGTTAGCCTGGGAAGCAAAAAGAAATTATGTAATCTGAAATGAATCAGTGGTACTGTGTTATCAATTTAAGGACAGAAAGAATGAGGGCATTAAAGTATTTGTCTTGAGAACATCCAACATCACCAGCACTGCCTATATCTATATGTAAGTAGGATTTTAGAACTGTGTTTTATCTTAGAAATAGGTAGGAATTAGTAAGATTAGGCTAAGTGTTTTTTCTGTGATGTCAGAACTTTTCTACTGTGTTATTTTAAACATTTCTCTGTGATCTCTGAACTCTTGACTAGTGCTGTGTAGTAAGAAGTATTGTCTTGCGTTTTTATTATTTATTATTAAATATTTTTAAACCTTTCCACTGTGGCTGTTTTGGGTAGAGATAACTTAAGCTCTGGAGTACATTGCATATATATGTATATATATATATATATATATATATATATATATATATATAGTGATACTGTACCAAGTCACTCCAAATAAGCTTTGCTGTTCAGTCACACTTAGCATTTGAATAATAATATTGCACAGTTGCACAGTAATAATTTAACACCCTTCATAAGGGGCTTTGAGTAGCTGATACATATTAGCTGGGTGGTGGCAGTGATTTCTACTGTATAGTCTGGGTAAAAGGAGCACAGCTGGAGAACCTGTGCCAGCCTTCCCCAGGGGTGTCTGTGTGGTTGTATAAACTCTTATCTCAAAGTGTATGTGTCAGCTACTTGGACAGGGACACGAAGCACTGGTTGGACAGAGATGGTGCTAGAGGTTTTAGCTTGCCCACTAGTCTGAGATCTGGACCCTATAGATGTGCCAGTGGGGAGTCTTTTTGGGATATGGAGAGAAAGGGAAAATCCAGCCCCTGATTGTGATCTCTGTGTGCTCTTAAGGGAAATTGTACTTTACTGTGTGTGTATTTATTATCCTTTCCCTATATGGATGCCCCTCACTGGTGTTAGTGGTGGGGACTGAGGCTCCTTGATTGCTGGGCCAGTGCATGGGAGTCACACCATCCTTTAATACTCAGACTATATTGTGTCAGTGTTATTGTGACTGTACATGTCATTACCACTGTGGTCATGCAGATTTGCTATGAAAATGTATAGCTGTTGATCCCTCTTACTAAATGCTTGGACAATTTTTTTCACATAGCAATGTTTTTATTCAGAGTAATAATGACATTTGATTTCATGTTCCTTACATAAAATATGTAAGAAGTGTTATCCTCTGGCATGACGGAATGAGACAGCATGCTGTCTGTTTTTGACATACTACAGCAATTGCAGACATCATATCTCTTGTAGCAAAGACACAACATAATGCCTTCACATAACACATATGTCACAATTGTATTGACATTCCTACCATGGTACATTCATCTTGTAAAAATATCAACTACTATCTGCTCTCAAATGCTCATGAGTTCTTCATCCACATTCATTCCCTGTTAGCATTGTTGTGCATTATACTGTAATGCATGAGGGGCATCCACAACAGTTACAATGTGTCCATTTACAGTGTGAGAGGCCTCCATCATCCCTTTCATCTCAGATATTGTTGGTGCAAGCCGTCCCTAGCGAAGCATCGTGGCTTGTTGAGCATATCATCCCAAGCTGACAGGCATTGGATCCCCTTTGAATGACACCAGTACTTAAGCCAGTTGTTGAAATTGATCATCTTGTCTTCATATTGTGGCATCATTCTTGGTGAGGGTAAGATGCTACTCAAGGTCAGGGTCATACCGGCCTGGGCTACATGCTCAGAGAGCTCCTTTATGTCTCTTTTCATGTAGTCCAGGGAGGTACGTCTCAGGTCATTCACACCAGCATGGACAATGACTGAGTCATATTTGTACTTGCCTTGGAGTGACCTGAGTGCTTGTGTTATGTGGCGGATCCTAGCGCCCAACAGGCTGCTCACCGTGACCCTCTCCTTGTTCAGCCTGGTGAGCGGGACGTCAGTGTGCCTGACGATAGAGTCACCTATTACAAGTGTATCAGGTGTGTTGTTTAGTCTTAAGGGCTATGACTGTTCGGCACACTGGCTTTGTGAGATATGTGTTGCACGTGTTTTGTTTTGGGGTAGCGGTTGCTTGGGTGTCTGCTTTGGAGGTCTCTGCTGCTTAGGTAGATCTTTATTTAGAGCCTCCGAGTATGTTTTTGTGTGATTATGTGTTTGGTTTGCTGTTGTGGTAGGTCTATGTGAGACTGGAATTGTAGTGAGTGTGGTTTCCTTCTCCTCCTGACTGGTTATGCCAGTACTGAGTTGAGAGAGCTTAGCCTCCAGTCTGGCTATATGGTTGCATCTCTCACATGTGTTGGAATTTGTTGGGAGGAGGAGAGGGTTGTCTGTGTACATGAGGCAGTTGTAACATTGCCTCAAGATTCCCAGATTCACCAGTTGGACCGGAGAGGAGATTGACAACTGACCTTTGGACATGCTAGAATAATATTGGGAATTCGTTAATAATTGAAAACAAGGGCCAGTGGGGAGTAAGGGTGTAGTGCTTTTAATGTTTAGTGCTGACTTATATAATTGCTTTAGTGAGCAAGTGCCAGGTAACTTAAGTGCAATGTGTTACAGGTAACTTAAATGCAGAAACAACAAACAGTAACTTTCTTTCAAGTGAAACAAGGAAATAAGTACAGTAAGCAATGCAGATATCACTAGTGATCCACAGAAGTGCTGTGAAGCCACGTATTAGGTGGAATTAGCGTTCCAGGAAAATAACAAGTAAACAAACAACAAGCATATAAACAAAGCTAGATTCAGCAGGCCTGGATCTAGTCTATGCTACAGCAAACAAGGTGTACCAATTTCAGTAAGATACAGTTCAAATATTCAGGCACTATAAACCTTTAACCAGAAATTCCCAGCTCAGAAGGGCAGAGTCCAGCCTCTTCTCCCACAAGAATGCAGACCACGAACCTTCTTAATGTAAAATAACTGGCCTGAAGCCCAAGTGCTTAAACCAGAACTAATACACTTTAAGAATAACAGACAATGGGCTCTCAATCAGCAGTTCCCAACTTAGAAGAATGAAAGCTACCTGTCCTGCCACCACAGTGCATGCCACAAACCTTCCTAATGTAAAACAACTGGTCGGAAGCCCAAGTGCTTAATCCAAAAGACTTAGAATGATAGCTACACTTTAATCAAGTTACTACCAAGCAGTTATAAATACAATTGAATACTTTAGAGAATGCCTGGATTAGTGCTCAAGTTACACAAACAAAGCTAGATCCAGCAGGCCCGAATCCAGTATATGCCACAGCAAACAGGGTGCACCAACTTCAGTAAGAAGCAGTTCAGATATGCATGCACTATTAGCCTTTAACCAGAAATTCCCAGCTCAGAAGGGCAGAGTCCAGCCTCTCCTCCCACAAGAGTGCAGACCACGAACCCTCTTAATGTAAAATAACTGACCTGAAAGCCCAAGTGCTTAAACCAGAATTAATACACTTTTAGAATAACAGACACTGAGCCCTCAATCAGCAGTTCCCAACCTAGAAGGATGTAAGCTACCTGTTCTGCCACTACAGTGCAGACCACAAACCCTCTCAGTGCAAAACAACTGGTCCGAAGCTCAAGTGTTTAAACCAAAAGGCTTAGAATGAGTTACACCAAGCAGTAATAAATACAAATGAGTACTTTTAAGATGATGCAAAAGTAAAATAAAGTAGGTAGAAACACAAGTACAGTAAAAGCAGATGAATTTTTTTTTTTTTTCTGAACAAGTGCTGAGATCAAAGAAACAGATTTGAGTGCTGAAACTAGAACACTGGCTAGTTATAAGAAAAAAAACTAAGCTAGAAGGCTTCCCTCCAACACAGAAGGGCTTGGGGGCTCAGAAGCCTACAAATAGTCTATACCACTTAACAGGAAAGGCAGGAAACAAGCTTAAATTTTTTTTCTGTTTCCCAGATGCTCTCTTTGTACACAGTAGGAGTGCCTGAAATCAGAATATGATCTCACTGCACTCAGTTGAGTGAGCAAATGAGATGGGCCCAGAAGGAGTATCCAAACACAAATTTACAAGAGGGGCAGGCAGTTTCAAGGCCACTAAGATTAACACCAAAACAAAAACAGGGAGGGTGAGTGGGACTAACTGAAGAGCATATGATATGACACATGCTGTCAATACAGGGTCTGGAGAGAGCCTTATGTAACAGGCAGAGATTTGAATCTGTTTACATCTGTCTGTCAGAAAACTGTGTCAGACAACAGTGGCTTACACATACCCAATGGGCTGTATTTTGTCAGGTATTTTCCTACCAGGGAGGTCATCCATGCACCTTATATGATAGTAAAGTGCTGTAAGCCCTTCAAGTGTGTTCTTCCTTACATAACAGACATTGATATTTCTGTGAAAAGCATGATTGCTGTACATCTCTTTGATACCTGCTGTGTCACATTTTCAAAAATGACATGTTGCAAGTGTTTCTTAGGTCATTCATTGCTCATATGCATTACCTATTCACAAGATAACTATGCTCAGTATTGCAAGTTTTCCTCCAGACATGTCGTTAATGCTGCAATTGTTTTTATTACACTATACAGCTTAATGCCAGATGATTCAATAAACATTTCTTACTGTAAGGCAGTCTGTAAAACTATCAGAAACCGTAACTGGTCCTCTGTTACAGCACTTTTTATAGTGTTGCTGCTGTTGAATTGGGGTCCATATTATCTAATCAAAGAGGCATTACAGCGAATGCCTATTCAGCGAACCCTAAAGAGCGAATCGCCAGTTACGAGAATGACCAAATCAGCAATTTTTTTCCCTAGGATAAAAAAATCACTGATGCACCCAGAAACGAAACATCACTAACAGCACCTCAAAGTGGGGGGCTTTGCCTCCCACAACCACCAATGTGGGGCACTTTGCTCCTCCACCCTCCTATCTAAATATACCAACTCTGAGATTGCACTAGAGTGGGAAAAGGGGCAAATTCACATTGATGGCCAAGTGTTTTTTTCCCTAGGAAGAAAATCGATGTTTTGGCTATTCACATAACTGCCGCTTCACTCTTTAAGGGTCGATGAAGAGGCATTTGCTGTAATGCCTCTTCGATTAGATAATATAGACCCACTGAATTGCTGTTATATTACTGTTCCTTGTAATTGCGTATGGGCATGTCCAGGATAACTAAACCAGACATGTTTGCAAAATAGCAATGGCAAAACTGGACTCCTGACATGTCATCCACCCTGTCTTGTAATTTATCACTTATGTATGTTGTTTGTTATTAGATGAGCATGTAGCATTTGCATAACCATATAACACATGTCTATTACATGCTCATTGGTTATGAACACCTTTTTTCTACAAGTGCCACTGTCATCTCTTTGCATAAGCATGTACATTTCTGATTTACCCGACATTACAGCTGTAAGATCCTTTTATTCTTGTGTATACATGATGAGATGGATAATACAGTGGTATTGTCAGATTGCATAGATAAATTCCCCATATATTAATCTTATATGCAATAACTTCAGTCTGTGCATTCATCCCCTAATATATCTTCTGTCCTTGCTAACTGTTATCTGATAATTAACACGCGTATCACATTTTCTCTCCCATTTGTTACACTGTAGCTTTATGTCCTATCACATCCTTTACCTTGTCCATTTTATTTATGAGCATAACTGTTACATTGTTATTTACATTAAATAAGATTATATCAATATTGCAGGACTTATGTCAGAAATGCTCCATATTCACTTTTGTCACATTTGTATGCAGGATATGACTACACTTTAAACATTTAAACACAAAAGTTAAACTTGAAAGCAGTGTCAAGAGCGCTAAATGTGCCAAATCCAATTTGAAATATATGACACTGTGGAGGTGCAGGAAGAAAGGACCACCAACCAAATAACATGAATGTGAGCTTTATTATACTAAATTAAAATAAAAAACATATAATGCTTAACTTAATCACTGCGTGCTTCATCCCAGTCCTTAGAACTTCATCAGATAACCATACCCTCACATAAACCCCCTTATATACTGACATAAATTATCCCATTACATAATGAAACCAACTTGATAATTAAATGAATGCCAATTATTATAGCCTAGAGCCTAGTATTACAGTCTAGAGTCTGAATTAACTACTTGCAAATCAAATAGCTTCCTTTTATTTTTACACCATTTCTCACTGTGTCAAATGAACTAACAATTAAATGAATAAAATTAATACAATAAAATATGAGTGCTAAAACAATTAACTAAATCACAATAAACATATGTAAAGACTTCATGTTGTTCTACTACCCTCAAGTGGCCAAACCCAGAAAATGCAAAATATTTTCTGTAAAATAAATATTCATGTTAAAACATTTCTACAAAGGTATACAAATGTAACCATAAAATAATCTACATCACATTTATAAATACATAAATAAATTTCCAATACCATCCACATAATGAACCATGTATAAAATAAAAATAAAAAGTATAAAAAATTATATAAAAGTTATTTTCTTTCATGCATTGTTGTCTTATAACATAAATTACAACCTAGCTGCTCTTAACTTAAGCACTGGTGCCAAGAAGACATTTTCATTGAGGACAGGGGCTACATTTGCTTGTAAAAATAACTGCCAGTAAATTTCTTGGCACTCATTTTTTTCTTCCCAGAGCCCTCTTCTTACATTCCATGTTATTACTTTAAGCACAAAATATGAAAACTTAGCTTTCTTGCAGCTCAAAGTGTGTTTATACAAGACATTGTTAACATTCTTATTTTTAATATCATTACAATGTTCGTATAGCCTATAGTTTAAGGCCCTTTTGTTTTTTCTACATAAAATGCCCCGCATGGCTTGCAGGTAGACAAATAAGCCAACCCTTTGCTATCACAATTACTGTAACTCTTAGCCTTATCAATCTATTCCTACTAAGAATGCAAATATAACTTTTATTACTAATAAAACCACATGGACTGAATCTACCACAGTTAAAGGTTCCTGTCTTTCCCACTTTATTTCCATAATTTCCATCAGTATGACTTTTCAAAATATTTTAATACTTCAGCGAGCCCTTTTTAAAAATAAATTGTATTGGTCATTTTAAGACATTATCTAGATCAGAAAAACTTCAAAATAACCCCCAATAGGTGTAAATAATATTTTTATAATGCTAGCATCTCTATTGTAATACATAAGAAAGGCTTCATGGTATTCTTCACCCTCTTCTTTGTTATCCTGGGGCCTGTTCACTCCATTTACTCCCCTTAAACTCTTTGTCAATTTTTCCTAGTATTGGAAAATGTTTATCCTTTCTAGCCTCTTTAACTTCCTTTATGACCTCATCTATTAACTTAACTGGATATCTTCTATCAATAAACATATCCTTTAGTTTCTAATATTCTGAGTTAAAATCCTTTTCTTCTGAGGTCAACCTGGAGGATCTAATAAACTGTCTTTAAGATTGCTCCTTTTTTGTTTATATGGGTGCACATTTGTGTAAAATAAACAGGAATTGGAAAATATTTCTTATCTATGGATAGTGGACTTAAATTGCTGTTTTTTCTTTACAGCATGAATAGTCATATCCAAATAATCAACCTTTAATATATCAATCTTATAAGTAAAATTTAAAAGCTCTGTAGTTTGTTCTATATACTCCAATCATTCCTATCAATTTATCTTCCTTGTCATTCCAAAATATACAAATATGCTGCAAAAATCTCTTATATAGGCTCCAATATTGTACATAAGGGGAATTAAATACATATTTACTCTCCCATACACGTAAAATTGTATTAGCATAGCTGGGCTCCCATAGCTACCTCACTAATTTGCTTGAAAAATTTGCCCCTAAAAGAAAATGTAATTACTATGGAGCACTATATCCATTAATTCTAGGAGAAGTCAAACATCCCTAAAATTAAATTTATCATTTCAACCAAAGCCTCTTCTAACCACTTTAATCCTAAACTATGCAGTATTACAGAAAAAAGTCTATTTTATCAATAGCAACAAAAATAATATTTTTGTTGAAATATTTGTTTTCTACTACCTTTAAAAAATCCCATGAATCTTTAAGAAAACCCTCCTGTTGGGTCCCGACTGTCTTTAATTTTAAATCATTATATTTCACTATAGGATGTATTTTGGACCCATTAGCAGCCACTGTGGGCCTTAAAGGAGGGTCCTCTGTGCTTTTATGCACTTTTGGTATTCCAAATACTGATGGTTTAATAGGTTTATCCATTCTTAAAAAAAGTATGTGTCCATATCAATGAAATTATCCATCAACATATCATTCAAGGCACAATCTAGCTTAGTGTAAGCTACATTGATTTCATTTTTTGAGACTGTCTTATACTTACTAGTGTCACCTAAAATGTTCATCATTTTATCTACATAAATAATATTGCTCATTAGAACAGTCCCTACCCCTTTATCAGATCTCATTATTCTAATATTTTTGTTTTTACTTAATTCATTCAATAATAGCCTTTCTTCAATAGGGAAATTAGGCCCCACCTTTTTCTTATCTAACACTTTTCTTAATTACTTCAAAACGATTACCTCAAAGTGTTTTAGTTGAGGGTAAAGGGGGGGTTGTAAGTACTTTTTCTTTTTTAGGACCATATCCATTTTCTTTACTTTGTCCATCCTGGAAGAAATAATACCCAAGTTCTTTTTTTAGTAAACACTTTAAGATAGATAATTAACTTATTTATATCACTTTTCTTACTGGGTATAAATTTAAACCCTTTCATGAAAAGATTAAAATAAGCAATATTTAGGTTCACAGTACTATAATTGAAAATATTATAATTTTATGTGATATGGTTTATCTTGATAATTTCCTCATCCGACTTGTTTAAATAAATATCTGTCCTAACATTCTCCCTTTCTGCAAGGGGTACTCCTAGTACTTTCCTGCTCTGTTGAAATTGTGATGGTAATAATTCACAGGTCAATTCTTTATCTTCTCTGACCTTCTTAAAGGGGGGGAATTCTAAAGGGTCATTTAGACATAAATCTGCAGGACCCATATTACATTGACACTCAAAATGCTTGTACTCATTATAATTTCTTTTCCTTGGCACCCTTTGCTCCCTTCCCCCTTGTTCTTGTCTTCCATTTGTCTCATGTGAACAGTAGTCATCTTTACAAGTATAAAATGTTTACCACTAAATTGTTTTGGCCTTGGGTAGTTATTTTTTTTCTTTATATTCTACTGTGTGTCTCTCAATTTTTTACTTTTCCTTTTAACTAAATGTGCTACTTTTTCATCAGTCTTTATCCTAATATTAAAATATTTATTCTTTTTTTCCTCTATGGTAAACAATAAATTGTTAATAATCTTATTGTTCACTTTATCAATTTGTTTTTGAATCATATCCATTTCGGCCTGGTTATTTTTAATAATTGCCTCCATAATACCAAAGCCACAGTGATCAAATATGTTCAACAATTCTGTATGAAATGTTGACCCTTCAATAACATTATTAGGGTACTTACAGACCCGTAAACCTTCTAGGACCATATTGGCATTCAAACATTCTCCTCAATAAAAATTATCAATATGCAAAGACTTATATTTAAATATTAAATCATACATATTATCAGTATTGTCCTGATATGAAGCATTCACTTCAATCTCACAGTGTTGAGCATTTTGAAATGAAAAATTACTATTTTGTGACCACATTGACCACTCCACTGGGTGGTTACCTCAAGTAAAACAATTAATAACAATAGGCTCATTGTTAGTGTTAATGTTACTAGGGTGTTTAAAATATAATCTTTTCTCCTTGGCTCTTGCTCCTTCCCTTTCATGCTTGTCCTTATCATTTTCAATCCAGTCCACTATAGGTGAGTGAAACACTCTTGGAATACTTCCGAATGGACTTGCAGCTTCCTCCTTCAGTACAGAACTGTGGACTGTTTCTGTAAACTAGGAACTTACTTCCGTGCACATCCTTTCCCCTTCAAAGGCAGCTCCTGGTTGCCTGGCAATGATGCAGATCCTTGACTTAGGAGTGATTTTTTGTGCTTGAAGTAATACCATGGAATGTAAGAGAAGGGCTCTGGATAGAAAAAATTGAGTACTGTGAAATTTACTAGCAGTTAGTTTTACAAGCAAATGTGGCCACTAGTCTCAATGAAAATATCTCCCTGGTACCAGTGCTTATGTTAAGAGCAGCGTGTTATTTATATTATAATGTAACACCATATGAAAGGAAATAACTTCTATATATTTTTTTTTTAATTCATGGCTCATTATGTGGATGGTACTGGAAGTTTATTCATGTATTTATAAATTTGATGTAGATTATTTTATGAGATTACATTGTATACTTTTGTAGAAATGTTTTAACTTCTACTTTTGGCTTTTCCCAGTTAGGGGTCGCCACACCGGATCACCTGTCTACTCATGATTGGCAGTGGAGTTTTACGGTGTTGAGTTGTCAGCCCAGCACTCAACCTTCCAAAGAAGGTATGCACATGCATGCACTCACTCCTAGGGACAACTTGGAGTGTCCAATCCACCTACAGCATGTCTTTGGGATGTGGGAGAAAACCCATGTGACCACAGGGAGAATATGCAGACTCTGCACAGAAGGCACCCCAGCTGAGCATTGAACTGGAGAACCTCTTGATGTGAGGCGGCAACACTAACCACTGTACCACCATGGCCGTCCTTGTAGAAATGTTTTAACATGAATATTTTATAGAAATGTATTGCATTGTCTGGGTTTGGCCACTTGAGGGTAGTAGAGCAACACAATGTTTTTATACATATTTATTGTGATTTAGTTAATTGTTTTAGCACTTTTAGTTTTATTTTAATGTATTAATTTTATTGATTTTATTTTTAATTCACTTGACTCAGTGAGAAATGGTGTAAAAATACAAAGAAGCTATTTGATTTGCAAGTAGTTAATTCAAACCCTAGATTCTAATAAGCTATGATAATTGGCATTCATTTAATTATCGGATTGCCTTAATTATGTAATGGGCTAATTCATGTCAGTATATAAGGGGTTTTATGTGAGGGTATGGTTATCTGATGAAGTCCTAAGGACTGGAGCATGGTGTAAGAGTGAAAAACGAGGTGATTAAGTTAAGTGTCTAATGTTTTTTTTATTTTAATTTGGTGTAATGAAGCTCATGTTCATGTTATTTGATCAGCGGTCCTTTCTTCCTTTACATCCACAGTGTCGTATATTTCAAATTACTCTTTAAACATTTCCTGTCTTCAACATTAAATATTTATTATAACACAATTTAAGTGTAACAATTCTCCCATTTTCACTTCCCCTGTCTCTGTATTCTTCCCTGTGCTTGTTCTTAATATATCTAGGCTGCAGTGTGTGCTCATATCTTAATATTGCTGATATCAAGTTGCTTAGTTTACATTATGTGCTCATGTTTGCAAGTACCTTTCCATGGCTGTGAACATTATTTCTGGCCATGAAAAGGTGCTTGTAAATGTGCATGTGTGATGAGCAGCTTGCATATTTAATTAGCTCCACTGCTCATCGCATTAACACTCTTAACTCTTAGCGTGGCACCTACACAATTGTCAATGAAGTATAGGGTTACTACAAAACTACAAAAATGGTATATTAAATTTAGCAGAGAGACAACTGGTTGGAATCCTTCAGTTCTGCATAGGGATAGCTAATATGCCTTGGTAATTTATGGTACTTTTTCAAATGGGTTAAAGTTACAGCCCTTGGTTAATAGCATACCATAATAACAATAAAATCATAAGGATTTTTGCAAAAATTTGTTTTGCTGACATTACAAGGAATTACATAGAAATGCATTTTGTGAATCAAGATTTACATTCAGATTGTCCCGCACCAGGTTCAATATAATGTGTTATATTAACTTTCAAATCATTTTGAGGGTGAATTTGCAAAAAAAAAATGAAGCTGTTCTAGTAATGATCATGAGGAGGAAATTGAAAGGGAAATTAAAATAAAATATTACGGACATTTGACTACAAATGAGTAACAACAGAAATGAGTGTATTGATGAGGAAACCTAAATACATATCATTGCAATGGATTAGACCTATATTAGGTCAGGTTACATGAAGACTTATTGATTTTTTTAATGAAATTAAGTCTATCTAAGAGTATCCTCCAGGATTCAATAAAGTCTGTGTAGCCTTATTGTAGAGCATACATGGAATGTGTCCATGTACATGACCATGATCTTCCCTCGGCAGCTCGCCATGCATATTAATGGTAGTGCACACCAAAGGGAGGAGTGAGCAACACGGATATTGAATCCGTGTAAGACCAATGGCACACCCACATACCATTCAGCCCATTAACCTGACTGAAAGAGGTACAAAACAATTTATTTCACTAATTTGGATTTATTTTCATTTTTTTTACTTGTATGTGCTTGTTTGTGCGATGTGCCATGTTATTTAGCTATATTAAGCTCTGGACAGCCATACATCAGACATGTGCCAGACATGTAAAAATAGAAATGGGATGCATTCAATTTCAATTTTTGTTTTATACTTCTGCTTGTTTCATGATGTGATGTGTTATTTAGCTATGCTTATCACTGCTCAATCATGCATTAGACATCTGATAAACATCTAAAAATAGAAAACAGATGCATTCAATTGTTGTGGTTTTGTGGTATTTAGCAACACGCAAACCCACACAGAGAAGTCATGCTATACTTACAGACCACCTTCACAATATATCTGAAGATACATGAAATCCCTTCACTTTTCCGGTGCCTAGATAGGATAAGTCATGACCTTCAGTGCAGTAGGTCCTGGGTAGTAATACCTTTTATATACATTGCTGTGAAACTGCGCCAGGTCAGTGAAATATTGTTTCACTTTAAATTCAATTATTGTTAACTTTAGAAAAGTTATGTGATGCTAATCATCACTTAAACATGGTCAATGGTCTTTTCATGTTTGTGCATTGCTAAGCTTCCCTTAAACATGGATTGTGTGAGTTTGCACAATGCTTAGAGATGTGGCATATTTTTTGAAAGTTACAGCATGACACTCAATAGCAGAAATGCATCCTATTTAAAGGGCAATAGGCAGGAATTGCACAGTATTCCTTGGAGCGTGATCTTGAGCGTGGATATGGCTATTGTGGGGGAAGGTGTGCACTTTAGGACACAATATTGGGTCATACAGGAGTCTAGGGTTTTCACTGGACTCCTGGTAGAGCACTACTGACCCCGGCTGCTGCACAGCAGCTATCAGGGATCAGAATGCAAATCTGAGGCCTGGGATAGTTTGGCCAGGGACTAGACCAGTGCAACTGGTATCCCCCCACACTGGTTAGCAGTTTCATCACCATTATGATGACCTCTATTGATTGATCCAAGAGGCACAGGTGGGGAATACCCCACAGATTTGTAAGTATGTTTTCTATTAATTTTTAAATATACAAGCTGAATCTGTGCAAAACTGGTATGCATAATGGTTTCCCTCTCTTACCACAGCTGCAGAAAAGAGGGCTTGCAATGTGCAGTCCAATGCAAGGTGTTTGACCAGTATGAGGTAAGAAAATCAATAAAGTAAATGAATGCATAACTTAATAATAAAAGAAAATAAATACAGATCTTGCAGACTTAACAGTCATGTATGAAATACTTGGGACGTCATAGACTTTCATTAATGTGTCAGTGCATATCTGAACTGGTAAAGCAAGTTAAAGCAAGTAAGCATGTAGTACTGTGCATCACAGCTTCCAACCATTAGTTAATGTTGTGTTCTACCCAGATTAAGAGTGAGTGTTTGCTCTGCTCATTGTCTGAAATATGCTGTATATTGCATTCAATAAAAGAGTAGGGTAAACATGTAAGGTAACAGAAGTTCTGCACAGCTATCCTTGTGTATAAATGCAAGGTTTGAAACAACAGGAATCAATAAAGTGCAAAAGGAGATGGCGCTCTGATAATTTAGTAATACTGTAGTCACTGCTTGTGGGTTCTCATCCCAGATAAGCCAATTGAGAAATTGTAGATTTTTCAATACTGTTTTACCATTTCATCAATAAAACATAACCATGCTTGCATGTGAAGTGCACACCCATAGAACTGTGCCATGACTGTCCATCTGTCAAAAGTAATCAGTGTACATGGACATACCTCTCAACTGTCACAATACTTTGCAGAATGTACTGAATATTGCCCCATATGTCTGGTCTGTTTGGTATATGATCTTGTTTTACTGGCCAGCCTTTGCCACATTGCTGAAGATCAATGTCAGAAACAAAATGCCAGTCCTCTGATTTGTGGATATATGGCATCACTCAAAATGCAATTTAATGGCTAATCTATTATCAGAACACCTTGCTACTATTGTAAGAGAACACTATGTAAGAATGTTCCCTGTTGTTGTGCCTTTGTACCATCATTATGTATGGCTTGACCCATAATGCCCTGTGCTAAGAGGTTGAGAGGTATGCATGTGGAACATCATATATACAAAATTAACAACATTGAATGATTGCTGGATGCAATATGATCTTAACTACAGTGTTTGTGTAAGGAACAGGGTAGTCGTTCAAATAATAAACATCATAGCAGTAAGTGTTCTCACAAGCAAAATGTAACATATCTAGAAGTATGTAGTTGTAGTATGTTTAGTTGTATTATCTGTGAAGTTACTAATGTTCTCCTTTCTTCTCCCACCCCACTTCTTCTCTTCTTTTATTCACTTAACCAATTATATTTACTATTATCATTTGCTATTATCATATTAATTATTACCTCTTATGTTGGCCTTATGTATAATTTATTATTGATTTGCCTTTAAATAAACTTTCATTTACATCATTTATTGTTGGTTCCTTGTTATATTATTTTCAATTGGTTTCTATTGCTCATTACTGTTTTCTATTATGTTATTAATTACATTTCTTTGGGTTAGATTTATTTTTCCTTTATATTTCTATTTTATTTACTACAGCAGGATAGGGTAGGCCAGCTCCTCTCCAGACAAGGCACAGGGGCCCAGCACATCCGGGCCGCAGCCTGGTTGCACCCCCTCTGCTGCCCTTGCTTGATCTTCTCCATCAGGTAGTTCCACCCCAAGGGCTGTGAGTGTGTCCCCCCCTGGGAGTGGAGGTGGGGGGATGATTTTGTCACCCGTGATCAAATGGCAGGCATGGTTCACATGCTTGTGCATCAAACTGTTGGTGCATGCCTATGCTAGATGGAGAGCATGCTTTCCATGCTGGTGGGGCAGCCTTGCCCAGGCCCTGGTTTCAGCCACTGTCTCCACATGAGCTGTGAAGGTGCAGTGCTGACAGTCCCATGGGTGAGGACTTGAGTCACACTGCTACCATATCTAATGTCCATGGGACTGGGATCCCCCAACCTCCTCCCCAACCACGGTGTTCACTCCATTCTTGTGTCCCTCACCAACCCTGTCTGGTGTCTTGTATGCCTTGTCTGTCTGTAAATGCTTCCTCACCTTCCCAACTTACCTTTCCCACACTTACCTATGTCCCTTCCCCAATAATTCACTCTCTCCTTAAAAAACGGCACATGTCCCAAACAAAAAACTATTTTGTCCCATATATAGCTCTCCATTTCACACACGTGTCCACTGGACATATTTTATTTGATACAACTGGCTTGACAATGCACTTATGTTGCTGTCACTACTCTCTATTGGGATTACAGTCCAAATTCAGCTAAAAAAACCTTTGCAAGTGCACAGTTGTTGCTGTTGAAGAAATGGATAGCTATGGTTCTTTCCTGCACCCTTCCTGCACATTCCTACCCCCTGCTTGCACCCCATTTCACTACTGTCCTATTTCCCCAATTTTATTTTCTTTAATGAATAATTGTGTGATGCTATGTGTGGCATTGCTAAGCTATGTTAAATGGAGGTGTATTGCTATATATATTTGAAAGCATAATAATCACGTTCAAAAAGTACACCTATACCCTATTTTGAACCCAGTACCATCTCACTTGAGTGACAGTGCATCAACCCACCAATCCACACAGCCAGTTAATTAGCACAGCTGTTTTTAGCAAAACACAGTAATGGTCTTTTTCCTGTCATTAAGCATGTTTACGCGATGCTGCACACCCTGCTGCATCGTGCAGCAAATATGCTAAAAGACTAAAGGAAAAATAGGAATTTAAATGGTAATCTGTTAGAGAAACAAATCACTATAAAGCCATACACAAAGTAATAGATGTAAATGAGGTATGTAACACCAGTTCAGTGTGCATTGATCTGTGCCACATGTAAACACACACCTGCCCTAGCACTGACTCTGTAGCTCAATCTGTTATATTCTTGGAAAACATTTATTTTTAGTTCTGATGGTCCTGAGTTCAAATCCAACTGTGTCTAGCATTTAAAATACATGTGTACATCACCATTATAAATTGTGATATGTATGACTGTCTCATCACCTATTCATCCATCCAAAGCAGTACAGATGGAATGTCTGCTTCTAAATAATGGAAGTCAAAGGCCTAGAGATAGGAACACATTTTAAATATTCCTATTACTACCCTAGAAAGTGCCTAGAAAGTCACGGTATGCATTAGCATGAATTCCCTGAAGGATTTGATGTATTTAATTAAAATGTGACCCAGTAATATCAGACTGCAGCCCACAATGATTTGCCAGTGATATTACAGACAGCCACACCTGCACAAGTAACATACATATATGGAGGTTGTGCTAGAAGCACACATATTCCAGATGTCTACCATGACATAACACATGACTTGGCAGTTGTTCAAGTGGTTGACATAATAGTTACTGTGCCCCCTACCTTGTTCTAGAACACACCAAGCATGTTGCCTTTTACTCTGTTATTGATAAATTTTGCTAACATAGTAACCTTAAACACATATCTTACATCCAGTAGGATGCGTGTCCTCAATCTGGTTCTGGCTGTTCATCAAGCCTGACACAGGTCCCACAGTTACCCTTCTGTGTTGTCATCCTGCAAAGTCTTCTGCCTCTTTGTCTATGCCTACTGCTAGCAGCAGCAGCTTCAGCCTGTAGCATACACATCTGTATGTAACACGTAGCTGCTCCAAACATTCCCTCTTTGCTGATGTATTTTTATCCCACTACTTTTCACCCCTTATGAAAAAGGGGTAGAAATCTACATTGAGGCTTTGTATCTTGTTGAGTAGTTGCATGAGATTGGCTGATTATACTGCAAATCATCAGTGTAGGCTGCATTTAGCATTTCTGAACCACAGATTGGTTCAGATGCACTCAACTGCTAATGAGTATCATCATAAAAAGGAAACATCTAGCTAGGTAAACCAGTGTGTGTGTGAGAGTTCCTTCTTTTGTCTAACTTGTTGACACATTACTTGTATAGCAGTATTTTCAACAGAGGAGTATGATACTCCATCAGATATGTATCCATTTTGTTTCTTACATGATGCATATGTCTGAATATACTTAAGAAGACTATGGATTACATCATTAAGCCCTTGTTAGAAGTGCGCTGATGACATGGCATTGATCTCCAACCCTGTTAAATGTAGAGTACACCAAGGGTATAATCATGTGTGATAACTAGGTACACAGGTCTCTTGGCTACTTCCTTTGATAGCACTTATGATAGTACACTGCTATTTTGATGACACTAATGTTTATACATATTTTCTTTTGGGGGGGTTCCTGCTATGGGACATATGACAATGGACTCCTGTATTGGGTGTCTGAGCATATGTGAGCATCTGTCATGGCATAAACAGGAATATGTCACTATTGCTATGGTCCTAGTTGTTTCCATACCCTTTGTATGTTTGGCACACTGTTGAATATGAGATGTGTAATCAAGCGGTGAATACTGATAGCCTTCTTTTACTGCTGTATGTATACATAGTTTACTCATATGTGTGTGATCCTTGTATGTGTTCTCATGCCTTTGTGTTTCAGGAAAAATCATGCATACACATCACAGGCCACCATTTTCTGATGTGGAAAACAGCCTCATCATTGAGGCATTGTGACTGCGACATTACCAGGTCATGCTGTCCTGATGGAGGGGAAAATAGGTTTGAACATTTAACCTTGTGGGATGAATTGGTGCATAACATCAATGCTGTTGGTCAGCAAAATTGTACCTACACCATGCTATGGATATGATACATGCAGCAAGGAGACATGTAGCTAATGAGGCCAGGGATCATCAGGTCACTGGTGGTGGCCATGCAGCAGAAGCTCCTCTCACAGCCACAGAAGAATTCTTGGTAAACCTTGCTACACAGGACATCTCCCAGACATCCATATGTTGTGGACGTGGGTTCCATCCATTCCTCTCAAGAGGAGCATCCAGGTATGCTTAGTTAGATCAGCAGTTGAATACTGTTGTATTCATCCTGTAAAGGTGTAACTAGTTTTACATGGGTGCCACGTGTACCATATATCTTTTAACATAGCAGTTACTGTAGATGTGAAATATCTGGAAGTATTGCTCCTGTTATACTTTAACACGTGGTGCTGTTGCCATTACTTCTCCCTCAAAATTTTTCAGGACCATCAGGAATTGGAAGAGGCCATACTCCTGCTGCTGATAAGCAGAAAAAAGTTTTCTCAGAGATGTAGATATCTTTCAATGTATTAGCTAAAGTATCATCCCAGGTCTGCTGGCTGGGTTGATGTACTGTCTGCATGATTGTCAACTGTACAAACATTTTCAGAATATCCACAGATTAGACCCATACCTCTGCCTTGTAGGTATGACCATAGTGGTTGACTTGAAAGTATTGTCAGGACATTACGGATTACCATAACTGCTAATTGTGCAGATTTTTGCAGACGGTCCACAGTGTACATGATCTGTCTGTTGCTCAATAATTCCTTGTTTACTGGATAATTATTTCCAAATAATTACAGATGTGGTTAGACAATAATTTCCATATGTCCTACTCTGTGAGGTTGGGAGGTATAGAAGTCTGTAATAGTGACAGCAGTGTATACAGCTTAACATATATTGTACCATAGTATTGCAGAGCATAGCACAGGTACTAATGTACTGATTTTTTCTTTTTACCACAGGTGACCAGGGATGTTGGTCTGTGTCCTATACACCACCTCATGTCAGTGTCTCTCCAGACTCTGATGATGATGATGATGGCTGGCAAAATTGAGGCACAGCTTGGGGATGCAGGGACTGAAACAGACACAGAGTTTGACATCCCTCATTCACCCTTATTATCACCATACGCAGCCAGTATGCCTACACATACTCAGTCCTCTGAGGTCACAGATATTGGATAGTCAGAGGGTGGGGACATTGAACATGGAAGTGTGACTACTGTGGCTTCAGTGACTGTTGACACTGGCCATAGCCAAACTGTTGGTGAGGTTCCACACAGACAGATTAATTGGGGTGCTCATAGGAGGCCTGCTGTCCCTCTACCACCTATTGCAGGTGTCTCATCATGGGTCAGTCTACATATGTTTAAGGCCATCATGGATACACAGGCATGTTCAGAAAGTAACTCCCAATGATTTCTCAGGGTTATGGATGCAGCACAGTCTGAAATCCGTAACTGCCTCCACCATATAGATGATACCTTGAATCAGTTGACTGACACACTGGAAAGAGGTAGGTTTGAGACAGATCAGACACTATCTATCTTAGAACATGCATTGTCTGTGAGGGAACATCTGACTGGAGTTGAACGTCAGCCTCATGGGTGTAGGTCAGCAACTACATCTGCTAAGAGTCAATGTGGCCATGCACACTCATAGCCTGTAGTGGCAGTACATCCAGCACTCCAGACGGGAGTGTGCTGTCCACACCAAGACATGGCAGGCCATTCATGCTCCTGGGCATTTCCATGGAGGACACATGACCAGCAAACATCAGTCACCCTCAGGTAGTAGCACAGCATCTGACCTTGGGCATGGAGGTGCCAGTGCAATGTCTGGCAGAGCCAGTTCTCATGTTCAGAGCAGAGATGATGAACTGTCAGCACTAGCATGCACAGCTCACAGCTGTCCAACATATAGACATGTAGTGCTAACACTGAGCTTGGCTGTGTTCATGCAGACACCCAAACACCACTGTCACATTGAGGGCACATACAGACACACACACACACGCAATATGTTCATGGTCTCTTGCCTGCTTCCCTTCCTGATTCACACACAAGCTTGCCAACCTATTGGGTCAGCCTAGGCCTCCTGCATCTCCACACAACACCCTGTGCATGTGATGATAACTGTGCCACATCCCTGTCATCTTTCTCATGGATGCATGGACATAAAGCCATGTGTCTGATGCACAAGGGGACTATCTACATTAGTATGAATTCCTTTCATCCATTGGTGCTGTTGACATACTACTTATACTGGTCATTTACAGATATTGTACTCTGCCACTTATAATGTGGATTGCATAATAATTTGTATATGTTACAATGGATGCTGTTGTAAGGGATGTGGAGTCACACACTGAAATGTGTCCCATGGAAATTTTTACATTTCACTTTCAGGATTGTGTAGGGCACTCCTATGGGTACACATCTACAATCAACCCATCAACATCAGAGCACAGGACTGAATGTCAGCACAGAAGACAAATGTCATCAGAAAGGTAATACAATATAGGTTCATGGGTTCATAGGTTTATAGGTGTTTACGAGGCTAATGAACATGAAAGCTTCTTTAAGCCTAGTCATGCATCCCAAATCTCTGACAAGGTCTGATACCTTTAATAAGTGTAAGCAAGGTTCTGGGAGATGAAACATTTACAAGCAGAGACCTGGAAGATGAACTATTTACGTTTTCCATGTGTCCATTAGAGACAGAGGTCCCAAACGGGTTCCTATCATATGATCGAAGTCTTACAACTTCAAATCCTTAAAGAGTGAACTTTAATGATCAAAGTTGTAAAAGCTTGAAGCATATAATGGAGATCGCCATAGAACACAGAAAGGGAAGATTTCCCTTTACTGCACTGTAGTGCGATCTCGGAGTTGGTATATTTAAGTAGCAGAGGGTGTGAGGGGTGCAGAGGGGCTTACCCCCCTGCGTAGAGTGTTTTTTTTGTTGTTGTTACTGTTTTTACTTTTTTTATGTGTTTGAAGTTCCGAGACTTCGGCCATTAAAGTTTGTCCTTTAATGATTTGAAGTTTTGGAACTTCAATCATATGATATAGACCTGCCCCAAACCAGGGATGATTGTACTGTTCCCCATCCAATTGTGTAACTTGCACTTGATTTGTGTTAGGATGGAACTCTGCTTCACATGGATGGGAAGCCTATTTCATATAGGATGTAGTCTCTGGGATACATACCTGTTTCTTCAGCATGTCCTATTTATACCACAGACAAGGTGTAGGTTTGTAGAATGGGTAATTTTGGTGCTAGTTGTATTGTGGATATACAGGAGGTCCACAGTGGGGTCTGACCGTGCTTTCTATGGTAGGCATATGTCTCCAATCCAAAGCCTGTAGGAGACAGACTATAGGGATAGGGCCTTAACGCAGTCTGCATAAGTTATTTTAAATACACTCTGTATTTGTTTAGTGAGGAACCTCTGTGCATGTTCCCATTCTTGGATATGCCTGGTTAGGTACATACCAAAGGTAGCATTGCACTAAATGATATGCCTGATGAATGCAAAATACAGTGGAACAATGACTTCCTTGGACTTATATGAAATACCTTTGTTTATAAGTTGCACAACATAGAATGATTTCCGCCATAATGTAGACATGTGACAACCAAAGGCTAGATTACTATGTGTGTTCCTAAGTCCCTGACTACTGGGTCAACTGTTAGAGGTGTGCTGTCAATATGATAGTTACCAGGGGTGGATGACTTTCCAAATGATAGTATTGTGCATTTTATAGGTTCATAGGTTCATAGGTAGGTACTAGGCTATCGGCCCTGGGGCCTATACAAGCCTAGCCAAAAAGGTACCCTGGCTTTTGCCACCCAAGAAAATTATTTTCCTGTGCCACTGTCGAGCAGAGCCACAGAGGTGATCCCCAGGGTGAATTTCCTATTTCCCATCCAATCACCAAGATTTTTCTTGAAGAGTGCTAATGAGGAGCTTTGTTTGATATAGATAGGTAGTTTATTCCAGAGTATGGGAAGTCTCTGAGACAGGAATCTATCCCTCTGGCATCTTCTGTTTATTGTGGTGACAAGGTTTAGGTCCCTAGAGCATGTAGCTCGGAGGGATTGGGATTTCTTTAAGTGGAGCATGTCCAACAGCTCTTGGTTTGACATAGCTTTGTATGTTAGGCAGAGATCACCTCTGAGTAGACAATATGCAATGGAGTAAAGCTGGAGTTTTTGAGATGGTCTGCGTAGGGCATCTGTTTGAGGCCAGTAATCCTCTTTGTAAGGTATTTCTGTGGCCTTTCCAGTTATTGTAGATGTCTTGTGAGGTACATACCAGAAGGGGCGTTGTACTCTATAATGGGTCTGATGAGTGATGAGTAGAGGGGAACAATGACCTCTTTTTTTCTGGATGAGAAACCTTTTGTGATGAGGTGTGCCACATAGAAGGATTTCCTGACTACTGTGGCAATGTGATTATCAAAGGAGAGACTACTGTCCATCTGTGACCCAAGGTCTCTTATCACACTTTTGGTGTTAAGTATACTACCGCCTATGTTGTAGTTCATGGGTGCAGAGTTTTTACCAAAGAGGATGACAATGCACTTTTTGGCATTGACCTTGAGGCCATGGCTTTGACACCAGGCATCTGTCTCAGTGAGGCCCTTTTGTAGGATGTCCACATCATTAGGAGTTTCGATTATGGCTCCTAGTTTGCAGTCATCTGCAAACTTCATTAGCCAAAGACCTTCTGTGTTAGCCTGTATGTCAGAGAAGTAAATACCAAACAGGAGAGGACCCAGGACTGAACCCTGTGGTACTCTACTTGTCACTGGTCTGAAGTCGGATTTGGAGTCTGCTACTTTCACACTGTGGGTTCTGTCAGTGAGCCAGTTGGCAACCCATCTTGTGACATAGGGATTTATACCTAGTTTAGTGAGTTTATCTATAATTCCAGAGTGGGGGATGGTGTCGAAAGACTTGGCAAGATCTAGATAGGCTGTGTGGACCATCTTACCCTTGTCTATGGCTTTGGTGACTGCTTCAAAGAAGTCTATCAGATTTAGGAGACATGATCTGCTTTTACAAACCCAAACTGGGTGGGATTCAGAGTTTGGAGATTACCAATGTCTTTGTTTATAAGTTCCATGATGATACATTCCATGGCCTTGCAGGCCAGGTTCATCAGGCTAATGGGGTGGTAGTTCCTGGGGTCTGTGGTGGCTCCCCCCCTTGTGGAGTGGGTTAACCGTTGTTGTGCGTCATTCAGCAGGCACAAAGCCTGAGGTGAGGCTATGATTGAACATGGTACTTAGTTGGGGTGCCAGTTCGTTCTGTAGTTTTCTTGGCATTAAGTGTTAGTCCATAGCTCTGCACCAGTTGTATGTCTTTGTTAGCCCCTCCTGGAGAGCATTTGCATGAGTGTGGGATTCAATGAAACCTCCTAATTTGCAATCATCTGGAAATTTAGTTAGTGAGAGACCACTGACAGTGGCTTTGACCTCAGAGGATTAAATGCCTAAAAGAAGCGGTCTGATGAATGATTCACATGGGAGTCCACATACGACTGGCCTCTTTGTAGAGGTAGACTCCTCAATGCTAACTTCCTAGGTCCTCTCTGTAAACCACCTGGCTATTCACTGGCTGACATGCTAACCTCTTGAGTTTTTCAACAATGCCTGATGGGGTATAGTGTCAAATGCTTTGTCAGGCAATGGCAGGCAATGTGAACCATTTTCCCCTCATCCATTGCTTTGGTTACCTTCTCAAATAGGTCCATCAGGTTGGGTAGGCATGATCTGCCCTTAACGAAACCAAACTGGGTGTAGTCCAATGTCTTGAGGTGTACTACATCTCTATAGATCATTTCCATGATAATTCTTTCCATGGCTTTACATATCAGAATAGTGAGACTTCTGGGTCTGTGGTCTCCAGGGTCTGTAGATGTCCCACCTTGGTGCAGAGGGATGACTGTTGCGGTTCTCCATTTATGAGACACTAAACCTGTTTGGTGGCTACAGTGAAATAGTAACAGAGAAGCCTGGTTCAAGGCTATGGAGAGCACCACAGCCATACTGGGTACTTCTCCTTCTATACATTCAGACCTCAAACTGAAGGCATGAAAACTAAAGGAGTCAGTATATCAATATTCATTAAAGATAAATACAAATCCAGATTGGTTAAACAGCATAATTCCCTGGAGACACTTCAGGTGCAATTAACTGTTAGTAGGACACCTATTCAAGTTATTGCCAGCTACAGGACCCTCTCTGTGAATCAGGATTCCCACTTTGCTTATTTAGATCTACTTGATTCAATCAAGATGCATCCGAAAAACATGGTTTTGTGTGACTGTAACTACCCATCCATTGACCGAGTAAATTACTCCTGTGCAACCTCACTTGCCCAAAGGTTCCTCAACTTCATTAACTCCAATGCCCTGGACCAGTTGGTTGACACCCCTACAAGAGGAGCCAGCATCCTAGATCTGTTGCTTACTAATATGTGGGACCACTGTAGCATCCCCACTTTGAGATCATTCCTGGTGAGATCTGACCAGAAATCAGTCTCATTAGAAGTAAGTATCACCCCCCCCCCAGCAGCAACTAAACTAAAAAACTTCTCCAAAGCAGATTATAACCTGTTATGTGATGGTTTAAATAGCTTCACTACATCTCTTCCCTCAGATGGAGCTAGTATCTATGCCGAGATCTACACCAGTGCTTTATACAAACACCTGTATTACTGCATTGACTCAGCCATACCTGATAGGACCAAAACAAGCTCTTCAAGGAAGAGCAAACCTACCTGGTGGACAACTGCCATTAACAGGCTTTACAATAAAAGGAAGAAATTGCTGTCTAATAGTAAGAGGGAGGGAGCCCTCCTAAACTGGAAACACTCCATCCTCAGCTTAAAGAAGCAAAGAGGACTTATTGTAAAGTCCTTCAAAGCAAACTATGAGTCCAAATTTGCTTCCTAAAGAAAGGACAACAACAAGGCATTCTATAGTTACATCCATAACTTAAAAGGAAAGGCCCAGATTTGTGCCCAACTGATAGTTAATTATACCACATATACTGAGCCTGTGGACATAGCTAACCTGTTGACTGACATGTTCTGTGAATACTTCACTCTCCTGTCTCTGCCACACATAACACATGACATCCATACCACCTGCCCCCTACCTTGTATCTCTAAAGAGTAGGTTGTAAATGCCCTCTCTAAGTCAAAAACACAGCATCTATGGGACCTGATAACATCCCTGGCCGAGTCCTATGAGGGCTCCAACATGAATTAGCAGCACCATTGAGCACACTTTTCAGTCATAGTCTAAGCAGTGGCTTTGTACCAGCTGAATGGAAAACAGCCAGCCACCATTCCCTTGCATAAAGGTGGTGATTCCACTGACCCCAGAAACTATAGACCTATTAGCCTGACTAGCCTTATCTACAAGGCCATTGGGTGAATCATCATGGACCTTATCAGCAAAGACGCAGGTAATCTCCAAACACTTGATGCTACTCAGTTTGGATTTGTCAAAGAGAGAGCATGCCTGTTAAACCTGGTGGACGTCTTCAAGAGAGTCACAAAGGCCCTGGATGAAGGAAAATCTGTGTATACTGCCTACCTGGACTTAGCTAAGGAATTTGCCACTATCCTCCACTCAGGCATCATTGACAAACTCACCAACTAGGCATCAACTCATATTATTAGATGCATCACTAACTGGTTCACTGATAGAACTCATATAGTGAAATAGAGGACTACATCTCCAACAGCAGACATGTAATCAGTGGTGTTCCACAGGGATCAGTCCTGGGACCTCTACTGTTTGTAATCTATTTCTCTTCAGTACAAGCAAAAACTAAAGGTCTGTGGCTGACAATGTTTGCTGATGATTGCAAACTGGGAGTAGTAATAGAATTTCCAAATGATGTCAACATCCTACAAGAGGGTCTTACACAAACAAATGACTGGTGCCAACGTCATGGCCTTAAACTCAATGCAAATAAATGTATTATCATTCCTTTTGGTAAAAGCAGTGTTCCTGCTAACTACCACATCAATAGCAACACCTTAACTATGTACTCAGTGGTGAGAGACCTAGGCACACAGGTTGACAGCTACCTTACCTTTGACCACCATGTCTCTACCATGGTAAGAAGGGCATTCTATCTTGTTTATCTCATAATAAGTAAGACCATTGTCTCCAGAAAAAAGTAAGTTATAACCTCCCTGTATTCTTCCCTCATCAGGCCAATAACTGAGTATAACTGAGTACAATGCCCCTTCTGGTATGTACCTTTCCAAACACCTGCAGCAATTGGAGGGACCACAAAGGTTCCTCACAAGGAGAATTCATGGTCTTCAGCATGTGTCCTATGAGGATTGTCTGAAATCACTGTCACTTTATTCTGTTTCATATAGACTACTCAGTGGTGATCTCTGACTTGTACACAAGGCAATCTCTGACCCTGCTTTACTGGAAAAGCTGCATATCCATAAGTCAAATGGTGCACAGGTTACTCACCCTAAAGGCCTTAACCTGGTATATGACATTAATTAAACCTGCTGGAAGGGCAGATTTGTTTCCCAGAGGTTATCACACCTTTAAAACAAGCTGCCACTTCATGTTAAACAGAGCACCTCATTAACCCATTTCAAACACGATCTGGATGATTGAATGGGTGACCGTAAATTCAACCTGAGGGTTCCATCTGCGTTTCTCTTGGACAGGAGCAATAGGTGCTGATCATGGAAATCAGGTTAAGAATTTGGCTAGGCCTGTAAGGACACTAGGGCCATTAGCTTAGTATCAGCCTATGATGCAGACTGATGTAAAATGCACTACCATCCACACACATCAAGTTGGCTGCAGTGACAATACTACCACTACCTAAGTTTATATAAAACTCCACAACACACACATACACACACACACACACACACACACACACACACACACACACACACACACACACACACACACATGCACACACATGCACACACACGCACACACACACACACACACACACACACACACACACACACACACACACACACACACACCAAGTTAGCTGCAGTGAGAACAGAACACTACCCATCTAAGTTTACAGATTAAATAACACACCATGCATCACACGCTCCACTGCTCAAGTGTGACATTAAATTTGCTTTAGGTAATCTAATGGTGGCTAACATCAGCAGGCATTGTAGAGGGCAAGTATTTATAGGCCTGTATCACCTGCAAGACCCCAAAAAAGTGCAACACCATAACAGTTTGGAAATCAGGGTATAGGTTCATAGGTTCATAGGTTGGTACTAGGCTATTGGCCCTAGGGCCTATACAAACCTAGCCAGTAATAATTCCCTGGCTATGTGGATTCACACTTGTTCTGTAGGGAGATACACACACACATAGTGGGTTGGAATGAGATGCAAACCCCTACCTATCTAGTTTCACAGACTATATAACACAGTACCTAATGGACATGCCATGCCTTAAGTCTGACCTTTGCATGGCTTTAGCAAATCATAATGTAGATGACATCAGCTGGCCTTGTGAAGGAGAAGAGTTTGGAGGCCTGCATCAACTGTAAGGGTAATACTGTAATACACACGCACACACACATATACACACACACACACACACACACACACACACACACACACACACACACACACACACACACACACACACACACACACACCAAATGGGCTGGACTGAAATTAAAACCCCTACCTATCTAGTCTTAAACACTACAGATCACAGTACTTAGCACACATGCCACAGCTCAAGTCTGCTTTATAAATGACTGCAGGTGAACTAATCCTAGAGGACATAAACAAGCCCTGTGTTTAACAGCCTGGGAGGCATGCAGAGTCACATTGCTTCATACTGTCATCTGCAGCTAGTAGTCTAGCAGTCAGAAAACTGCTTTTTAGCCTAGCTATGTGACAATAGTACCCGTTTTGGGCATATGTGTCTGTTTGCATTTGGATGGGCAAGCTGGTGGCAAAACTCAATTTGCCCTGTCAATGAGTGAGCACACAACATAATACATTACACAACTTGTTCAGTTGTTGATGTGTGTGTGTGGTGAAATCCAGAAGACACAGGGGGCTATAGTTAATGTGGGAGTTGCTATTGACATAGATACAAACATATGGCTTCACAAATATATATACATATTCATATACTGTGCCATACATTTTCAAGGTTTCCACATGCTGTCTTAGGCAGACGTGGTATAACTCATCACTGTCCAGATGTTACTCATATTTATGCTTGTTTCACACAAAATTGTGGTTTGCTGTCAAATGTGGTATCATTTACACATGAAGTGAGAGAATACTGCCAGAAATCTGAACTTCAGATGTCCCAATAGTCCTCCAAATGCAACACATGTTATTCTATGGACTTCCACATTTTGTAAGTGCATTATCTAATGCTGAGCCCTTACTTTTGGTCCTTTCTCCATCATATGTGTCATATGCAGCTTTACTCTGCATGACCTGGGTAAGACACACACACACACACACACACACACACACACACACACACACACACACACACACACACACACACACACACAATAATTGGAGTTTACGGGGCTAATCACCCTGGGGTCCTTACAAGCCTAGCCAAGAGTTTATCACCAAAAAGAAACCTCAGTCAGCACCTGTCACCCCTGTCAGTGAGGGACACAGGTGGAACCTTGGGACAAATTTGTGGTTTCTCATCCACTCATCAAGGTTGCACTTGAAGAGGGTCAGCGAGATGCTCTGCTTGACGTGTATGGGAAGGCTATTCCAGAGATGGGGCAGCCTTTGAGAGACAAACCTGTCTCTCCAGCAGGTTTTGTTGATGCCACATATTAGATTCAGGCCTTTTGAGCAGATAGAGCATGAGGAGTTAGACTTATGGATATGGAGCATCTCTAGTAGGGCAGGGTCCGAGATTGCCGTAGGTGAGACACTGATCAACCCTGAGCAATCTGTATGATACCGAGTAGAGTGATAGTGATTTGAGCCTATTTGCCTGCAAGGACAGGTGTTGGAGGCCAAGGATTCCCTTTGTGTGGTATTTCAGTGGCCTTTCCAGATGTTGGGAGAGGTACATCCAAAATGGGGCATTATACTCAATTATTGGTCTAATGAAGGAGTACATAGAGGTACTAACCTCCTTTTTTTCTGGATGCAGTCCCTTTACTTATGAGATGAATCAAGTAAGAGGCTTTTCTGACCACTGCTGTTACATGATGGTTGAATGTGATGTTGTTATCAACCTGAGTGTCCAGGTCTCTCACCACAGGTTGTGTGATTAGGGGGTTGTCATTGATGTGGTAATCAGTAGGGACCGTGTTTTTGCCAAATGGTATGATGATACATTTTTTGCATTTAGCTTGAGGTCATGACTTTGGCACCAGTCATTAGTTGCTATGTGACCCTCTTGAAGTATGTTAACATAATTTGGGGAGTCAATGGCAGCACCCAACTTACAGTCCACAAATTAGGTCAGCCACAGGCCTTTTTTCTTTGCCTGAACCTCTGAGAAATAGATGCCAAACAGTAGGGGCCCCCAGGACAGATCCCTGGGGAACTACACTAGTGACAGGTCTGTTATCAGAGGTGGAGGTGCCTGTTTTGACTTTGAGGGTCCTATCAGTGAGCCAGTTCACCACCCACTTGATGAGATAGGGATTTATGCTGAGTTATGTTAGCTTTTCGATGATGCCTGAGTGGGTGATTGTGTCAAAGGCCTTGGCAAAGTCAAAGTAAGCTGTATGTACTGACTTTCCCCTAATCCAGGGCCTTGGTGACAGTCTAAAAGAAGTCAACCAGGTTCAACAGCCAAGACCTGCTGTAGATGAATCTGAACTGGGTGGGGTCAAGTGCTTGGAGATTGTCTGTGTCCTTGTATATGACAGCCACAATAATATGCTCCATGGCTTTACAGATCAGACTTGTCAATCTAATGGGGTGATAGTTTCCAGGGTCAGTAGTGGCACCACCTTTATGCAAGGGGATGACAATGGCAGTTCTCCAGTCTGCTGAAATGAAGTGACTACTTAGTCTATGGATGAATAGGGTGCTCAATGATGAAACCAGTTCTTGCTGGAGATGGTACAGTGGTGCAGCGGTAGTGTTGCCACTTCACAGGAAGATGTTCTCCAGTTCTGCCTTCTGTGCAGAGTCTGCATATCCTCCTTGTGTCTATATGTTTTTTATCTGGGTGCTCTGGTTTCCTCCCACATTACAAAGGGTCTATATTAGCTGAATGAAAACTGGATTGTGAGAATCCAGTTTGAGCGACACCTAAAGTGTGAATTTTGGAAATATCGCAGGAATGAATGGAGTTCGCCATAGGGAATTCATCCATTTACTTCAACGGAGTGTGATCTCGGAGTTGGTATATTTAAGTAGCGAGGGGGTGGGGGGGTGCAGGGGGGCTTGTCCCCTGCATAAAACAGTTAGTGAAAGTTTTCGTCTGGTAGTTTTTTTATTTACCACTTTCGAAATATGTGGTTTTCGTGCTTTAGATGTCGCTCAAACTGGACTCGCGCAATCCAGTTTTCATTCAGCTAATATAGATACGTTACAAAGACACATGTTTGGAGTGTTTCTCCCCGGGACTTCACTGAAAATTGGCTTTGTTCCAAGCGGACCTTTCCGGTAAACAAATGTTAAATAAGTAAAACTAAATAAATAAATACATCCTGGGATACTATCAGGTCCCATGGAAGCTGTGTTCTTTGCCTTGGATAGGGCATGTAACTCTTGATCTACAGAGATGTGAGGTCTGGGACAAGTATCGGGGATCAAAATAGCAGCAAAGGAAAAGAACCACAGGTGCTGAATCCAGGAAAATACCATTTAATGGTAAGTGCTTTCGTCAGGTTTAAAATCACCAACCTTCTTCAGACACCATTAAACAACTATACCCAACCATTTATAGCAGTGTCATAACTACCAGCAACCAATGACATCAAGAACCCCCCCCCCACATGATTCATTTGAAAATTCAGAACCTATAAGTTTAAAAAAAATACATGTTTCTTAAAGACACATTTACATCACTATTGAAGTGCATTACATCCATCTACCTTTTGATTATATACTTCACCCAACTTTACCAATGCTGGTAGTTATGACACTGCTATGGTTGGGCTATGTTTGTTAAAAGGTATCTGAAGAAGTCTGGTGATTTTAAACCTGATGAAAGTGCTTACCAATAAATGGTATTTTACTGGATTCAGCACCTGTTGTTCTCTTCCTTTGCTGCTATTTTGTTCTTCTGGTTGGAGAAATTTTGTTTTTACAAATATTGGGGATGTCAAAAGGGCCTTTGTGGGGGACAGGGGAGTGAAGTTTGCTCTTAACCTATTTGCTAAAACGGAACAAACCTGGGCTTTGGCACTGAGGTTCCTGACATAACTGAAGAAGACTTTATGGTTTACCTTTGTTATGGAGGCTAGTTTTGATTCATAATTGACCTTGGAGGTTTTCACTAGTGATCTAATTTGCTTGTTGAGGTTAAGAAGGGAGTTTTTCTGAATTTGTTTCCATTTACCCTTGGACAACAGTTTCTTCCTTTTGTTGTAAAGCCTGTTGAAAGAGGATGTCCACCAAACAGGTTTATGTTTCCTTAAGGAGCAGGTTTTATTTCTATTGGTATGGCTGAGTCCATGTAGTTGTACAGGTACTTGTATACTGCACTGGTATACTGTTCAGCATAGCTTTCTGCATCATCTGAGGGGGGCAGTGGTGTGAAGCTACAGATACCCTCCCTTAGGAGGTTGTAGTTAGCTTTTGAGAAGTTTTTTTAGCATGAATACGGCGGGGGTGTTTGGGTCGGATAGAAACTTCGAATTAGACAGTCCGATGATCTGATCTCACCAGGGAAGAACATACTATGGGAGTGGTGCAGTGGTCACTCATGCTGGTGAGAACCAAGTCCAGAATGTTATCTCCCCTTGTGAGGGATGAGGCAAGCTGGTCTAGTGTGTTAGAATTGATGACGTCAAGGAATCATTGAGACAGTGCATTTGTGCAAGAATATTTCACCCAATCTATGGTGGGGTAATTGAAGTCACCAAGGATCAGGGTGTTAGGGGGTACCTTGATGGTGTCAAGTAGATCCAGGTAAGAGGAGTGGGTGTCCTGAGTCATGGAGGGGGTTCTATAGCTAGCTATAACTTGGATGGGTGTCTTGTCAACTGTCAGTTGTACCTGGAGTAGTTTTAGTGCTTCACGCTGGCAAACCAGTCTGGAGATGTGCTTGTCTTTAATGAAGACAGAGACTCCACAACCCTTAGTCTTCCCAACCTCATTTTTGAGGTTGGAATGTGTGGAATGAGGTATAGCCTGGTAAGGCAGGGGTGCTCTCCACAGCCCTAAACCAAGTTTCAGTGACCACACAGATATCAGCATCTTCCAGTGCAATAAGGGCCTCCAGTGAGTCTATTTTCAGGCTAAGGCTCCTAGCATTAAATAGCATAACCTTCAATTTGTTTTTTTTGACAGATCT
>NC_056729.1:1914252109-1914289609 GCF_019279795.1 Protopterus annectens
ACAGCCAATATATGGATGGGTACGTTGCATGTGAGTTGGCTGGTATCAATTTTAATATATGTATGTGAGTAAGAGTAAGGTTTTAGTCCATAGATCCCTAGTTTGTCAGTGAATATGTTGTCTCATAGCCAAAACCAGGGCATAGAGGGCATGCCTACATCTGCCTACAGGGACATGAACAGGAGGATCCTCCCCAAGTCCTTCTGTGACTGTTGCTCTGCTGACATAGGCACTGGTGGGGGGCTGTGTATCCCATCCCTTTGCTGATTGTGCTGCAGCTGTTTCCACAGGATCAGATTGTGTAACATAGCACTGTGAATATCTGTCCATATGTGCCTGGAGGATACTGCACGGCTCCAGCTGATATACTAAGGCACCGGAAGAGTGACTTTAGAAGGCCAAACACATGGTTTATGATATTTCTACTTTGTGTGTGTGCTTCATTATGGCATTCTTCCATGGGTGTGTGTGCGTTTCTGATAGGTGTCATCATTCATGGTTCCAGGGAGTAGCCAGCATCCCCCAATAAACGGCCCCATGGGATGACCCCCCCAGGCAAACATCTGGTACAGCTGTGATGTGTGCCAGATAGGGAAGTCATGATAACTGCCAGGGTTGCCAGCATACACATTCATGATAATCCTCTGGTCATTACACATGACCTGGCAGTTGATGGAGTGGTATCCCTTGCAGCTAACGTAGATTCTACCCTGCACACCAGGTGGAGCCTTGATGTGTACATGAGTGCAATCTATAGCACCGAGTACTTCAGGGTAGTGTGCTACATGGTAGAAGTGTTGCATATTGCTGGCCCTCACCTCAGGGGAAAGGGGAAAAGATATGTGCTCAATGGCATGAGAGAGCATAGCTTTCAGGAATTGGTGAAGTATCCTGGATGCAGATGCCTGTGACACCCCCATCATGTCCCTAATTGGTCTTTGAAAAGCGCCTGTAGCTAGTATCCTAAGGGCTATACATACCTTAGTTTCCACTGGGATGAGTTCCCCTGTGTTAGCTCTGGCTCTGAGTTGAGGGTGGCAGAACTCACTGAGTTCTTGTAAGATGTCCCTATCCACCCTGTACCTATCCACCCTGTAGTGCTCTACAATCTCCAGCTCATGTAGCACCAGGAAGGTTACCCTGGGCTTGAACATTCTTCTCCTCCTCAGCCTAGGCCTATTGTCAGCAGCACCAGCATCACTGACTTCAGCATCTAGTGCATACAGATGTAGAATAGCTGCAGCAGCCCCTAGCATTATTTGAGTTAAAATTTCTCTACTCCAATGGTCATAGTATTGAGAGGAAATCAGAACGTAGGGTGTATGCGTAGTTCATACAGTTCTGGAGTAGGTCCACCATGTGTGATTGGCTAATTATGATGCAATTCACCTGCTTAGGATTTCATTGACATGATTTAAAGGCCCTACTTTATTGCGCAGTGTGGAACTGTGCACAGCGTTGCACAGCACAGCTTATACAAAACTCTATATTATTAGTTGAATATATATGGTATCCATTTATAGCTGGCTATGTCATGAGTGGTCTGGTCACATGACCATGCTAAGCTATGCCCAAACGTTTGCAGTGAGTGGGGCACAGTGCAAACACATGCACTGAGCAGGGAATATCCTAAAAGTAACATGACATACCCCCCTGATGTTATCCACATCCAGTGGGAATATAAACACTGTGTAGGAGCCTGCATGAAGTGGATATGTGGACACGGTCACTCCCTTTAGCAATTTAACAAATCCAGGGCATTTACCCCTCATCTGCATAATATTCATTCTGACAGCCTGGAAATTACATGGTTCATAGCCGTGTAATCTGGGTAACAGCACAAATGCACCACTGTACAGACCCAGTGCAATGTCTTACAGTACATTTGTCTGAAGTACATTATAAGTGTTATTTTACAATTTTTTATTTTATTTTTATGTTAAGCATGTTTGCACAATGCAGAAATTTAAAAAGTAAAAAAAAATATTAATGTTACATAACCCCCGCTGTTTTCAGACATCCAGAATGTATGTTTTGAATATTTATGTATGGGATCTTACCTATGTACATATTTGTTGACTTTTACATCTCCTTCTTCCAGTGTAGACTCCTGTACATGGAAAATGTCCATGTACACTGTGGACACAGACACAGAGTCTACACAGATGCAGTACAGCTTGTTGGATTGCTATACCTGGTTAATCTGCTTAAAATTAACCTAATCAAGGCAAAATTTGCATTGCACAAAAGGTTCCTTAACTGCGTGTGTTTGCATGTGCATTTGCACCTCTACATGGAGTTTACAGATTCTAAAAATGTTTGCACCCATGTGTGCATCTCACCGCGATGCACACATAGGTTCATAGGTGGGTACTAGGCTATCTGCCTGAGGGCACGTATAAGCCTAGCCAGAGTGTGTCAGCTTTCGCCACCCCATTGATTAATTAACTGAGCCTCTGTCAAGAAGAGCCAATGAAGTGATCGCTGGCGTGTATTTTCTGTTACCCATCCACTCGTCAAGGTTTCCCTTGAAGAGTGTTAGCGAAGGGCTCTGCCTAATGTAGTTTGGAATTTTGTTCCAAAGCATGGGGAGTCTCTGTGAGAGGAATCTATCCCTCCAGTATGTTCTATTTATTGTTTTGTTGAGGTTTAGCTCACTAGAGCGAGTGGCTTGCAGTGACTTGGATTTCTTTAGATGGAGCATGTCCATCAATTCTGAGTTGGACATGGCTTTGTAAGTCAGGCAGAGATCACCTCTGAGTAAGCGATATGCCACTGAGTACAGCCAGAGATTTTCCAGCCGGGCTGCATAGGACATATGTTTGAGGCCAGTAATCCTCTTGGTGAGGTACTTTTGTGGTCTTTCCAGCTGTTGGAAGTGTCTTGTGAGGTACATCCCAAATGGGGCATTGTACTCTATGATGGATCTGACGAGTGACGAGTAGAGGGCACTACAACCTCTTTATTTCTAGATGCAAGCCCTTTAGTAATTAGATGGGCTACATAGAAGGATTTCCTAACTACTTTGGCAATATGATTGTCAAAGGAGATATTACTATCTACCTGGGTCCCCAGATCTCTTATTACCTCTTCTGTATTAAGGGGGCTGCCACCTATGTGGTAATTCATGGGTGTTTTTTTTTCCCAAACGGGATGAATATGCATTTTTTGGCATTTAGCTTGAAACCATGACTTTGACACCAGGTGCCTGTCTCAGTAAGGCCCTTTTGGGGAATGTCCATGTCAGCCAGAGAGTCAATTATGGCTCCCAGATTGCAGTGATTGGCAAACTTAGTTAGCCATAGTCCTCCTATATTTGCCTGTACTTCTGAGAAGTATATGCCAAACAGTAGGGGTCCCAGGACTGAGCCTTGTGGGACACCACTTGTGACTGGTTTAGAGTCAGATCTGGAGCCCGCTATTCTTACCATGTGAGTTCTGTCTGTAAGCCAGTTGGTAACCCATCTCATGATGTAGGGGTTTATGTTCAGGCTAGTGAGTTTTTCTATAATTCCCGAGTGGGGAATGGTGTCAAAAGCCTTGGCAAGATCAAGGTAGGCTGTGTGAAACACCTTCCCCTCATCTATGGCCTTGGTGACTGTCTCAAAGAAGTCAACCAGGTTTAGTAGGCATGATCTGCCCTTAACAAAGCTGAACTGAGTTGGGTCAAGTGTTTGGAGGTTCCCAATGTCTTTGTTAATGAGTTCCATGATGATGTGCTCCATAGCCTTGCAGACCAGGCTCGTCAGGCTTATGGGGCGATAGTTACCAGGGTCAGTTGTGGCCCTTCCTTTGTGGAGCGGAATAAACATTGCTGTGCACCATTCTATGGGCACATAGCCTGTGGAGAGGCTGAGGTTGAACAGTGTGTTTAGGTGGTGGGGTTAGTCCATTCTGTAGCTCATGCAAGACACAGCCTGGGACACCATCTGGCCCCATTGACGCTGTCCTTTAGACTTTTGAAAGGGCTGTTTTCACTTCTGTGTCTGTGATTTCTGGGACACTACACTTTTCTGGTATTGTTGTGGGCTCTTTTGGGGGTGAAGGGGGGGTGAAGTTTGCATTGAATCTATCTGCCAGGATGTTGGCAATATCAGTAGGTTCAGTATATTTTGTGCTATTTTGCACTAGCTCAGAGCATATCTGCGAGTTGCCATTTAGATTCTTGACATAGTTAAAGAAGGCTTTGTTGTTATCTTTCGAATCCTTGACTATTTTTCTTTCAAAGTTAGCCTTGGATGATTTTATGAGGGACCTTAGTTTCTTACTGATACTGATCAGGGATGTCTTTCCTTCTTGGGATTTGCTTTTATTTCTGAACTAGTTTCCTCCGTCTATTGTATAGCCTGTTTATGGCAGGGGTCCTCCAGACTGGTTTCCTTCTCTTAGGGGAGTGAGTCTTGGTTTTGCTAGGGATGGCACGATACATGCATCCTTGTAGGTGCTCATAGAGTGCATTTGTAAGGGTTCCTGCATCTTGGATACTGTTATCCTTTATCATGGGGGCTGTGAAACTTACCACCTCTGTCTTAAGTAAGGTGAAGTTTGCTATAGAAAAGTTTTTCACTGTGGTTTCCTTGGTTGGAGGTGGTGGTGTGGTGTGGACATCCAGAGTGATTAGTTTATGGTCTGATCTAACCAGTGACAGGTTGACCTCCGGTGTGGAACACCTGTCCCCCATGTTGGTGATGACCAGGTCCACTATGTTTTCACCTCTGGTAGGGGAGTTTTCCAGCTGATCCAGGGCATTTGAGTTGATAAATTGCAGGAAGCGCTGGACCTGGGAGTTTGTACTTGAGTAGTTTTCCAAGTTAACGGTAGGGTAATTGAAATCACCCAATATCAGGGCGTTCGGTAGGACCTTCATGTTTTCCAGTGTCTCCAGAAAGGCAGAGTGGTGTTCCTGGGTAATGGAGGGTGATCTGTAGCAGGCCACAATTTGCATTGCAGATTTGCCCGATGTTAGTTGCACATGGATGATCTCAGAGGTATCATGCTGCACCACTAACCTGGAGGTGAAGGTATCCTTGATGAATATGGATACACCCCCTCTTTTTTGTGTTTCAGTCCATGTTTTGTGGCCGAAATGTGTGGTATGAGTTGTAGACCAGTAGTGCTGGGGTGCTCTGTGGAGCCTTGAACCATGTTTCAGTTACTGCACAGATGTCGACGTTCTCCATACTGAGGAGTGCTTCGAGTGTGTGCATTTTGAGATTTAAACTCCTGGCGTTGAGTAGCATAACATGATAAAAAGGTTTGTGTTAGCTTTATTGAATTTCCCCTTATATTTATGAGATTTTGTACCTCAGTAGATATTGATTATTATCATACATATTTATATCAGTTTTTTTACTGACTCTTGAGTACTAAGCACTGGAAAACCATTGTCTTGAAGTGGAAGGGGATTTTAGGGTTAGGGAGTAGGAAAGGAGTTTGCAGAGAAATTAAAGGTAAGTTAGTCCAACACAAACAGGAACTGCAATATGAAGTGAGGGAAAACAGGCTTATGGCATATTTAGATACAAAGTCAGGGAAGAGAATTAAATAGCAGTAAGGAAGTAAGTGAATAAGGGAGAGTAAGGAGGTATAATGAATGAAAAGCTACTTGTTCACATTTAATGATATAGTTTACCCTGGTTTTGAGCAAGAACAGAGGCAGCTTTTGGTTAGGAAGTTTTTCAGAATGATTTTGAAAGATGGGAGGGATGGTATAGACCTCATGGATACAGGTAAGGAAGTCCAGGTCTTATAACACAAAAATAGAAGCAGCTTATCCAGCGAAACAATAAAGCCAGGAACAGAGCGGAAACTTTTAACACGTTTTAACGAAATAAAACCTTAATACATCAGGCATTAACGCTCAACAGTACGTTTTTGTTTACCAGGCACTTTTTCAGATGTGGGCTGTATTGTATTATGAACCTTTTATACTTATTTGTAAGGCTAATTCAAAATAAATTAACCAATCAAATCTACCGAACGCATTTTTTTAACACCATTTATGCTAAAATAGTCATTAATCATTTAAATTTTATTTTTAATTATTAAAAATATTCTCACATAAAAAAAATATGCTAAAATATAAAACTTTTCATTCCATTATATAAAAAGCATGAATCAAATATAAAATAAAACATTTGTTTTATTCAGCTTCAGCCATAATTTATTGGAGCTCCATCTTGTGGCTCTTTCTTAAAACTTCATCCACAACATAAGAAATAAGTAGTTTGTCTTAACACAAACTCTAGAACATTACAAATTTGTATATATACAATGAAATAAAATAAAATGGATAAAATCAAGTCAAGGTCTTACCAACATTGTATAAGTACAAATAATGCCCAGCAGATTTGTTATTTTTGTAGACAGACAGGAGATTTTTGGTCACTGGATCGCAGTGACCGACTGGGAACATAGTTGTGTAGAATATTTTTTATTGCTGGACAGGCAGATGGAATGGTGGATAATTTTATAGGTTCTAAGAAGTATATATATATAGATATATATAGATATATATAGATCAATAGCTATGTATTTATGCCTATCTATATACTCATAAATATATATATATATATATATATATATATATATATATATATATATATATACAGACACACACACACACACACACACACACACACACACAGATACACACACACACACACACACACACACACACACACACACACACACACACACACACACACACACACACATGGGAGAGCTACAGAAAACTGAATGCCCAAAATCCTGAAGACCAAAATTCTGAGAACAAAATCCTAAAAGTTAATAAATCCTGAAAACTCAAAGTCCTGAAAGCAAACATGATACCAACACTTACTATATTCCAGTACAAGTACATACAGAAACAAATAAAAAACAAACCATGTTACTCTTCTCCAAGTATAAGCAGGAGGGCAGGCCTCCCTGCACCCCCAACCACACACTCCCTGCTACTTAAATATATCAACTCCGAGATTGCACTTAGTTGAAGAGTAATATGTTTCTGTATGTACTTGTGCTGGAGTATAGTAAGTGTTGGTATCTTGTGTGTTTTCAAGATTTTGAGTTTTCAGGATTTTGGTCTCAGGATTTTGGTCTTCAGGATTTTGGGCTTTCAGGACTCTGCAGCTCTTTATATATATATATATATATATATATATATATATATATATATATATATATATATAGCGTGTGTGTGTGTGTGTGTGTGTGTGTGTGTGTGTGTGTGTGTGTGTGTGTGTGTGTATGTGTAAATATGCACACATATGTATGTATATATATATATATATATATATATATATATATATATATATATATATAAATCAAATATTTTTTATAGCTCATTTACTGCACAGTATGAATCTAAATTAGCAGGTAATGGACTATATACATAAAATAGGAAACATAAAACAGGTATAAATAAGATCTAATATTTTGATAGATGATTGAATTTGATTACACCAAAAAGATTGCATTCTGCCAGAGCTTTAATTCAACAGTAGAAAGCCAGTTTTATAAATTATTTCATAATTTTACCATGACTATGAATGCTAGTTTGCACAAATGAAGAATTATATGTAGAATCAAGACTTGCATGTTAGCTTCTGGAATGAATTAAGCTTTTCATAAGGTAGCTATCACATTATTTGTCTATAATCATTGCACTAATATATGTGTGAATAGAAAATCTTTTTCTGTCTCCCATATCACAGTTGCTAAAAATGATTTACTACAGAAATTACTTAATGGCAATTAACTGTAACATCTAAGAAATTCACTGAGGAAGTCTCATGTGGGTGTATGCTTGAATGTGTCATCTCTGATATACACGTATGACTGATATATTGCACAGTGGTCACCTTATTTAAGATAGCAGTGATTTTTTAATAGAAGCAGCTATACAGTTTTGTTATATGATTGCATTTAAGGTAAAAACAAGAGGATTTTATTTTTGAAAGAAGTGAATACTGACTAGAGTTCATTGGCAGAATCCATGAACATCATATTCCAGTAGGAATGAATGTCACAGAATTCACCACCCAGAGCGCAGTGATGGCCTATCTCTCTCTCTCTCTGCTCTACAACTGTGAAGAGCATTTTAGAATATAAACTAAGACATGGAGAAATCCACATTTTTTACACCCAACATGTTGCAGAATACATGAAAGACTTCTAGGAGCAAAGTATTTCCATTAACTTAGGATGTACTGTGCCTGTGTCCTGCAGTGCTACTATATACATCTGCCAATCTACAAAACTTGTCATTGTCAATAGGATCACAGAATGTTACTGGGATAACAGCTCTATTAGCCCTAGAGCCTTTTTAAGCTTAGCAATGCATGTGCCATTTCTCTCTATTATCCCTAGGATGTACTGCACCTGTGTCCTGCAATGCTGCTATATACATCTGCCAGTCTACAAGATTTGTCATTGTCAACAGAATCATAGGATGTTACTGGGATAACAGATCTATTAGCCCTAGGATGTACTGCGCCTGTGTCCTCCAATGCTACTATATACATCTGCTAATCTGCAAGATTTGTCATTGTCAATAAGATCACAGGATGTTACTGAGATAACAGCTCTATTAGCCCTAGAGCCTTTTTAAGCTTAGCAATGCATGTGCCATTTATCTCGATTATCAAACCTTACAGGCTAGAATGGCTTTGGTATATGCCTGTGCCTTAGGGCAACTACAAACTCTCCCTTCCATAAGGGTGTCAGGTGACAAGCCAGGGGTGAATTTGCAATTTTCCATACATTGGTCCAAATTTTGTTTTAATTAACCTGTAGGCCATAAAAGCATCGAAATTAGTAAAAGGAAAATTAATTTGATTTCTTTAAGCATTTGTACCAGAGCACATTACAAAATGATTAAAGAATGTTAAGCTACAGAGTGGCTTAATTTAGATGAAAAATGAATGAGTTTAGTAAAAATTCACACTCACAGACAAAATAAATAAATAACAAGTCTGAATTCAATTCAGATACAAGCTAAACTGTCAATATGCCATGTGGAATACTTTCAAATGTCTCTAACCAGGGTATACTATAGCATTAACCAATGACTGGGTGTGGTATATTGAAGATTTCCCCCCGGTTGGTATGGTTTAATCACGTGTGAAGCCCAAGTGATTAAACGAAAGCAACTGTGAGTAAATCTTCAACATATCACACCCAGCAGTTGTTTATTGTCATTATACAATGACATCATTTAAGAAAAAAAATACTTACTTTTTTAAATAAGGTATTTGTATAATGGTGCCATGGTCTTCTGCGTTGTTTTCAGATTCTGCCCTTTGATGACATACTGTGCATGTGTATGGGAGCTGCATTCCCAGGCTTACACAGTACATCACTGCTTTAGCAAGTAAGCAATGGAGAAAGGATGACTTCTGTCACTATTTTTTTAAAGAAATAAAAAAAACTGTAACCCTCCCCACAGTTTAGAGGTATGACAGAGACAGGGGAAAATACAAGGAAAAGCAGGTATGTTTTAGTTTGAAGAATGTACCTGATTTTCCTTGTATTTTCACTGTTCTCATATGTATGTCTCGATCTTTTATTTGTGAAAATCTGGATAACGCATAAATAAAAGGAGAATAAGTGTGCATTGTCTGAAGGAAAGAAAGTCTGAAACTGAAACGCCTGTAATAATTTAGTGAGTTTGTTCCTCAGTGATTTGTTGGAAAACCACAAATTTTATAAGGAACAAAGTCACTAAATAATGACACGCGTTTTAGTTTTAGACTCTTTCCTTCAGACTAATGCTTGTCTAGGAGATAGCAATTAATAAAAAAGTCTGGCATCTCAGTGATACTTTAGCAGCCGGACTTTTGCTGTTGTTATGTGTACGATTTACAACAGGCACATTGGTTGGGCAGACCAATCAGCATGCTCATTTTTTGAATGCTAATGGCCAATTATTGTATAACAACTACTAGACAATTTGGAATGAGGAGAATAAGGCGATTATCTAAAGCCCTTATCATCAGACTTTATTGGAAGAATTGGAGTATACATTTTTTTCTACCTATAGATGTCACTGTTGTGCAGAGGTATGAAGCCTCAATAACATCTGAAGTAACCAAGCATCACACGAGACAGGCATTGCTAGCTGTGGAGCACTGGATTGACTAAGTGATTCAAGCCTGTGTGTGTGGGGGTGGGGTGTTTCAACTACTACAATTATGCTGCCTAGAGCTGGATTGGAAAATGCATTAAGTAATCACTGGGTCAAGCAGATACAAGAATCAACAAGCAATGGAAATGGAAGTGCTGGGATATTGGCATAATGGTTAAGGTGTTTACCTTGCACACACAAAATGCTGGGCTTGATTCTCACATTGAGTAATTGGCTAGCGGCAGTTAGCCTAGTATTAATCAATGAACCTCACATGTGGAATGGACCTGGGATTATGGCTATTGTATGAGCAAAGCACGGCTGTCTTGCTAATGGTGATTCTAGATGGCAAACTTAGTAGCAGGAAGGCCCCGTGCAGAAGAATGATTTAGTTCTAAAGATTAGAGTCTAGTACCATGCAAATATAAAAGGTACAAGGAAATAGGTCTGTAGTCTGTTTAATACTTTCATGCCTAAGTGGTTGAGGGAAGTCACTACATTTACGAAGCCACACAGGACTGCACTGGAAGTGAAGTAGTTGATAAAACCTGCATCCTTTGAAAAAGATTCTTCCTCTTCTAAGACTTTACATACTTTGGGGATTCATTTAATCAGATTATTGACTGTCTGCCACGGTCTAATGAGGGAAGGAAAGATAATACCTTACCTTGGGAAAATCCAGCTTCCCGATCTTTCCTCATATCAGTTTGATTTTTCACACCATTTACTAAACAAAAGTTTAGTTGATAAATTACAGCCTTAAAGATTGAGAGCACCTCACAGTCTGATGGTCTCCCAGATAATCTCTCTAACTAGTAGTTTCAAGTGACACTGACTTAAGTCTTAAACACAGCACATTTTTAAAACCAGATCTTCACTCAGTCACCCCTCAGTGTCATGGTCAGGGGCTACAATTATTATGATAATGAAAACAAAGCAGAACTCCACTCAGCCTCGCTGCTACTAACCAGTCCTGGTATAGAATCTAGTCTATAACATTTGCATATCTTTATAGCCTGATAGGGTTAGCTGGTATACCACCTGACAGTGCATGAAGATAAGGTGCATTATATACCTGTCAGGAAAAATTGTAAATTTTGGCAGAAGCAAAACTATGGAGTATGTCATAGGTAACCATTACTGTGGACACCAAGATGTATGTGGTTCTGAATATGGTTGCGATTTTGCAATGGTTTGTGAATATTACTGGGTTATTTCATATATTCAAACTGTAAACTGCACCAAGTGCATAAACTGATAAAAAACTCCAGAAAGAAGCCAGGAACCCACACCAACATTTATTACTGAGTGCTTTCATCTCAAATTAGAAACTTCATCAGAATGTCACATAACTAGCAACCCCACCCTTTTATATATCCTCATTACTACAAATTGATGACATAATTTCCTTATACACCATAGTAAATATGCCATTAATTATAAAAAAAATGTAAACTATTATAAAAAGATTCTAAACACATTCCATTCTATACTTACACCACATAAAATCAAAACACAGTTAAAAATATATAGATTTTTATACACACATAAAAACAACATTTTTACATATGAAATTCTGCTTTTAATCTCAAAAATGAACTGATAGAGATAGCACTGTTAAGTCCAGGAGACTCAGAGGCATTAGCTCTCATTTGCCATCTGAGTTCCTTTCATTCCAAATCATCATTCAGGGGTCCCCCTCTCTCCCCTAATATAGCTTGATCTATAATAGTGAACTTAAAACTATGTCCAGAGTAAGAGACAATATGAGCAGCTAAATCATTTTTTTAAACCTTTCTTGTTGATATCATAATTATGTTGGTAAATTCTAGTTCTGAGTGCATCTCTATATAGAAACAGAGGCACATGGAAGACGTTGCTAAATATATAACTGCCTTGCTGCTACATGTGAATTTCTTCTGTAGGGAATATCTCCCAGAGCTGGGTACACGCACCTCCTTATCCTCCAAAATATGCTATATTGTAGACAAAATCCACATTTTGCCATGCCCCCCCCCCATATTTCTACTCCCCTTATTATGTGTCTCAATCATATTTTTGAAGCTAGAGCCCTTCTTGTACACAATCGTGGGGGATGTACCCACTAATTCTAGTTGATCCTGATTGGCCCTAAATATATTCCAATTGTGTCTAAATAATTCTGATATCATAGAACTGGTTGTTGAATCTAAAAATAGCTGATTTATTATGACAGTTCTCATCTTTCCTTATAACAACTTCTTCTATCCCATGCCCTCTTCCTAACAAGGGAATAAAATAACCGTTCTCCCTTTTCATTACCACTTCCTGCAAAATACTGTCAACAAATGTTGCAGGATACCCTCTTTTTGTCAGCATATTTTTAAGTATGTTAAGTTGACATATAAATTCCCCTTCTTCTGTCACCATTCTAGCTATCCTTACTCCCTGTCCTTTTATTAGGGATTTCTTTTGAAAAAGGGGATGTCAACTGCTGTAATGAAGGAGAGTATTGGAATATGTTGGTTTTCTGAATATGTTGGACATAAATTGTTTAGTACCCACATTTTTATGTATGGTAATATCTAAATAATTGATGGTATCCTTCACTATAGTACTTGTAAATTCTAGAAAGTCAGTGTTTTCATATATGTTCATTTGACAGCCTGAGACATGGTCCAAGAATTCATCATAATAGTCCCTCCTGCTGCAAAACAACAACAAAAAGGTAATCCCCTCTTCTTTACTTATTTTGAACTGACATTGTAACCATTTAGAAAAAAATCCAAGTACATCTTAGCAGCCCAAAGTGAGATAAACCAGTATGCTTCCACACTTCTGTTAAATTACGTGTCGACACTATTGTGCTCACTTTAGCCCTCTGTGATAAGAAGATGGGCAGGATTTATGACTTCTGTTCAATTTCTCCATGTAGTATATTGGCAAAAATATAAATGTTTATAAATATTGGACTTTTTGTGTGGTGTTTTCTTGTTTCCTAATTTTGACAACTTTCTTCCTTTTTTCAGATAACAGGAAGATGCGCTTGAGAGATGTGCTTGATCAGCATATTTCTCATAATATGCAAAATGCATTTTGGGTCTAGAAGACCACAACAAAAAAAGTTTGGGTGCAAATGTAGACCATTAGGATGAAGAGTGCATGCCAGTGTACCTCTGGATCATAACTTAAGGTGACTCTTCCCCAATGTCTTGTATTAATTATGACCACAGTTACCTCTAGTACCCCGATTTTTATGGTACAAATTCTGAACAAAGAAAATGGCAGTTTTGTTTGATATAATTTGCAGTGAGGCAGTATCACATTTCCATATCTCACTCTTTATGTGAAGACTAACCACTTAGCTGTACATATTACATTTTTTTCACTGTAGTTTCCCCATTCATCAATGTTATGAGGAAAATGAGAGAAGAGGAAATAATGATTTTGTCTGGTAGTTATGGCATTATATTACTTCTAAACACTGTTAACAAACCGCATCCTTACCAAGCAGTACAAGCTTTGATTCCCGCAACATCCCTTTCCCTACTGTGTTACTCCAAACAAGTCACTTAATTAGAGTGCTCCAAGCTTGCCTTTAAAAAGTCATAATTGTGTCCAGTGGGCTTATGTCATTAACACAGAGACACACAGACATGTGTATACATATTTAGATTAGATATAAATATAGATGTGAAATATATAAATAGATAAATAGCTATATATAAACATGGCACATGTAAAGTCTATCACATATGAATGGTGTCTAGCATTAGCATCTGGGAATGACCATTATTCCCTCCCATGTGATCAGCCAGCTATTACCTTTATGCAGCTGTGCAGCGAGAAGACACATCAATGCTATGATGTGATTCATGGTGCTCCCCTGCAATGGTCACGTCTTCTGTTCTTTTCTTTTTGGGAATTATCTAAAAATGAAAATGTCAGATAATATTTGGTTATCATGAGTCAACAAAAAGCATAATTGCAATTCTGAGGATGTAGATTAGAATTCAGAAATGTATTTCCACATTTTATTTTGTCACCAAGTCTTGCAAGGAAAGGAAGAAGGAACATAAATGTTCAAAGCATCCTTATTTAAAAAGTAGTGCTCACTGTTGAAACCTTTAATATCCATTACTATAATGATTAGGGCTACAGTCAAAGATAGATAGATACGATATCACTGGAAAAGGAAAGCTGAGCACTTCTTTTGTAAGGAGGAAGGCTGCTGTTCCCCCTTAACTCTCCTCCAAAACTACTTCATCTTTAAGATCGAGAGATGGGGGCAGGAGTAAGGACCATTAGAAACAGAATTAAAAGGAAAAACTCTCCACCAATCTTCAGTAGCTGTCAGAGTGCTTTTTAAATGTATCTTTATTAGACAAGATCATGGTCAAAACATCCAGAAAAATGATGTCACATTACATGCCATATTTTGTAACACAACCTATGTCAATAAACATAACATTTTCTTTATAATTAACACATGTTCAAACATTATTTATCCCGATACAGCCTCTGTTTCTTGTATCTTTACAATACCAGTTACACACATAACAGCATGGAGTCATAGTGGTCACTTCAATATTTTTTATTTCTCATTAGCATAGGAAGACAAAGGGTGGCCACAGTGATGCAGCGGTTAGTGTTGTTGCCTCACACTAAGAGGTTCTCCAGTTGAGTCTGCATGTCCTCCCTGTGGTCATGTGGGTTTCCCCTCAAAGATATGCTGTAGGTGGATTGGACACTCTAAATTGGGTGTAGGTGAGAGTGTGTGTGTGTGTGTGTGTGTGTGTGTGTGTGTGTGTGTGTGTGTGTGTGTGTGTGTGTGTGTGTGTGTGTGTGTGTGTGTGTGTGTGTGTGGCTTCTGTGGAAGGTTGGGTGCTGGGCTGGCAACTTGACACTGTAAAACTCTCTACTGCCAATCATGAGCAGACAGGTGATTTGCTATGGCAACCCTTAACTGGGAAAAGCCAGAAGAAGCATAGGAAGACAAACATTATCACAGTCGGTTACTTATTTTGATAATTTAACCAGTAGTCATCATAATATTATAGCATCATCTATAAACCTTTGCTTGTACTATAATATTCTGATGGCTATTCAAAAACACTTGTGAGGTCCATTGTCAACACCCATTTACTTTACAAAGAAATTACACTGTTTTAGATTCTTCTAAATGTCCTGTTGTGGAGTTAACAATATCTTACTTACAGCATTTAGTTCTTATAAAGTAATTCACAGAACCAAACATTCTGTACTACTGTTTAAAGCTCTGATATTATTAACCCTGTAAAATGACATAAATAAGCATGTGCATTTCTTCAACTTACAAAACTTCAGCATTTTGTTTTCTTAAGTAACAAATAGTAGCACAACGTTGCGAGTCCACAGATACGATTTATTAATACAAAATACACAAGTTAGTTAAGCGCTTTCATCAAATTGTATGACTTTGTCAGAACAATTAATATATAAACTTTCAGACTTAAATAGCACCCAGTTTGAATTCATTGGCTTAGAAAGTTAACAAATCATATTTTAAACATGCCTAATCTCATGAATAATGAATGGAAATTAAATAATTAATCCAGTATTAAAAATGTATACTGTTACAATATACATATAAAAATATATATAAAGGTATCACGTTTTTAAGAAGAGTTATAATGCAAAAATGCAGAAGTGCAGATGCTACATGTTTGAACTATTTCAACATTTTAAAAAACAACTTTTTTATATATTTAAAAATTACTTCACTGACTAACCAGCCAGTGTGTTATACTAACTCTGCCTTCTCTTTCAAAACAGGCATAATTGAAAGATGTTCATTAATGCCCGGGGGGGGGGGGTGGTCAGCAGCTAATCTAAGTTGCCACATCAATTCCTTCTTGTGCAACCTATTTTGCCAATCACCCCCCCCTCACATCCACTGCGACAAAGTCCAAGATGCCAAACTTAAAACCACTAAAATTTCTACACGAACCACTATGTTTGTATAATGCATTAGTATGTTTTCCACATTTCATGTCATATAAGTGCTCATATATCCTGTTCTTCAACATCCTTTCTGTCTTTCCGACATAAAATGAAGAACAGGAATTACATTTAGCAAGATATACCAATTTACTGGAACGACAGTTACCATTTTTCAAATAGATATGACACTTGTTAGAATTATTAATAATAATGTCACGTTCAAGCATTATATATGAACAATAATGACATCTACCACAAGGCTTACTACCATATGAGTTTCTCTGTTTTTCATTGGAAATTCTAGTAACCTCCACCAAGGATTTTATATTACTACCTACTTTGGTGGAAAAAATAGGCTTATCACCAAGAACCCAAATTATTTCAGGATTGGTTCTGAAAATGTTCCAGTTCTTTGACAAAGTTGTTTTTACTTGGGAGTAAAAGGGATTAAACTGTACTACACATGCCTGCTGGAAATTAGTGGCAACCCTGGTGTTACCAAAACCAACAATATCACCTGGTTTATGATTACTACTACCCAGTAATGGTTTGTACATGGTACCCCATTTTTCACCAACTTCCTCAAGTATTGAATCAATGAAGTACCCCTGGTAGCCTCTCTCTAGAAACATCTTCCTTAAGTTCTGAAATTCCAGTATCACGTCCTCCTTTATGGTGGCCATTCTGGCTATCCTTACTGCTTGGCCCTTTACAATACTTCTATATTATATTGTCAGACAAAATAAGTAAAGGTGAATCAAACAAGGTATTAAAGAAAAGTAGTATGTTTAACCCCCCACTGCATCCGCTTATTGCGGCATACGAGAAACTAGTTAGGGAAGATTTATATAAGACTTGGGGGGGGGGGGAGGAAGGTTTTTAATAACTTGAACATTCGTGAAAAAAACATTCTTGAGAGTATCAGAAACAATAGTGATATAAGAATCATGACCCCTGATAAAGGGGGAAGGGTGGTTATTTATGGTGTAGAAGAAAACAATAATGACATGCAGAATATACTATTCCAGGAGGGAAGATATTCTTTATGCTCTAAAAACAAAATTAACATCTCCTATCATAGATTGGATAGTTACTTATATGAATACCTGATAGATCAGAGAATTTCCAAAGAAGAATGCAACTTTTTACTAAATAAATTTCCTAGGATACCAACCATTTTTGGGATAACGAAGGTACATAAAAACTTTAAGAAACCACCATTTAGACCCATAGTTGCAGCCGCAGGTTCTAAGACACACAACCTAGTGATTTATGTGGATGGAAAATTGAAACACATTGTCAACAAATTTCCGCATTTGTTAAAAGATTCTTGGGACTTCTTCGGTCAACTTAAGCAAGATATCTGGATGGCTGATTGTTGGTTTCTTACAATTGATGTACAAGATCTTTTTTCTTGTATTCCAAAACTGGAAGGGTTAGATTTTTTTGAGGAAGTTCTTTTTTCCCACACCGTTTTAAAACCTGATGAGGTGTCACTTTTATGTGAGTTAATGAGTCTGATTCTCGAGAATAATTTTTTATTCTTTGGTGGTGAATACTTTAAACAACTACAAGGAGTAGCTATGGGTGCTGCCTGTGCTCCTTTGTATGCTAACTTGGTGCTTTTAGGGTGGGAACAAAAATATATTTTTCAACCTGACATGGAATTTTCATCTTGCATTGCATACTATGGTAGATTTTTGGACGATATTTTTATTGTGTGGAAAGGGGATGTAGTAGGAATCTCAAAGTTTCTGGAATATATAAATCAGACTACTAGGTATTTAAAATTTACTTTTCAATATCATCAGCAGGAAATCAATTTTCTTGATGTACAGATTTTCAAAAAACAAAACAGTTTCCACTCAAAAATCTACCGAAAAAACACATTCTGCAATGCATACTTACATTACACTAGCCACCACCCTATCCATCAGAAAAGAAGTATTGTAAAGGGCCAGGCAGGAAGGATAGCCAGAATGACCACCATAAAGGAGGATGTGATACTGGAATTTCAGAACTTAAGGAAGATGTTTCTAGAGAGAGGCTACCCGGGGTACTTCATTGATTCAATACTTGAGGAAGTTGGTGAAAAATGGGGTACCGTGTACAAACCATTACTGGGTAGTAGTAATCATAAACCAGGTGATATTGTTGGTTTTGGTAACACCAGGGTTGGCACTAATTTCCAGCAGGCATGTGTAGTACAGTTTAATCCCTTTTACTCCCAAGTAAAAACAACTTTGTCAAAGAACTGGAACATTTTCAGAACCAATCCTGAAATAATTTGGGTTCTTGGTGATAAACCTATTTTTTCCACCAAAGTAGGTAGTAATATAAAATCCTTGGTGGAGGTTACTAGAATTTCCAATGAAAAACAGAGAAACTCATATGGTAGTAAGCCTTGTGGTAGATGTCATTATTGTTCATATATAATGCTTGAACGTAAGATTATTATTAATAATTCTAACAAGTGTAATATGTATTTGAAAAATGGTAACTGTCGTTCCAGTAAATTGGTACATCTTGCTAAATGTAATTCCTGTTCTTCATTTTATGTCGGAAAGACAGAAAGGATGTTGAAGAACAGGATATATGAGCACTTATATGACATGAAATGTGGAAAAAATACTAATGCATTATACAAACATAGTGGTTCGTGTAGAAATTTTAGTGGTTTTAAGTTTGGCATCTTGGACTTTGTCACAGTGGATGTGAGGGGGGGTGATTGGCAAAATAGGTTGCACAAGAAGGAATTGATGTGGCAACTTAGATTAGCTGCTGACCACCCCCCGGGCATTAATGAACATCTTTCAATTATGCCTGTTTTGAAAGAGAAGGCAGAGTTAGTATAACACACTGGCTGGTTAGTCAGTGAAGTAATTTTTAAATATATAAAAAAGTTGTTTTTTAAAATGTTGAAATAGTTCAAACATGTAGCATCTGCACTTCTGCATTTTTGCATTATAACTCTTCTTAAAAACGTGATACCTTTATATATATTTTTATATGTATATTGTAACAGTATACATTTTTAATACTGGATTAATTATTTAATTTCCATTCATTATTCATGAGATTAGGCATGTTTAAAATATGATTTGTTAACTTTCTAAGCCAATGAATTCAAACTGGGTGCTATTTAAGTCTGAAAGTTTATATATTAATTGTTCTGACGAAGTCATACTATTTGATGAAAGCGCTTAACTAACGTGTATTTTGTATTAATAAATCGTATCTGTGGACTCGCAACGTTGTGCTACTATCTGTTACTTGGTTCTGCTTCAGCACTTCGACACCATTTGGTTGGATTTTGTTTTCTTAAGCTATCATATATTTTCCTAGAACAATATAGATAGTTTTGTACACTCATGATTTTGTAGTATATGCACTGAAAATGGCCGTGTGCTTCAGAAGACAATTTCAAGGATTCATCAGCAAGTTGTCCACCAGAAGAAGGCTGCTACTGCATACAGCATTGCTGGAAACAGAAAGTGATATGCAAGTGCAAATACAAACTATAATGTCACAGTCGTGTCTTTGACACAAAATGATGCAAAAGTTCAAAACCACAAATAAGCAACTGAAATGTACATGTCATTGTATTCTAGCCAGCTTCTACAGCCGCTTGAGACACAGCTGGTCGAATTCCAGTAAACTGTGGGAAGGGAGTCGATCATCTGTTACCTTGTGTGAGCCACTGTTAAATATGAGTTCAGCTAAGCAACTGCCACACCATCTGCTTCCATCCTAAGAGAGGAAGTGAAGCAACTGCTCAGCTGCTAGGTACGCGGGAACGGGAGCAGGCAGGGTGCTATTAGGTTTGTGGAGGGGGAATGGAGAGTGTACTGTAGATGGACAGGAAGACTTTAGAGTTAGGGATAGGCACAGGAATTTAGGTTTAGTCGGGCATCATGGATGAGATGGGGGAGGGGCATTTAAGTTTAGGGAGAGATCTGGAATTTAGGTTTAAGGATAAGGAAGGGGATTTTAGATTTAAGGAGAGATCGGGATTTTAGCGTTAGGGAGGAAAAGGGATTTTTTTGGTTTCAGGAGGGAATGGGAAATTTAGGGTTAGGCACTTGAAAGTTTTTCGGGTTAGGATTAGGGTTTTGTTTGGGCTAGTAAACATTAAGCAATATGAGGTAGTGGTGAGACAGTGGCAGTGAGAATGTGTGTCTCAAGCAAATGTGCCTCAAGCACATGTAGTAGTCCCTGCTGGACTTAATGACAACTTTTAAGGTACATAGACAAGAGAAGGCCAATTGGAAGAATATAGCATGCATTAGCTATGTTTTGCCAAATTTTCTAACTTGTGCTTTTTTATTGAAAGTTACTACTACAGGTAATCTATTCTTAAATCGCAAGGAATAGTAAACCTGGAACTGATTATAATAACTGTAGAAGTGCTAGTAAACCTGAAACTGATTATAATAACTGTAGAAGTGCAAGTGACATATCCCATTACAGTGGAATGTATGGGATGGCTTTGTCAACAGCCACCAAAACAAAAAAAGTCAAACACTCATAGGTTCATAGGTTCATACTAGGCTATCTGCCCTCGGGCATTTATAAGCCTAGCCCGATTGTGTTTGGCTTACGCCACCCCTTGATTTGAGTATACTGTGCCCTTTTTAAAGTTTAGTTTACTGAGCCTCTGTCTAATAGTGACACTTTACCTTGCTTGACAACTGTTTAAAGACAAACTGCACTCACAATGCTTGAGTTACTGAAACTATACAAGCACTTTAGCTTAATAGTTGGACTAGCAGCTTGCAGTTGACCATAGAGTTTGTCCATATAATGCAGACACATGTGAGACAGCAAGCATGCACACTGACATACACCCACTGCCAAAGGCAAGAATACACATATATCTATAGTTATTATTATTATTTAGTTAGAAAATGGACTAGGAAATCTCACTGGTCATACTACCGATTGACAAAACTTCAGTTTGGGTCTTCACACAGTGGAGAAAAAGTATCTACCAAACCTTGATTGCGTGAAAAATCATTAACAGTAAAATTCATAATATCATTTTCATCACAACTGTAGTTTTTACCTTTACCCTGAGTAAAAGCACAGAATTAAAATTAAAGTTGTTCCAAATAATACATGCAATTATAAACACATTTATCTGGCTATCCTGCTCATTCTTGCAAGGGTTTGAGAAAAATTAAACACCATTCTGTTTGTCTGCAGTGGGATGGCCTCCCAATTATTCATTAAAGCTGCATTTTTTGTTTTTTACCTATTTATAACTGAACCACAGGCTATCATAAAGTACTTTGGTACTCAAACTATACATAATTCTTAAAAAGCAATATTCTGCCTTAGTGTTCCTTAGCAAGTATCACATGATTTACATTTCATACTTTCCATTTTGAGGAATCCAAATAAAATTAAGAAATTTAGCTTAAAAATAATGACACACACACACACACACACACACACACACACACACACACACGCACATGCACACACACACACACACACACACACACACACACACACACACACACACACACACACACACACACGAAACCCAAAATACTGAATAAAAAAGACCCAATACTTAGAATGAAAATAAATAAATAAATAAATAAATAAATATATATATATATATATATATATATATATATATATATAAACAAAAAGATTATATTTTCCTGTGGGACAAGTCCCAGTTCAGTCCCAGGACCCTCACACCCCCATACGTAATCAAAACAGCTTCTCGGCTGTACCAACTTGAAATCTCCTTGCTAGCACAAAATGATATAGCACCAGTAGTCATTTCCAAACTAAACTCTCATATAAAAAAGTAAAACTCCACCCTGGAAAACAAAAAAAAAAACAATACACTCAACAGAAATAAATAAATAAATAAAAACACACCTTGCCCACTCCTCCAAAAATTGGTAAAGAAATGACTTCTTTCAGTATTACCTGCTTTCACTCATTTGCAACAAACCCACAACCATTCACTCATTAGATTATTCCACAAAGCAAATTATACTAACATTTGTATATCGGAAACACAGTTACTCAAGGGAGACATAGAAATGATTTTAGACCCATTTCACTTTTTAAATAAGCACATATATTTTAACTCTGTGTGGTACCTCAGCTAAGAGTCCTAAAAAGGTAACATAGAAAGTTTCCAGTTAAGAAGTGCTTATCTGTTTGTCTGTTTATTTATTAACTTATTTATTCAGTAAGCTAGTTAGTTATATTTCTTTGTTTAAGGGTCTAAGGCATAGATCATAGTTGACTAATTTCATGTCCAGCCTGTAATTTTTCTTAGACTCAAAATTAAAAAAAAAATACAATGGTAAGTGGATGTCAATAACAATGACAAACTGAAAAACAGCATGCAGTGGTCATACAACAATGGAGATAAAGAAGCGAGAGAAATTGTCTAAATAAAGGTTATTTACAATATGCATTGTAAATAGGGATCTACTACAACTGCTCGAGTCCCAAGCATTTGAAACTTACTGTTTCTCAAATATGAATTCAGGAAAGCAGTTATGGGAAGGAAGAAGTGGGGGTAGTAGATGTAGGAAGTGAGAGGGGGATTTTAGGGGTAAGAAACAGGAAGGGAGTTTTATGTTTAGAGAGGGTAGTTGGAGTTTTAGATTTAGGGAGTGGGAAGGAATTTTTAGGGTTATGGAGCAGAAAGGGAATTTTAGATTTAGGGAGAAGGCTTGAGTTTTAGAGTTGAGGAAAGGAACTTTTGGGTTTTGGAGCAATCAGGGAATTTGGGTTTGCAGATGGGAGATTGGAGTTTTAGGTTTAAGGAGTGGAAAGAAGTTTTAGATTTAGAGTTAGGTTTCTGGTAGAGCTATGGGAGATAAATAGTTTTTGGACAGTAAGTTAGTGGTAGTGTGTGCACTTATCTCTTAGAGCAAGTGGCAGCAAGCAAGTGTAAAATAAGCACTTGCCCAAAGTACAGCATATAAATAAAGCAGGGCTGGTAACTCGGCACGTAAAAATCAGCTACCAATCATTAGCGGACCAGAGTTCCACTGTGGCGACCCCTAACCAGGAAAAGCCGAAAGACACAAGCATTAATCAACAAGGGAAGTAGTGAAATGGGAAGCTTAAAAGTATATGTCCTTTGGCTAGGTTGTTGAGGATGTCATGTAATGTTATATCATGTTTTATGGCCGGGGTGAAGAATTTGCAATGGTTTTGTTAGATTAAGATATGATTTAATTTGGGTCTGAATTTAGTGCAGTTGCTGAGGTCTTTGCAGTGATTAGGCAGAAATTGTTAGTGTTTGGGTATAAGCCAGGAGAAGACCCTTGTAGTATCATTCCAGCAAGATGAATAGATCCTCATTCTGAGTGTTTACTGAGGGTAAAGGAAGGAGTGATGGAAATCATTTTTTTTTCCACCAATATTACAAAAATAGATTATGAATGATCAAACCTGTCTTACAAAATTCAATAAAATAAATGCAAACACACACATGCACACATACACCCCACAAACACCCACAAACACACACGCACACGTACGCACACACACACACACACACACACACACACACACACACACACACACACACACACACGCACACGCACATACACACACACATTTTTCAGTATTCTTTTAATAAGGCATAACAAACATCATTTAATACCTCTTTTTACACTAAATATTTAGTCTAGCCTTCTACCACAAACATTTAGGAAACAATTTGAAACCTTAAGATAGCAGGTGAATGTTTTAAGTGGCATAAAGTCATAAAAGAAGATCACAGTGAATATTGACTGGAAGCTATGAACTTTATTGCTTAAAACATTTTTTGAAGAATTTAAAATCACAGCCTTTCAGTTCTGATGTTTGCCTTTTGCCAAAACATTCTTTCTTTATCTTAAGTAATATTATGTCTTAGCTATTTTGCATTGTGGTTTTAAAATGACTAAAAGCAGCACAACAAAGCAAATAATTATCAAAAAACAGAATAAAAATAAATTGCAGTATCTGTAGGTTAACCGGCTTTCATCTCCCTTCACTCTCAGAGACTTCTTCAGACTAAAATTCATTGTTAATTACATACATTAAATACCCATAATTGGGCTACATCACCGATCATATATTTGAAAAGAAAATGGTTAAAACATTGATTTTATTAGATGTTTTATTTTTCTTATATTACTTAGCTTTTTTATCATGTGACTAGGCTTCTTAGTTTAGATAGGATGTTGTTGGGTGATGTAGCCCCTTCTTGTATATATATGTTTCATCTTCCACCCCCCTGTATACACTACCATGGGCACCAGAACTTGTCATAGCAGAGATTTGGACTCTATTGCTAGGCTTAAATGTCCCCAACAGTCATTAGCCTAGTACACATCTATGAACAGGAGTCATGGACATCTGGACTCTGCAAGATTAGAGCAGGACATGGTTGCAAAGCCATTAAATACAAGTATCTGTGTCTTTCAATGGGTGTGTTTACATATCAATGAGTGCATGTGTGTGTGTGTGTGTGTGTGTGTGTGTGTGTGTGTGTGTGTGTGTGTGTGTGTGTGTGTGTGTGTGAAGGATGGTGTCTAAATGGGTCAGAATGGCAGTATGTGTTTGTGTGTGGGAGATGGCTATGTTCAGGTGTGTGTGCGTGCGTGTGTGTGCGTGTGTGTGTGTGTGTGTGTGTGTGTGTGTGTGTGTGTGTGTGTGTGTGTGTGTGTGTGTGTTTGTGTGTGTGTGCATGTCTTGAAATTTGGAGTCAGTGCCTCTATGTGTTCAGTTTTGTACCTACATTACAATGCAGGAGGTAAATGCTCTTCTGCTTAATTGCTACAGGCAGAAAGTTGTGAGATTCATAATCATGCACATTTTGGATAAAGAGATACATTCCTTTATGGTATTTGGATGATTATGAATTGGTATGTAGCCCTGCAGTGCAAATCAGCTCACTGGTACAGGGCAATTTGTGCTACTTAGTACCACTATGAGGGTAGGATCCACATTAGTTTTCCTTGCAAAATGACATGTTTTGAATAGAATATTCTCTTTATAGAATAATTTAAACCAATGTAAGCTAAGAAAAATATGCAGCAGATAAGGTTATAGGTTTAGCTTATGCAGACAAACCATTTGTATTTTCTTGTAACCTTAAGAAAAATTAATTTCATAAATTTTCCTCTTCAAAATATAAGAAAAAAATTATAAGACGTATTTCTTTTTGTTATATAGCTTTTATAAAAGTCATTTTAAATTTTGCATCATGACATTAGTGTGGGTTGCACACACATATTCCTAAAGTGATTATAATTTGGAAACACACTCTGCTGGAATTTCAGCAACACGTTGTAAATCACTAAGTAGAAGATATACTTATTAGCTGTATGGTGAAGCAATAAGTTGCTATGTACTGTTGTCCTTTACAGTTTAACAAATACTCTAAAAAAGTTACATACTATTACTAGGACTATCTCATGAACTATTCTGAGAAAAAAAGAAACTTTTTTGCCATAATCTATATTGCCAGCCTGTGCTGTCTAGACCTTCTAGCACATTAATTTACGAAATCTTGCTATAATCAAATGTCAATAAATAAGTAAATAAAATCTTCTCTGAAAAGGTCCATGTATACACACTGTACAGTGAAGAGGTTCTTCTGAACATTACAACTGTGAAGTTACTACCACTGATAAGGCAAGCAACAAGGAAGAGATCCATCATATTGTGTACAACGGAAAGAAGAGGACAGTGTATGAATCACTGCCATAGCTACATAAAGCCTTACTGTATCTCTTATTCATGGATGGTGGATGGAACTTATAAATGATCACATACATCATTTATACTTCAGTTAATACAGATGGAATAAGTATTGTGTTGACATTCGTCTTATAGATAAAAGAAATCAATTTATCCTAATATTTTACTTTATAAACGTTACTAACATGACTATTAAATATGGCCAGACTTACGATTGGGGTCGCTTCATACTTTAGCATTAAAAAAAACGTAAACACCTTTAGAAAATAAATGCAAAATAGCATGTAAAGATAAACTCTGTCATTAAATGACTATAGTTTTAATGATGCCACGTTCAAATCAACTAGTATCTCATTATTTTCCTAGTCTGTGTATTTATATTCTCATCCCAAAAACTGGGATTATGAAAACAATATATGTCTTGTTAATGTACTATACAGGCAACAAAGAAATCCACAAAATTCCAAACGTAGACCCAAAGATTACAATGTCATTTTCCTTAAGCATCTCTATATAAATCTGCCCCTTGAGAAGGCAATTAAAATATGTGTTCTTTGTGAAGTATTAACTACTCATGATAAAAACAAAAGGCACACAAATGTAAGGTATACCTACTTTTGCTGATTAATTTAAATGAGTTCCTGTTGCCATTTTGAGGAATGCAACCATAATAGCCATAACAATAACAAGGAAAAAAATACTAAGTCTGATATTTAGAAATATTGACTTATTTCACTTAACTGTGGTACAGAGATTATAGAATTAGTATACATAATTATAAATTGTATGGAGGCACAGTTTCCCCACTAGGGTGTATTGGGAGATACAAATGCAAAAAAAAAAAAAAAAAAAAAAAACACTTTAATGGCAGAATGATATTAAGTATAATTCACCAGCAGTACTGAGCAAATTAAGCCATGTACAATTATACCGTTGTTGTTTGCCTTATTTTTTGTCTGAATAAATGACCCTCCTAGAAGTTATCCAGGTTTTGTATACATGCACACACACACACACACACACACACACACACACACACACACACACACACACACACACACACACACACTCACACTCACACTGTTATATGCCCATTTGATTTACACATCTACATAAACATATAGACATTAATCTATACATATATAGAATAAGAAATATATACATAAACATGCATATATCTACATAGAGTTCAAATAAACTAGCCAATAGACAATACGTTAAAGAAGAAAAATTGCAGAGCTGCAAAAACAATACTCACAATATCTTACTTTAATTATTTGTAGTATATAACACTTGTCAAAAAAGCACTGGTAATATTACTGTAATATATCACAGACTAAGACAAAATACAAATTCAAATGTTTTTACTTACCTTGTCAATATTTAAAGGAGGTTATCTATTCAAAAGGACTATGTACTGACTAAACAAGCCAGACACTCCTTTTCTGTTAGCAAATGATAATCTTCTGTGTTAATACACACTTCAAGAAACCAAGCAGGTTGTGATAAGTGTTGTCAGTTACATTACACTAAAAGAGCATAACGTCTCAGGAATCATTAAAACTGGAAAGACTGGTAGTATGGGTCAGATACCTGCATTCTTTTTATCTCATCTTTTACTTAATGCGTGAGTCTATCACTGTCAAAGTAATGTGAGTAGAAAAAAAAAAGAACACTTATCTCACATCTCACATGACACTAAGTTATCTGGTTTGTCACTAGATAAATTTAACTTGGAACTTCCAAGGAAGAAAATGTCAAATCCAAGGTGGACCACAGACTACTTTTAGATGGAGTCAAGTTTGAATTCTGCCAGGTAACTAGTAACAGTTATTACAAGGGGGTTGGAGGTTGTATAAGGGTTAAGGTGTTTACCTCACAGGCACAGGATACAGCATTCAATTCTCACCTTTGAAAGAGAAACTAGTTAGGTTTAAAATGGTCCAAAGGGGCAGCTAGCATAGAACTCACCTAAGAACAAGCAATGTGCGTTATTAAATTGTAACCTGTAAACCATCTCTTCTTTATAATATTAATCAGGCAGACTGATTAATAACACATTCCAAAATGAGAATTCATGCTGCAATATTTGATCAAAAATACAACATAACAAAACTCTGCATAATAAAATAACATTACTTCTAGATATTAAGAAGCAGTTATTGAAGCTCAGTTGTATCGTTGTAGAGTAAGAATTGTACAAGCAATGTTTTCAGGCATTTAGTTTTGCTTTTGCTTTTTTAAAACGTATCATAGAAGGTCACTTTAGTATCAAACCAAGTAAATTATAACTCAACAATTGTTTGTAGAGGTAAGGTCTAGTCTTATGTCTGCTTTCAGTGTTTTCTTGCTTGGATTTTTACAATATTAATTTTCCTATGAGGCCCACCCAGGCTCAATAACCACACCAGAGTTGCAATGTGACTTCTTAGTTTCTCAGACCAAATCAGCAATTGCCAAGGAAAGGGGGAAGGGGTGAAATTCACCTAACTAAAACTGTCCCACTAACTATCAAAATAATTGGGCTAGTTAAGGATGAAGGGGGCTGAAACAATGCCCATGCCAAGAAGGATGAATCTTACACCTCACAGGCCTTATACACAGCTTCACTCCCATCCATAACTGCATTCATATCTACCTAATTTTCTAACAAACTAATATCCTGTTTCCCGCTCTGTATTCAGTGATTGGCCTGATCACTGCTGAGTGTAAAGGACAAAGGACTTACTTAGATCTGGATGATATTCGCCTGGGAATTAGTTGTGCCAAGCGGAAGGGCTTCCTGACCACTGTCGTTAAGTAATGATCAAAAGTTATGGAATTATCAACCCACATTCCAAACTGTCAATTAGCATTCACACTTCCTTTGGGGGGTATTGTCTATGTTGTATGTTGTCAGGAGTAATTATCTACCAAAAGTGAGAATGTTACTTTTACCATTTAATTTAAGCCCATTTTTGCACACCAGGTTTTTACATGGTTACATACTTACTGAAGGGCTTGGGTGTCAGACAGTAACTTTACAATGACTTTTAGTTTACAGCCATTTGCAAACTTGGTTAGTGAGAGGTCTTGGTCTGTAGTCTGGAGATCAGAAAACTAAATGTTGTTTGGAGATCAGAAAACTAAATGTTAAACAAAAGGTATCACAGCACAGGGCCTTGTGGGACATGACTGGTCACTGTCATATTCTCTAAAGATTTGCCTGCTGTTCCCACCAAGTGTCTTCTGTCCTTTAGCCAGTTTGCTTGAGTTCTGATGAGAGACACATGGGGGATGCTATCAAATGCTTTGGACAGGTCTATATATACTGTGTGGGTAGCATGATTGCAGTCATCATCTTGAGTTATTCTCCCAAACAAGCTGACCAGTTTCATTAGGTAGAATGTACACTTTACAAAGCCAAATTTCTAAGGTCTAGTCCAATGAGATTATTTATCTCGTAATTGATCAGGTCAGTTACATGTTCCGTGGCTTGCAAATAAGACTCATCAGACTGAAGGGTGTACAGTTACTGGACTCAGTACTGGGACCAGTCTTGTCAACTGGCATCTCTACTTTCATAAACCAAACCTCAGGGACAAGGCCAGTTGCTCAACCTAGGTTAAATATTTTAAGGAGCAGATCTGCTAGGGGGTGTTTTGTGCTATTTATTAAACTTTCACGTATATTATCAGGTCTCCTGTAGGAGGTATTTTCAGTCTTAGAGATTACCTTTATTACACATTGTTTAGTAATGAGGGTGGGAATTGAGGACAACAAACGTAGTAAGTATAAGAGTAAATAATGACTGAGTTGATAACATTCTGGATTGAGGTGAAGGGTAGAAGAAGTAAGAATTTAGATAGATGTTAGAAAAGCTGAGTTCAGATTAGTTAAAGCGATGCTGTCTAGTCTCCATGTCTTCCGGCCAGTATATGGTATATGTTACTTGTCTGAGGATGTTAAAAAAATGAATGATATGAAAAAGAAGAAAAATGTGACTGAGGAAGCAAAAGGGATGTGAGAGAAAATGAGGTGGAAGGAGCGGGATGGAGAAGGTGTACTCCTGCAAATTGGTTATAAAGAGGCAGAAATGAGAATGAATTAAATATAAAAGTGAGTGCACAGTGGAGACATAAAAAAACATTTAAATAAAGGGAGGGATGGGCAGCGTAGACAATAAGTAGTGATTAAATTTAGTGGCAGAAGTTGAGTATGGAGTAGAGATGAATGTGTGCAAAAGGAGGTAGGATTCTAGAGTGAAGTAATGAGTACTGATTGGCTGATATGAAATGAGGATAGGGGAAAGATTACGATTGGCTGAAGAGTTGTAGAGAAAGAAGATGCCTAAGTGGTTCTTTACAGGTGGGGAAGAGCTTATTGAGTGTAAATGTAGGGTAAGAGGAGGTTTGTGGGAATTTGGGGTAGGATAGGGAGTCAAGTGACATCAGCAATGGAAGGGAGAATGGAGCAAGGCCTACTCACTGAGGTGAGTACCGCAACAGTAGACAAGAAAAAAAAACAATCACAGAAGCTCACTGCAGTGTAGAGCAACTGTTGTAAAAGGAAGTTTCATCTCTAGCTGAAGAAAGGTGAGTAATTAGGGTCTATATTAAATCAGTGAATGCTTAAAAAAGCGAATGCTGATTTATCGACCCCATGTAATCAAAAGCTTACAATCCCAAACACTCGGAACAGCGATTTTTTTTCCCACGGGGAAAAAATCACTGTTCCACAAAAAATAACATAAAAATAAAAACTTCAAATTATTACATAAAGTGGGGGACTTCACCCCCCACACCCCCCCCATGTAGGGGGCTGTGGCCCCCAAACCCCCCTACTTAAATATACTAACTCCGAGAATGCACTAAAGTGACAAAAATGGCAAAGTAACGGAGGCAGCCAAGCAATTTCTTTCCCAGGGAAAGAAATCGCTTATATGCAATTTTGCCATTTTGCTGTTTCGTGCTTTCAAGTTCGATCAAGACACATTTGAATAATTGCGTCTTCAATTATATAATAGGAAACCAGTGATTAATGGTAGATAAATAGGGATAGGCTACAGTGAAGAGAAGCTGGAAAGGTAGTATATTAGGACAAGAAAAAAAAAGTAAAGAAAAATCATGTCAGGATCTCAAACTGTGACAGGTAAATGTCTAAAAAGTTTCAAAGCTCTGTAAGGTTAGTGAGGACACAGGGATACAGATAGTTTAGGCTTTAACCTCCTGTATATATTTTATGCCTCTAATCTTGTGTTTTTTTCCCCTATAGCCTCCAGTTGACTATGTCCTCTTAACATGTTTTCCTATCTTAGTCTATGTATAAAATTCACTGTACTTTATTAAAATATATATATTGTCTTTGTATTCTTAATTGTGTTATTTCTATGCCTTCTCTGATATTCTGGAAATTTCTACTATGCATACATAGTCTAGATATTGTCTGGTTAAGTGTATATTGTACATTGTAATTTAACTCTTGTTTCCAGTTTCTCTTGGAGCTTTTCTCATTGGGTCTGTGCTGAAAAAGGGCTATTTTGCCCAGTCAGACTAACCTGGTCAACAAATGTCTAACAAATAAAAATATTAGAAAAGGAAAGACTAAAGAGGAAAACTCAGTAAAAAACAAGCAATAGAAAATACTACTATAGGAGATCTTGAAAAAGAAGGTGGTATGGCTGAGGGGAATACTGAATAAATATTAAACAATGAGAGGAAATTACAGTTCAAAGCAAGGTAATTAATATACAGGAAGAGAAGTGATCTGCAAAGTTAGAACATGAAGAGGAAAAAGATGGAGAAATGGAGATAGGAGGAGAACAAGATAATAAAAAGTCCAGTTGGATATTTAACAGAAGGAAAAGTAAAATAAGTTCTGGAAGAAAATGATGATATAGTGCCTGTAGCATGAAATGTGAACAGCATTAGCAATTATACAAGAAGTTTGGTGGTGGTGGAATGGTGTAAAAAATAAAATGGCTGCATGAAATGTGAACAGCATTAGCAATGATACAAGAAGTTTGGTGGTGGTGGAATGGTGTAAAAAATAAAATGGCTGCCTTTTTTGCTTGCTAGATACCAGATATAATTAAAAAGACAAAAAGAAAAGAATACAGACAGTATCTAGTATATGAATTCTTATAAAAATTAAAAAATATACAAATTTTAGATTTAACAGTAGTAATACTAGGAAGGGAAGTCATATTTGATTTGAGAATGAGACAAAATGAATAATATAAGTAATTTATGTTTACACTAATATGACACAGAGAAAACAGTTGTTTGAAAAAAATAAAACATGTTTTGCTAGAAAATATGCAATAGTGATGGTAGGAGATTTTAACTGTAACCTGAGGAAATAAAAAGGAAAAATAAAACAGGATATTGAGCTGTTAAGGGAACTAATAAAATGTGGAAATTTAAAAATTAAGAAAGAATAGAGAATGACATATAAAACCTGAGTATCTAGCACTGAAATTAATTATGTAGTTTACACTAAAGACATGAAAGGAATAATGGTGCTACAGATGGAAAAGTATTTAGATCATAGAGCACTATGGGCAAGAACAGGGAAAGATAGATCAGTAATAAAGGACGGGAAGGGATAAAGAGGTTAACTGCAGCCTTTAAAAAGGAAGGAGAAATGATAAGAGAAATACATGTTATAGAAAGATCTTATGAAAATTAAAACATTTTATAAAAATTGTACAGAGTGGTAGGTAGGGTGAAGTATTATACATACATATGCATACACACCCACACACATACACACACACACACACACACACACACACACACACACACACACACACACACACACACACACACACACACACACACACACACACACACACACACACACACACGCACGCACGCACACACACACACACACACACACACACACACACACACACACATACACACACACACACACACACACACACACACACACACACACACACACACACACACACACACACAGACACACACACACACACACACGCATGCACACACATACACACACACACATGCACACACATACACACACACACACACACACACACACACATACACACACACACACACACACACACACACACACACACACACACACACACACACACACACACACACACACACACACACACACACACACACACACACACACACACACACACACACACACACACACTGTTATATGCCCATTTAATTTACACATCTACATACACATATAGACATTAATGTATACATATATAAAATAAGAAATATATACATACACATGCATATACCTACATACAGTTCAAATAAACTAGTCAATAGTCAGTACATTAAAGAAGCAAAATTGCAGAGCTGCGAACAGGATACTCACAATATCTTACTTTAATTATTTGTAGTATATAACACTTGTCAAAAAAGCACTGGTAATATTACTGTAATATATCACAGACTAAGACAAAATACAAATTCAAATGTTTTTACTTACCTTGTCAATATTTAAAGGAGGTTATCTATTCAAAAGGACTATGTGCTGACTAAACAAGCCAGACACTCCTTTTCTGTTAGCAAATGATAATCTTCTGTGTTAATACACACTTCAAGAAACCAAGCAGGTTGTGATAAGTGTTGTCAGTTACATTACACTAAAACAGCATAACGTCTCAGGAATCATTAAAACTGGAAAGACTGGTAGTATGGGTCAGATACCTGCATTCTTTTTATCTCATCTTTTACTTAACGCGTGAGTCTATCACTGTCAAAGTAATGTGAGTAGAAAAAAAAAAGAACACTTATCTCACATCTCACATGACACTAAGTTATCTGGTTTGTCACTAGATAAATTTAACTTGGAACTTCCAAGGAAGAAAATGTCAAATCCAAGGTGGACCACAGACTACTTTTAGATGGAGTCAAGTTTGAATTCTGGTAGGTAACTAGTAAGTTATTACAAGGGGGTTGGAGGTCATATAAGGGTTAAGGTGTTTACCTCACAGGCACAGGATACAGCATTCAATTCTCACCTTTGAAAGAGAAATTAGTTAGGTTTAAAATGGTCCAAAGGGGCATCTAGCCTAGAACTCATCCAAGAGCAAGTAATGTGCGTTATTACATTGTAACCTGTAAACCATCTCTTCTTTATAATATTAATCAGGCAGACTGATTAATAACACATTCCAAAATGAGAATTCATGCTGCAATATTTGATCAAAAATACAACATAACAAAACTCTGCATAATAAAATAACATTACTTCTAGATATTAAGAAGCAGTTTTTGAAGCTCAGTTTGTATCATTATTGTAGAGTAAGAATTGTACAAGCAATGTTTTCAGGCATTTGGTTTTGCTTTAAAATGTATCATAGAAGGTCACTTTAGTATCAAACCAAGTAAATTATAACTCAACAATTGTTTGTAGAGGTAAGGTCTAGGCTTATGTCTGCTTTCAGCGTTTTCTTGTTTGGATTTTCACAATATTAATTTTCCTATGAGGCTCACCCAGGCTCAATAACCACACCAGAGTTGCAATGTGACTTCTTAGTTTCTCAGAATAAATCAGCAATTGCCAAGGAAAGGGGGGGGGTGAAATTCACCTAACTAAAACTGTCCCACTAACTATCAAAATAATTGGGCTAGTTAAGGATGAAGGGGGCTGAAACTATGCCCATGCCAAAAAGGATGAATCTTACACCTCACAGCCCTTATACACAGCTTCACTCCCATCCATAACTGCATTCATATCTATCTAATTTTCTAACAAACTAATATCCTGTTTCCCGCTCTGTATTCAGTGATTGGCCTGATCACTGCTGAGTGTAAAGGACAAAGGACTTACTTAGATCTGGATGATATTCACCTGGGAATTAGTTGTGCCAAGCGGAAGGGCTTCCTGACCACTGTCATTAAGTAATGATCAAAAGTTACGGAATTATCAACCCACATTCCAAACTGTCAATTAGCATTCGCACTTCCTTTGGGGGGTATTGCCTATGTTTTATGTTGTCAGGAGTAATTATCTACCAAAAGTGAGAATTTTACTTTTTCCGATTAATTTAAGCCCATTTTTGCACACCAGGTTTTTACATGGTTACATACTTACTGAAGGGCTTGGGTGTCAGACAATAACTTTACAATGACTTTTAGTTTACAGCCATCTGCAAACTTGGTTAGTGAGAGGTCTTGGTCTGTAGTTTGGAGATTAGAAAACTAAATGTTGTTTGGAGATCAGAAAACTAAATGTTAAACAAAAGGTATCGCAGCACAGGGCCTTGTGGGACATGACTGGTCACTGTCATATTCTCTAATGATTTGCCTGCTGTTCCCACCAAGTGTCTTCTGTCCTTTAGCCAGTTTGCTTGAGTTCTGATGAGAGACACATAGGGGATGGTATCAAATGCTTTGGACAGGTCTATATATACTGTGTGGGCAGCATGATTGCAGTCATCATCTTGAGTTATTCTCCCAAACAAGCTGACCAGTTTCATTAGGTAGGATGTACACTTTACAAAGCCAAATTTCTAAGGTCTAGTCTAATGAGATTATTTATCTCGTAATTTATCAGGTCAGTTACATGTTCCATGACTTGCAAATAAGACTCATCAGACTGAAGGGTGTACAGTTACTGGACTCAGTACTGGGACCAGTCTTGTCAACTGACATCTCTACTTTCATAAACCAAACCTCAGGGATAAGGCCAGTTGCTCAACCTAGGTAAAATATTTTAAGGAGCAGATCTGCTAGGGGGTGTTTAGTGCTATTTATTAAACTTTCACATATATTATCAGGTCTCCTGTAGGAGATATTTTCAGTCTTAGAGATTACCTTTATTACACATTGTTTAGTAATGAGGACGGGAATTGTGGACAACAAACGTATAAGAGTAAATAATGACTGAGTTGATAACATTCTGGATTGAGGTGAAGGGTAGAAGAAGTAAGAATTTAGATAGATGTTAGAAAGGCTGAGTTCAGATTAGTTAAGGCGGTGCTGTCTAGTCTCCATGTCTTCTGGACAGTATGTGGTGTATGTTACTTGACTGAGGATGTTAAAAAGAAGAATGATATGAAAAAAAAGAAGAATGTGACTGAGGAAGCAAAAGGGATGTGAGAGAAACTGATGTGGAAAGAGCGGGATAGAGAAGGTGTACTCCTGCAAATTGGTTATAAGGAGGCAGAAATGAGAATGAATGAAATATAACAGTGAGTGCACAGTGGAGGCATAAAAAACATTTAAATAAAGAGAAGGATGGGTAGCGTAGACAAATAGTGATTAAATTTAGTGGCAGAAGTTGAGTATGAAGTAGAGATGAATGTGTGCAAAAGGAGGTAGGATTCTAGAGTGAAGTAATGAGTACTGATTGGCTGATATGAAATGAGGATAGGGGAAAGATTATGATTGGCTGAAGAGCTGTAGAGAAAGAAGATGCCTAAGTGGTTCTTTACAGGTGGGGAAGAGCTTATTGAGTGTAAATGTAGAGTAAGAAGAGGTTTGTGGGAATTTGGGGTAGGATAGGGAGTCAAGTGACATCAGCAATGGAAGGGAGAATGGAGCAAGGCCTACTCACTGAGGTGAGTACCGCAACAGTAGACAAGAATAAAAAAATCACAGAAGCTCACTGCAGTGTAGAGCAACTGTTGTAAAGGGAAGTTTCATCTCTAGCTGAAGAAAGCTGAGTAATTAGGGTCTATATTAAATCAATGAATGCTTAAAAAAGCGAATGATGAATTATCGACCCCATGTAATCAAAAGCTTACAATCCCAAACACTTGGAACAGCGATTTTTTTTCCCAGGGGAAAAAAATCACTGTTCCTCAAAAAATAACATAAAAATAAAAACTTCAAATTATTACATAAAGTGGGGGACTTCACCCCCCACCCCCCCACCCCCATATAGGGGGCTGTGCCCCTCAAACCCCCCTACTTAAATATACTATCTCCGAGAACGCACTACCGTGACAAAAATGGCAAAGTAACAGAGGCAGCGAAGCAATTTCTTTCCCAGGGAAAGAAATCGCTTATATGCAATTTTGCCATTTTGCTGATTCGTGCTTTCAAGTTCGATCAAGACGCATTTGAATAATTGCGTCTTCAATTATATAATAGAAAACCAGTTATTAATGGTAGATAAATAGGGATAGGCTACAGTGAAGAGAAGCTGGAAAGGTAGTATATTAGGACAAGGAAAAAAAAAGTAAAGAAAAATCATGTCAGGATCTTAAACTGTAACAGGTAAATGTCTAAAAATTTTCAAAGTTCTGTAAGGTTAGTGAGGACACAGGGATACAGATAGTTTAGGCTTTAACCTCCTGTATATATTTTATGCCTCTAATCTTGTGCTTTTTTTCCCCTATAGCCTCCAGTTGCCTATGTCCTCTTAACATATTTTCCTATCTTAGTCTATGTATAAAATTCACTGTACTTTATTAAAATATATATATTGTCCTTGTATTCTTAATTGTGTTATTTCTATGCCTTCTCTGATATTCTGGAACTTTCTACTATGCATACTTAGTCTAGATATAGTCTGGTTAAGTGTATATTGTACATTGTAATTTAACTCTTGTTTCCAGTTTCTCTTGGAGCTTTTCTCATTGGGTCTGTGCTGAAAAAGGGCTATTTTGCCCAGTCAGACTAACCTGGTCAACAAATGTCTAACAAATAAAAATATTAGAAAAGGAAAGAGTAAAGAGGAAAACTCAG
>NC_056729.1:1914292109-1914334609 GCF_019279795.1 Protopterus annectens
AAGGATCAAAAAGCTGTTATAAAGCTGGACTGTAGTAAAAGAAAATGAAGTATAAGTTATTTGGCGAGAAAGGAAAAAAAAATGAGTGGACTATATTTTACAAGAATGGAAATAAAGATTTAGGGAGTGGCATATGGTGAGTATATAAATGTAAGTCAATAGAGAGAGATACTAGAACAGAAAAAAATATTAGCTTGGTGGGAAATTTTAGATTTATAATTTCAGAAGAAATGCGTATATGTTGAATGCGTATGTATTAGGAACATAGAATATTTATGTGGCATGCATGAGTTTCCCATTCCAATGGAAAAGAGTTACTAGTGATGTTTTAGCTTCATTTGGGGTTCAAGGCTGAACCAGGTGAGAAGAGAGAGAGACTTTATAACAAAAAAAAAGAGGAAGGAGGTTTGAATTTAAAAAATCCAGTGGTGCACTTTGCATCTATGCATTTTTGGTGATAATCAGAAAGTAAAAGAAAGACAAAATAAATGACAAGTAAGAAGCGATAAGAAAATTTAAAAATGTATGGAAGAAAAGAAGCAGGGAAAAGAAAAAGGACATTATGGAAGAAAAAGAATATGAGAATAGAATGAAATTATGGAAGTAAAAATTAAGTAAGTTTGAATGGAAAACAAAAAAATTGCATACTATGACTTTAGAAAAATATTTTTGGTGTACCCATGAAAGGAATTACAAGAAGATAAAAAAGGCAATAAAAGACAGAATAAACGGTGACCTACAGATGAATGAAGACTGAACTCTCGAGCTTCAGTTCCTGCTGTTCAACCTGCTGAAGACTGGAGCTCCTACATTAAAACTAACTGTCAGCAAGTTCTGCAAGCAGTGATGCCCTTTTAGGGAATTTTATCCCTTCTTTGAGTTGCTGCAACTATGGATCTGGTATACATAAGTTTGGGGGTATGCAAGGCTTGCTCCACTGCAAAGAAGTGGGGTTTTTGTACCACTTTTTCCAGCAGATTTAATTCAAGTATTCAGATCTTAGGCATGTTCAGTTTCTTCCACTCATACTGGAAGCCAGAAGCGAAAGGTTTGAAATTTTTTTATGGAACAGAGGATTTTAAGTGGAGAATTTTATTAGGAAAGTTAACAGTGAAAGACGATAATGAATATAAGTTGATGGTGGAAAGAAAATGTATTGACTGCAGCAAAGAAGAATAAACAACATAACTTTTTTGTAGGATTTCAAAAGGAATAACAAATTTAGGAAAGATTAAAAAATTAATATAGATGGAAATGATTTAAATGTATAAATATGAATATGATGTTGTGTGGGAAATATGATAAAGTAAAGACATGTGATACTCATAAATGGGAAAAAATACTGCTTGTGACAATATGGGTGATGAGTTGAAAAAGATATAAGAATTTGTTATACAATAAGCAAAAGGATAAAGCAGATGTATTTGCTGAAATAAGAAGATGGTTGTGGGGAAAAACAGGTAGAGGTTAGAGAGCAAATATAAAAGAAAAAAGAATGAAATAAATAAAATTTCTTAGTTGAGTTCTTTTTTATTGCTTTTAAATAATTTTAAGTAGGAATATAAAAAAATGAGAGTGTAAATATTGAATTCCAATTTGTTTCTAGTATAAAATGATTGTAAATATGACTAAAGCAACCATATTCTTCAATAGGCATTGTGAGATCTTTTCCATCCTCCTCAGCTGTTAGTAGCTTAAGCAGATGAGACCTTAGTTTAATGTTCCATTTGAAAGATGACACAGTCATGAGTGTAGCACTTCCACCCCCTTATACTGTACTGTAGTATTAGCAGACCATGTACTAGGGAGGGAATAAACCCAGAACCTTCTGATCCAAAGGTGAGTTTGCTAACTGTTGCACTTCTGCACTGCCAAGCAGAATGCCCCACTGAGATTGTCTGATTATTTGTTTTGTCTCTTGTTGCTGTCTGCACCTCTGAATGTAGACAAAGCAATGGTTTGAGTAATTTCCTGTCTCATCCCTTTCCTAGCATGCCACACATGCAATGAGGTGCTTTCTCCTGAAGCTTCAAGTTTTTCAAAACTCATCTCTAACATCTATATCCGGGTTGCCCATCCTCTAGCCAGAGTGGGAATCTGCTAGTAATCAATGATTAACAAGGTGACTTTACTGCAGAAAGGTGGCAGGTATGATTTTCATTCTTATTTTCTTTGGAGTGAATGATTTCGGTGTTGTTTTCATCTCAGAAGTATTACACCAAACTATCAATATAGCAACTGCTAACTTAATGCATTTTTGCTTTTTAATCTGGCCTATTCATAATAAGAGCAGTTTGTCTCATGCCATGGTCTTATATTTGCTTCTGGTATTATCAAACAATTTCTACAAAAAGTACTTGCTATCAATAACACAGAGATGACATGTTGCAATGATGTGAGGGATCTTAATATCACATATCCTTGGACAGTAACAGTGACACATTATCGCTTATAGTGTTTAGTTACAAACTTTTTCAAATTAATTTTAAAAGTGCCTTATCACTCTATTTTTACAAAGTAAATGGGAACATTAACAACTATTGTAAAGGATCGTTGCTAACTAAGCTGTGCCTGTGTTAAAGTTAATAAGGATGGTATATTTCATGGTATTAATATTACTAAAGCTCTGCCTGTTTTAAGACTATTGTAGATGCAGATATTTTGGGCTCACTGTTGTTTACACAACTGAATGTGACACCTAGAACATAGTATAACCTGTTGTCCCTGCCTGCTAAGCAGATGCTGTTATATACCTATAATATGTTGTAAAGGGTGTTTTGTTTCCATTTTAAACAAACCAAAGCTATGCAAGCAGAGTTAAAAACTACAAGCATTTCTGACATCTCGCAGACACATTTGACCTGTAATGAACTTTATGTTTTGAAATAGCATATTTCTATTAATTGTTTAGCTCTGGAGCTTTGATTGAGTAGTGTGACAGCAGTCTCTCTGTAAAGTATGAACCTGTCTTACCTCTGTAAATGATTATGCACATTTGATACTATATCATATATTCACTTCTATATGACAGATGTAGTAATCATGCTATAATCCTTATATTTTTCTAACAACTATTAACGCCAGCATACTCCTAGACTTGCTGAACCTTTCTTCTAGGCAGTAATGCAATACATCTGCTAAAGGTGTTTTAAAAGTCTGAATGGTGGATAGCAATACCTTTTCTCCTGCCTATATATTTCCAAACCACTATTTCCTAACATATTTTAATATATGTATTTTTCATTCCCCACACAAATCTAAAGAAAACTTAAAAAGTGTTCTTCTCATTTTTATAATATGGGGGCTTTACCTAATTAAGCTAATTAATAAATGCATGTATCATAATAGCTATATGTTTTAAACAGAAGACAAATGTATTGAGCTTGGTGTAAGTGCTCTGATAGAGGATGTGTCCCCATTTGGATCCACTAATATCCTAGCTTTCCTCCCTTTAAGACAGGTAGAATAAAGCCTCCCTGTCAGGACCACCATATTAAACATCAGTTTCTTACAGTGGTTCCTTGACCACTTATAGTCTTTCACATGTGCTGATCCCACCAATATTTGCACTCTGAATTCTTTTTTCTGTCTGTATCCCTGTGTCCTCACTATCCTTACAGAGCTTTGAAACTTTTTAGACATATATAACTGTCACTCTCTGAACTCTGTCTTAGATCCTGACATGATTTTTCTTTACTTTTTTTTCTTGTCCTAATATACTATCTTTCCAGCATCTCTTCACTGTAGCCCACCCTTATTTATCTACCATTTATTACTCACCTTTCTTCAGCTAGAGATGAAACTTCCCTTTACAACAGTTAGTCTACACTGCAGTGAGCTTCTGTGATTGTTTTCTTCTTGTCTACTGTTGCGGTACTCACCTCAGTGAGTAGGCCTTGCTCCATTCTCCCTTCATATGCTTTTGCCCACTTGACTCCCTATCCTACCCTAAATTCCCACAAACCTCTTCTTACTCTACATTTACACTCAATAAGCTCTTCCCCACCTGTAAAAGAACCACTTAGGCATCTTCTTTTTCTACAGCTCTTCAGCCAATCATAATCTTTCCCCTATCCTCATTTCATATCAGCCAATCAGTACTCATTACTTCACTCTAGAATCCCACCTCCTTTTCCATACATTCATCTCTACTCCATACTCAACTTCTGCCACTAAATTTAATCACTACTTATTGTCTACGCTACCCATCTCACCCTTTATTTAAATGTTTTTATGCCTCCACTGTGCACTCACTGTTATATTTCATTCATTCTCATTTCTGCCTCCTTATAACCAATTTGCAGGAGTACACCTTCTCCATCCCGCTCTTTCCACCTCAGTTTCTCTCACATCCCTTTTGCTTCCTCAGTCACATTTTTCTTCTTTTTCATATCATTCTTCTTTTTAACGTCATCAGTCAAGTAACATACACCATATACTGTCCAGAAGACATGGAGACTAGACAGCACCACCTTAACTAATCTGAACTCAGCCTTTCTAACATCTATCTAAATTCTTACTTCTTCTACCCTTCACCTCAATCCAGAATGTTATCAACTCAGTCATTATTTACACTTATACATTTGTTGTCCTCAGTTCCCGTCCTCATTACTAAACAATGTGTAATAAAGGTAATCTCTAAGACTGAAAATACCTCCTCCAGGGGACCGGATAATATATTTGAAAGTTTAATAAATAGCACTAAACAGGCCCTAGTAGACCTGCTCCTTAAAATATTTAACCTAGGTTTAACAACTGGCCTTGTCCCTGAGGCTTAGTGTATGACAGTAGAGAAGCCAGTTGACAAGACTGGTCCTAGTACTGAGTCCAGTAATTGTACACCCTTCAGTCTGATGAATCTTATTTGCAAGCCATGGAACATGTAACTGACCTGATAAATTATGAGATAAATAATCTCATTAGACTAGACCTTACAAATTTGGCTTTGTAAAGTGTACATCCTACCTAATGAAACTGGTCAGCTTGTTTGAGAGAATAACTCAAGATGATTGCTGCAACCATGCTGTCCAGACAGTATATGTCGACCTGTCTAAAGCATTTTATAGCATCACCTATGTTTCTCTCATCAGAACAACAGCAAACAGGCTAAAGGACAGAACTATACTTGGTGGAAGTAACAGGCAAATCATTGGCGAATATGACGGTGATCAGTCACAAGGCCCTGTGTTGCGATACCTTTTGTTTAACATTTAGTTTTCTACTCGACAAACTACTGACCAAGACCTCTCACTAACCAAGTTTTCAGATGGCTGTAAACTGAAAGTCATTGTAAAGTCACTGTCTGATGCCCTAGCCCTTCAGTAAGTAAGAAACCATGTAAAAACCTGGTGTGCAAAAATTGGCTTAAATTAAATGGTAAAAAGTAACATTGTCACTTTTGGTAGATTACTACTCCCCACAACATACAGCATAGACAACCTCTCCCCCCAACAAAGGAAATGTGAATGCTAATTGACAGTTTGGAATGTAGGTTGATAATTCCCTATCGTTTGATCACCACTTAACGACACTGGTCAGGACGCCCTTCCGCTTGGCACAACTAATTCCCAAGAGAATATCATCCAGATTTAAGTAAGTCCTTTGTCCTTTACATGCAGCACTGATTAGCCCAATCACTGAATACAATATCCACTTTGGGATGTGCCTGAATAGACTTATAAAACAACTAAAAAGACCACAGAGATTCCTAACTAAGAAGATCACTGGCTTGGAAGCACTACGCTATCAGGAAAGACTGGAAACACTGTCCCTATTTTCTTTTATTTGTAGACTTCTGAGATTAGATGCATGTCTTGGATTTTGTGCCATAAGGGACACAACAGTCCTGAAAGTTCTGTATCTCCATAATACAAATAGTCCATCAAATACCAGAATCAGCGAAGTAAGTCATCACCAATAGATCAGTAAAACTAGGTGGAGAGAGAGAGAGAGAGAAGCAATGGAGTGACAGAGAGAGCAAGAGAGATACAGGTTCATTACACAGTGTCTTCCCCATTTATTGAACAGACTCTCATTGTTATATTTTAAAATCAAGTCAACCACTCAAAGTAGCCAAATACCTGGGACCAAATAGTAAGAACCTCCACATTTAATCCTTGAATCAAAGCATAAAAAATAGCACACTCATATAACAAATAATCAGTTAAAACTCAATAAAATCAAGTCGGTCAAGCCTTTCATCATAAGACTTCATCAGAACAATTTAAAATGGTAACACAGTTCTTATATACATAAGATTTCCCCCATTAAACACAGACAATCAGTTTTTAAAGTGCCAGTTCACAATATACATAAAAACCTGTCACAAAAACCATGACACTCCAAAGTTTAAACATTGGTCCTATTGTAAATGTAGGTGTAGGACTCATATTTACCTATAAAATACCAAACTGTGCAAATACTAAAAATGTAGACATAATTAAGTAACAATTGTGGTTAGAATAGTAATAGGGACCAGTTAAAGTCTAGAAGCCCTGTACTTTAACTCCGGTCTGATGCTAATATGATCGTTGATACCAAGAGCAACAGTGACGTTCAATTTGAGCTGCCATCTCATTTCAGCTCTTAATAGTTTGTTTGTCCAATCACCCCCTCTTATATCTTTACTAACTACCTCTAAAATACCAAAAAGAAAGAAGTGGTCTGGGTTTATTTTAATATGTCTGTATAGTGCGTTATCATCTTTCTTCGAAATACTATATAAATGCTCGTAAATTCTCCTCCGCAACCTCCTTTCGGTCTTACCTATATAAAAATCCCCACAATGTTGGCACGTTGCAAGGTAAACCAAACCATTCGTTGTACAGGATCCTGCCCCGAACCTCACTTCAATGTTATGGGGGCCTAAATGAACTGTTGGGGTACCAACTATTTGTTTGCAATATTCACATGCCCCACATTTTGTCATCCCCTTTGTAGTAGTATTTTTACCCACCCCAAGATGTTCCAGTAGGGTTTTCAAGTTCCTATTAGTCTTATAGGAAAAGGTAGGTTCATTACCTATAACTGCCAATAGTTCCTGATTACTTTTAAAAATGGTCCAGTTATTTCTAATGATGTTTCTAACTCCAAAAGAAGTTTCCCCGTGTGTTAACACCATGGAATGTGTATGGTCACTACTTTGCACTTGGACTTGGACCGCCTTATTCTGTGTTGCACCAAGTAGTGGTTTAAACCTTAAACCCTATTCATTTATAACTTGGTCACTAATAGCCTTAACAAAATCCAATGGGTATCCCCTACCCCCAAACATACTAGTCAGAAGGTCTATTTCAGATTTTACCAACCCTAAGTTGGAACACATTCTAACTGCTCGGACCATCTGGCCCTTCACTATGTTTCTTTTTACAAAAAGGGGTGACTACTCATAAATTCTAGGTAGTCATTCGAGAAGGTAGGTTTTCGGTACATGCTAGATTGAAAATAACTTAAACTAAGATCTTTCCAGAGTTGAACATCCAAGTAATTGATAGAGGAATTGCCACTGTTGCCTGTAAATTTGAAATACTCACAAATCCCATTGATGAAATCTAAAAAATTGGTATGCATGTCTCCCTCCCTCCAAAGAATAAAGTGGCCATCCAAAAACCTAAGGTATAATAGCCAAGAGTCCTTGTAAGGGGTATACAAGACAAACAAACTTTCCCAACAGTACATTACTTGTTTGGCAAATAATGGGGCGCAACTACTACCCATCGCCACACCATTAGCCTGTCGGAAAAACTCCCCACCAAAACAATAGAAGTTATTCTTTAAAAGAATGTCCATAAGTTCCACAATAAAGTTAACAATAGTGTTACTCAAGTTGTTTTTTTCAACCAGAACCTCATGAAAAAATTCCAGTCCCTTATCATGTGGTATTGATGTATATAGGTCCACCACATCTATGGTTGAAAAACTAACCTCCGTGTTGTAATATTCCTTCTTAACCCTACCCAAAAAGTCCCAAGAGTCTACCAATAAGTGTTTGATGGAAACTAGAGCCTTTCTAATCATCCAGTCAATGAACACCCCCAGGGAATATGTAATACTATTTTGACAAGAAATAATAAGTCAGTATGGGGAGGGTCAAGGATGTTCTTGTGGATCTTAGGAATCCCGAAGGTTACAGGGATAGTAGGGTTTTCATTATTCAAAAAATTAAAAATTTCTTCGTTAATAACCCCTTGAAACAAGGACTCCTCAAGAAGTAGTTTAATTTTCCTATAAGAAATATTAATTTAATTTCTGGAAACACACTGATACTTAGTTTCATCCTGTAGCATACAAAAAATCCTATTATTGTAATCTTCGGTGTTCGGTATGACCATCCCCCACCCTTGTCCGGCTTCATAAATCTTAAACTGGGGTTACTTCTAATCTCTTCCAGTAGTTGTTTCTCCATCTTAGTTATATTAAAAAATTTTGGTTTGTGCTGTTGTAAAACTTGGTGTATCTCCTAGGAGCAAACCTTCTCGAAGGTACCAATAAGGGGGTGTAGTGGTGGATTATAACAACTTCTCTTTTTTATTTTTAATTTCCCCCTTTCACCATCAACTGGGTGGTCTTTAAACAAGAATTTCAAATTCATCTTTCTAACATACAATTTTAGTTCCGTTAATGTAGTCCTGACATCCTCCTTTGTAGAGGGTACAAATGTTATTCCTTTCATCAATAGATGAAATAAATCTTTACTTATTTCAATACCTGCATAGTTAAAATGTTGAACCCCTTGTATGTGTATAACAGCCCCTCATGTGTGGTGCTGATTTCCTCATTCCTTCCTACTTCTAAGGTGTTGGAATTGACAAAGTCTGGTGGTAACTGTTCTTCCTCCATGTTTGTTGGTTCCTGTAACTGTTCTTTCTTCCCTCTCCCGTTGGTCCTAAAAAAACATTGTTGTCATCCCTAAAGTTGTTTTTGTTTTGTAATCTTTCAGACCTCCTAAGAGAAGGATACTCTTGGTCATATGTTTTTTCCATAACACCCTCTCTGGGACCGGAAACAGGTCTAGTGTTAGTGCCTTCATTATTCTGATAAACATTACAAACTTCCTCACCTTCTGTATAAGCTTTTGGAAGGGGATATGCTAAATTGTTCTTGTATTCAAACTCATCCCTCAACAGTTTTCTTTTCTTCCTGTCAATGTTTAACCCTACATCATGTTCAACTTTGTCAAAAATACTATTGTATCTGTTAGAATGTTTACCAAAGTTGACATCATTCAATATACAATTATTATTTAAATCAATTTCTTTTAATAGTTCGTTAATTCTTTTGTTGTTTACTTTTAATATAAAGTCCATCAATTCAATGCCGTGACGGTCGAACATTTGTAGCAGTTCATCACATTCAGGTTGCCTTTTTTAACACTGTTAGGAAACCTAAAAACCCGCAGTCCCTTCGGTAAAATGCATTTTGCAATACATTCATTCAAGTAAGTGTTGTCACACTGTAAACTACGAACCTTATACAGTTTTTGTTCCAGTGTGACTAACCTTACTTCCGTGTTGTCCTGTTCGCTGGTAGAGTTAATTTTAAAAAAGCATAGTCGTTCAGATGAGCCCAAACCACTGTAAGCTGTTCTCTTTTTTGCTCGTTGCAATTGGAGCTACTTGGTCTTCGGCTCATATTCTCATTATGTCCCATAGTAGCACCTTATCACCTGCCTCACGCACTTCATCTCTATCATCTCTAGCTTCCACAACTGTTTTGCCTTCACTGTCAAGGTTTCTATACCAGTACTGGTTGTGCTACTGTTTTTTTACAAATTACTTATCAGCTTCTTTGCCATTCTAGTGTCATACACTATTAATGACACTCTGTGCTGGTTGGTTGCAGCCCCTCTGATTCTACCTTTGACCTCCTCACTCAGAATTCCCTTCTCTTCAGCCTCTCCTCTGTGGTACTTGAACCTGTTAACTTGTTCCACCAGTTTCCCTTCTATCTCAATTCCCAGCTTCTTCTTGTTCCCCCCATCTGTTGGTATTACATCTGTCTCACTTGTACTCATTTTCATCCTATGTACCTTCAGTTTTGCATCCCATTCCTCATCCTTTGCTGAAGTTCTTGTTCAAAGTCTGCCTCTAATACCACATTGTCTGCATGCAGCCAGTTTGTTGATCGGTCCCCTGCAACCTGTTTGATAATGCAGTCCATCACCAGTATGAAAAGCAGTGGGTCAGAGCTGAACCCTGCTCACACCCACTCCCACTGGAAACCCAACTCTGAGACTGAACACTGTTCATACTTATGTCATTGGGTCATTGTATATAACCTGTACTAATTTAATCAGTGTTTCTGGGTCTTTGAAAAACCACGAGATGATCTGTAGCTGAACTGCAATCTCCCATGTCACTTTCTACTACTCTGTGTATTCTTTTATCAGTCACCATCTCCAGAACTTTCATGCAGTGTAACAGGAGCTTGACACCTCTGCAATAACCACAGTTGTGACTGCCCCCTTTGTTTTTGTACAACTGCACTAGTATACTTATTCTCCGGTCATAGGAGATATGATATTCTCTCCATACTGCTATGAGTAACCTCAGAAGGAACCATTTCTCCCCTAAAGCCCCAATAACTTGATCATATTTTCATGACTTCATTTGAGCTTGCTACTTTCCCCGACTTCATTTTCCTTAGTACTGATGTTACTTATTCTAGTGTGGGCTCCGCTTCTTCTATCATCTTAAGTTGTGTTTGGAGGAGTTCAACTTTTGTGGAGTTTTTTTCATAAGGAAAATACTGGAAGTACCCCTTCCATCTGCATTGATGTCATGTTGACTGGTGAGCAAGTTGCTTTGGTATCCCTTACAGAGGATCTCTGTTGAATAAATTCTTTATATTTCTGTCTTTGTTTTGCAACCTGACAGAGTTTCTTTGTGTTATCTGCTGGGTCACTTTCCAGGAGCTGTTTGATCTCCTCTGATGCCTTCTATTTTACTAATGCAACTGCTGTTTTAGCCTCTTTGTTAACTAAACATTATTCCTTATAAATCTGGTCCATATTTCCTATCTCCTACTTTTTCATGTAACCTTTTTTTTCTTTTGATGACTTCTTGGACTTTTGCATTCCACAACCAGCTTTCCATATGTACCTTATTTACATACCTGTATTGGGCACATATCTACTCTGTAGTCCTCACATATGCTGTTTTGAGCCACTGACATTCTTCTTCTTCAACTCCACCTATTTCCCTTTCTTCCTGTCAACCACAGAGCCTTTTTATCCAGGGCTTGCATCTGATTGTGGCAGCTAGTTGTTTATATTATTGGCTGACTGTTTCACAGAGAATGATATTGCAGTCACCAATTCTACCCCAGTGTCCTTTCCTGACCAGGAGGAAGTCTACCTGAGTTGCACGTTGGCCACTCTAGTGTGTGATCTTATGACCGTCTCTCTGGGTGACCCATGAGTTGGCCACTATCAAGCCATTTCCCAGAAAAAAGTCTAGAATAGCCTCTCCTTCTCTATTTTTTTTGCAGCATGCATGTGGACCCTCACAGTCCACATATCCTACTCTGTCTGTCCCAGTATGTGCACTCAGGTCCTCTGTTATCAATAACAACTCATGTTGTTTTTATGTAGTTGGTCCTGCAACTCCTGCCTAAATGTACTCTTTTCCTCACTATCACAACCTTGCTGTGGGACATAGGCTGAGGTTATGAATAGTGCCCTACCTTTTTTGCACTGGAGTCTGGTTGCTATGAGATCTGTCACTAATTCTGATGACTTTCCTCACTGTCGTCTGAAGCCCCTTCCTCACCACAACTCGCACACCATTTCTAGTCTGTCCTACTCCCGCATAATTGGCTCTGCATCCCAAGTCAAGTGGCTTTGCTGAACTGCCCTTGCGTCTTGTCTCCTGGATACAGGTGATGTCTATCCTTCCTCTTATCATTATGTCATCCAAGTCCAGCCTCTATCCTGTCAGTGAACCTATATTCAGTGTGGCAATCTGTAGTTCATGTTTGGCAAGTTGATTGGTTAGAAGTCCATCTTTCACTCAACAGAGCTATCCCAGCTATCACAAGCTGGGCAACTGCCAGCCAGCAGCTTATTGAACCATTGCTGTGGTGCTTTATGATGGGCATAAACTGTCTAATAGGGGCACATACTCCATCCCACCATTAGCAAGTGTCCCTGGTGTAGGTCAGAGTGGGCATTTCCTCAACCCACTTATTACCAGCAAATAGCCATGCCCATTTTTTGACAAAATTAGTCAACAAGAGACAATTTTTACACCATTCAGGGGTTTCCCTAACACAGCATCTCTAGAGGACATTGAAGACAAATGCCCTGCATTACCATATTTGATGCCCAATACTGTTGGTCTATAAAACTGTTCCCCTTAGAGGCACCATCTGGAGTCTGCCCTGCTGCCCAAATCTCCATTCTTGGGTGAGTTTAAGGTGGAAACACTAAGTATGTCTTTGGGAGGTGAGTTCAATCCCACAGAGACACTGGAAGAACATGCAAACTTTATGCAGATATTGGCCAGAAGTCATGATCTAACCTTGTAACTTGTGCATGGGAGGCAAAGACCTTATATATTATGCCATTTGTCAATAACAGTGTCTTTTAGCTTTCATCCCATCTACACCTCAAACATAAGAAGGTTACTAAGCAAACTAAAACTAAACACCATAGCTACTGACAAACATCTAATCAAATTAAAAAAATGCTGCAGATGACTAGCTTTTTCTGTCTCTACTTTGATCAACCAGTCAGTTACAAAAAACTGTCACCTCTACCTGGGAAAAATAAAACATTCATAAAACCACTTCATAAAGGAGGTACATCTAACAATTTAATAGGGTTAGACTTGTAACAATTTAATCTTGGCTTTAAGCAATCCTAAAGAAATATATTCATGCACAGTTTTTGCAACATATAACTAAGTAAATTGACACTAGAACTCAGCATGGGTTTAGAACCAGCAACAGTTCTATAACCTCTGTTCTTAATTTCTCCCTAGCATAGTTAATTATAAAAGGAACCTACCCGAATTGTTTAAACAGTGCCCCACCAAAAGTTCCTTTCTGTATTTGCTATCCATTGATTCTTTCTCCCCCTTTCTCCTGGTTTCACAGCTGTCTTACTCTTAGCATGCAGTTAAATGGCAACAGGATCTCAGCATTTCAACCTGTCTCCATCTGTGTCCCCTAAAAATCAATATTTGGGCACCTTCTTTTAAATATTTCTATAAATAAACTTCATACAACTACTAAACTTACCACTCCATAAGATATGCCAACAATTCTACCCTTATCTGTTCTGCCCCATCTCCAGAGGTAAATTACAGGAATGCATTTAACACTTTCATTGGCAATGAATCTTAGCTTTGAAATTCCAACGTACTTCTCATTCCCAAAAATAGAAACTTAACACTCTTCACCCAAAGCAATATTTAAACCGGAAGCACATATTTTAGATTGCCTCAGGTGACAACACTAAAATGCATCTGTAAGTCAAACAAAACTGCTTATAGTCAAAACTGTTGGCAAATTCAAGTTTGACCATCACCTACTAGACCCAATTAAAAAAAAAAAAACTTGTCTGACTTGATAGGATTAAACAGTAGTGACAGATACTGCCTGAATCTATCTTCTTCATTTGCTATGCTGTACCCCATTCCCATTCATAAAAACGTTTCCTATCAACTAAACTGGCCACTTGCTACTTCAAATTAGCAAAATTTATAACCAGCCTGCAACGTAAAACCCATCACTGCCTTCTATTAAAACAATTATACTCGCTTGAACCTCCAAACCAGTTTACCTGTTCATAATTAATCACTGCAAACAACCTCACACACTCTGAAGGCAAATGTCCTGCATTAGAGAACACTGTACTGTATCACTATCCGCTGACAATGAATCTTAGCTTAGAAATTCCAATGTACTTCTTAATCCCACTGAACATTCTAATTTAGTGTTGTTACCTGAGGTAATATAAATGTTGTGCTTCAGGTTTAAATATCTCTTTCTGGAATTAATGCACTATAACATTGCTGGAGATTCTCTGTATTGTAGCTATGTCTCAAAACTCAGCATTAAATCCATACTCACTTAAGACAAGATAGCAAAGGAAAATAAATTCAAAAGCTTGTTTAGAGAAAGAATACTTGTCCAAAATCTTACCATAACAATAGATGTCCTTCTCTTCTCTGTTGCAGTATTCATAAAATGAGGGAGTTCCTCACCGTAGGCGACCCGACATCAGCCAGTATACAAAAGACTTCACTAGTGTAGGGTGCGTGGTGCATCTCACGTAGGCTGTGATCGGACATCAGCCATAAAAATGACATAAGTATGCACCATCCTCAGAACTGACTGCTATAGGAGGGATGTCAGCCTAAGGAAGTAGATAAAGCAAGGCCAAGGGGGAAGGACGGAGGAGGGAGGGATAGGAATACTGCAACAGAGAACAGAAGGACATCTATTGTTATGGCAAGCTTTTACACAACTGTTGTATGTGGTTCTATTCATCTGTTGTAGCATTCATAACATGAGGGAGAATACCAAAGCTCATGAAGAAAGGGAGGAGGTAGGGGCTGAGGAGCTTTCCAAAAAGCCCTGCAGTATGACTCTGGCAAATTATGCCCTAGATTCCTCTAGAGGAGATAGTCTGCGTGGACACAGCCTGCCACAGAGCCCTGGACTAGTAAGAGACAAAAAGCTGATCTGACTTTCTAACAGCGTTGGTATTATACACATAAAATCTAAGTTGCCTGTGGATATCTAAGGTATGGCGGAGCCTCTCACTACAATCTTAGAGAGAAGGGAAAATGTCAGTAAGTGTATGGATTGATTTAAAGATAACTCATTGACTACCTTTGGCATAAATGAGAAGTTTGTGTGCAGGGAGATCCTGTCTTTATGGAAGACCAGAAAGGAAAAAGATACCATAAGGGCCTGTAACTCAGACACGTCTGGCTGAAGTTAAAGCTAGGAGTAACACTGTGTTCCAGGAACAGTCCTAAAGGGTAGCTGAAGAAGCTGGCTCAATGGGTGGGAGAGTTAGCTTTTTTTAAGACAAAGTAAAGGTCCCAGGGAGGCGGAACAGGTTTCCTGGGAGGCCAAATGTGTAGGACATCTTTAAGAAATTGTTTTGCCACAAATCTGCTAGCTAAACAGGGGATAGAGGCAGACAGGCAGATATGGATGACATATGGGCTTTTACTAAAGAATAAGCTAAGCCAGAGTTGAGTAATGCAAACAGGTAGGTCAAAACCAGGGTAGTTTTCATTGTTAATGGATCCTGATTTCTTTTCAGACATGAGATTGAAAATCTTTTCTATTTTGTTAAGGATGATTTTTCTGGTATTTGGTTTTCTAGCCTCCTGCAGGACTGTGAGCACATCCTCAGAGAACAGGTGTCCAAATGGAATTAATGGTCTATCACCCACAGGGTCAGCAAAAGAGTCTCCAGGTGGAGATGGATTTGGGTCCCTTTGACTTGTGTGAGAAGGTCCACTCTGTGAGGTAACTTGTGGTGGTTGCCCTTAGCTAAATGCAGGAGAGAAAACCAGTGCTGTCTTGGCCAAAAGGGAGTCACCAACAAGATTTTTGGTCTGTCCTGCTGAATTTTTACAGAACTTTTGGTATGAGTGGAAGGGGAGGGAATGCATATAGAAATATCCTCTTCCAAGAGAAAGAGAGGGCATCCACTTTCCAGACTAGATGATGTGGCTCTCTGACACAAAACTGAAGAAGCTGTCTGTTCATGGGGGAGGCAAATAGGTCTGTTTCAGGAACACCCCACTGGTGTACAATGTCTAGAAATACCTCCCTTTGTAGCATCCATTCTTGGGATGGTGTTTGTGACGTACTCAAGTACTCTGTCATATAGTTTTGAGAGGATGGGCTGTACAATGCCTGAAGGGTTACATGGAATTTTAAAGCCAGCTCCCAAGCCTGAAGAGTCAGTTTACATTTTATTTTTATTTTTATTTATTTATTTATTTAACATTTGTTGACTGGGAAAGTCCGACTAGGTTCCACAGATCCTGTTTTCAGCGGAGGCCTGGGGAGAAATGCTCCAGATGCATGTCTTTAGAATGTGGGAGGAAATCAGAGTGCCTGGAGGAAACCCACGTAGAAGCAGGGAGAACATGCAAACTCCGCACAGAAGGCACCCCAGCTGAGAATCAAACCGGAGAACCTCTTGCTGTGAGGTGACAGCATTAACTGCTGCACCACTGCACCACCCAGTAGTAGATAGGATTTGGTCCCCCCTGTTTGTTCACATACCAGAGGACTGTCATATTGTCTGTGAACAGCTTTAGAGGTCCTGGTTGGACTAAGGGGGTGGAAACTTTACATGGCCAACAGCAGCACCCTCATCTCCCTTACACTGATATGTTCCTTCAACTGGGAGGGAGACCAGATCCCTTCTACTTTCAGGTGACCAAAGGTTTCTCCCCAACCTTTGCTCAGACATAGGTTGCACCCCAACCTATGTCTGAGGCCTCTGTGCAATGTCTTTGATGAGGAGCAGGAGGGTGTAAGGGTGGTCTTGGATTGAGTGACACGATGTATCCACCATTGAAGTTCTCTCTTCAGACAGAGGATGAGGAAAATAGAGAATTCTAAGGGGTACTGGTGTCGCATCCAAACTGATTTTAGATGGCATTGTCATTTTCTCATGTGGAATTTGGCTAAGGGGAGCACGGGAATGGTGGAAGCCATGAAGCCCAAGACCCTGAGGAACTCTATGGCTGTTAGATGGCACACCAGAAGAATGTCTTTGAAATAAGAGATGAGGTTGTGTACTTTTTGTGGGGGCAAAGAGAGACCCTGATAAAATCTGTTTGTATCCTGCTTCCCAGGAAAATTTGATCCTGTGAAAGGGGAAGAACTGAGTTTTTTAAATTTATAATGAACCCCAGATTTTGTAGGAGATAGATGGTGAAAGCAAGGCTTCACTCCAGCTCCTCTGTTGATGAAGCTAGAAGGAGAAGATCATCGAGACATGGAAAAATGTGCATTCCATGGAGTCTGCAGTTGGCAATCATGGGAGCAATGTAAGTGGTGAAGACTCTGGGTGTGGTAGAAAGCCCAAAGGGCAAGGCACAGAATTGAAAATGCCTTGATGATACAGAGAAGTGCAAATACCTTCTGTGTTTGGAATGGGTGGGAATGTGCAGATGTGCATCTTTGACATCTTGGGTAATCATAAATTCTTGGTGCAGAATGAGTGGGAACAGAGTCTGGAGGATCAGTATGCAGAGAGTGGATACGTTTAGGACGGTATTGAGATGGGACAGGTCAAGGATGGGTCTCCAGGGACCTTCTTTCCTGGGCACAAGGAACAACCTGGAATAAAATCCTTCACTTATTTACTTATTTGGTTTGTGGGGACACTCTGAATGGTCCCTTGGTTCAGTAATTCTAGCAGAACATCTGAAAAAAGGCAAGCTGTTCCCTGGTAGGTTGAAGGATGCCTCTAAAGGAAGATAGTTGATCCCACACCATGAAGTACTATTTTTTGTATGATAGAGAGGACCCAAGCATCTTGAGTTATGCTTTCCCAGGCTGACAGAAATAGGAGTAGGTGCTGGGAAAATGGTATGTGTGCAGGAGAGGAAAGCAATCAAAGAGAGGCTTATCTGGAAAAGGTCGCTTGGATGGCAGGGTTGCCAGTGGGGCCCTTGGCTGTTGTGGTCTCCTGTGACTCTTTTCAGTTCTGGGTTGGGTGTGACAGGAATGTCTGCACACAAATACAGGCTTTGCAGGGTAATTTCTTTGGAACTTGGGAACAGTGTAAACAAAAATGTTTCAATTCTTGTAGTTCCTTACCCTTTTCCTGCAGAGATTTGAACAGGTTAGCAGCTGCCGGTCCAAACAAAGCAGAATTGTCCAGAGGAGCATTCATAGTTTGGCTTTTATGTCCTCAAGTAAAAGCTGAACCCTTAGCCAAGGAAAATCTTATTATTAGAGACCAAGAAGCAGCTGCTCTGGCAGATGTCTCTGCAGCATCATAGCTTCATTTTATTTATTTATTTATTTTATTTGATATTTGTTAACCAGGTTAGTCCAGCTGAGCCTAATGGCCCATTTTCAGTGGAGACCTGAGGAGAAAAGCTCCAGTTTACCGAAAGATAAAAATACCTACATGAAAAAATACATACAAAAATATAAACAAAATAATACAAAAGATAATACAAAAAAAATACAAAAAAATATGCTAACATGCCATGTTGAAATAAAATAGCATACACAGATTACCTATCAGTAGAAAAAAATACTGCATATTGCACAATGAGAGAAAGCATAGACAGAAGAAAAAAATGCAATATCTTTTACCATGGAGTATAAAACAATATGGAATGTTTTTGCACACTGAGTGATGATTAACTAAGTACAGAGGGTAGGTGTTACAGGATTAGAAAGTGAGTTTTGTATAAGCTAAACAGGAGGAAAATATGTACAAAAAGTATTCAGAAGAAAGTAGAAGAGAGGTGGAAGTGGAGGAAAGGTTGGAGGAGAATGGAGTGTCAATTAAGGGGGGTTATGGCAAGGGCAGGATTTTGTGTTCAGGAAGTAGTTTTTGACTTCTGATTTGAAGATGCTGGTATGGTTGATGCTATGGATGTTAGAAGGAAGCCTGCTCTAAGCTTGGGATACAGAATTTTTGTAGAGGAGTTTGTCAATATTTTTATTAGGTTTATGTATGGCTAGAAGGTTCTGGTCAGAGCTCTGAAGAGAGTGAGTTAGGGATATAAGGTGATACAAGGGAAGAAAAAGAGGGGCAGCCTAAGGGTTTATTTAGCAAGGATTGTGCGAGTTGGCGCTGTGAAAGGAGGAGGAACTGGGGGGATTCAAGCCATTAAAGTTTATTTAGGGTAAGGCAAGTATGTGATTTGTATGGTTGGCCACAGGCGGATCTGGCTATGCTGTTATAGGTTTGTTCAAGTTTGGATCATAGGGATTACTGGAGATGGGTAAGAATTGGGGAGGCATAGAGAAGGGATGGACAGGGGAAGGTTTAAGCAAAAGTGGGCTTGGAGTAAGGAGCTAGTAATTTTCTATTTCTATAGAGGAGACCTAGTCTCTGGTTAGTTTTCTTGATGCAGTATTGTATATGGGTGTCGAATTTTAGCTGGTCGTCTATTATAGTACCAAGAAGCTTAGTGTGTGGTTTTGCTTTGATCAGAGTGTTACTGAGGGAAGAGATGGTAAAGGGAGATTTGTGGTGGGAGAGAGATTTGGGAAGGAATACAAGGAGCTTAGCCTTTTTTGGGTTTAGTATGAGTTGGTATTCAGTTAGCCATTTCTCTACAGATGAGAGTGTTTTGGGTGATGAAAAGATGGTTAGAGATGTTGTCAGAGAAAGAGAGGAGGGTGGAGTCATCAGCATATTGTATGAGGGAGGAGGTGGTGCAGGAGTAAAATTTATTAGTGAAGATATTGAAGAGGAGAGGACCAAGGATATATCCTTGAGGGACGCCAGTCTGGGTAGGTAGAAAAGGGGAACAGGTGGATTGCCATCGCATGGACTGCAGCCTGTTTGAGGGGTAGTTTGAGAACCACTGAATAGTAAATGGGGAAAGATTAAGATCAGTTAAATTAACGATTAGCTTGGAATGAGATATAGTGTCGAAAGCTTTAGAGAGGTCAAGGAAAAGAGAAGATGTAAGAAGATTTTTGTCCCTGGCTTCAACAACAGTATGAGTGAAGGATAGGGGGACAGTAAAGGTGCTATGGTTTGGCCTGAAGCCATGTTGAGAAGGGGTCAGAAGTCTTTCATCAATTAGGTATTTAAGAAGCTGGTTATGAATACATTCTTCAAGGATTTTGGAGCGTGAACAGAGAATGGCAATGGGTCTGTAGTTTGATGAGTCTGTGGAGTTCCTCCATTGTGCTGAGGTCTGGTAAAGAAAGATTTTCAAATAGGGACTGTGGCTTCTTGGATAGATCTGTTTACAAGGATATAGACAGGGTAGGTGATAGAGTGGGCTGCAAGCTTGAGAAAGAGAGGACAGATGTTGTCTTTTATGGAGTGACATGCTACTTGAGAAGAAGTGAAAAGCAATGAAGTGGCCAAGGTTTTATTGTCAGTCAGGTAGGCCTGTAATTGTCTGTGAAATTTGGGACATAAGTTCCAAAGGAAATTTAGTCATATTTATTTGGTAATTTATGGCCCTGAATGCCAGAGTGACAGAAGTATATACTTTTTTGCCTAGTCAATCTAGGATCCTAATATCCTTATCAGATGGTAAGAAGGTAGTGAAGGTTAGCAATCTTGATGGCTTGTCATACGCCACCAAACCTACAGAAGGGTCTGCAGAGGGACATCTGAAGAGGAACTTGCATTCCTCTAGGGCCTTGTAGAAGCAGTCTATTTTTGGGGAGGGGGAATGGCTTAGAATCTGGTGCCTGAGAAGCTGAAGAAAAGGCATATAGAAAGGCAATTAATACAGGAGATATGGCTGATGTGCTAAGGGATTCCACCTGTAAGAGGTCATATCTTTTTGGACTTCTGTTACTTGGGTGCTATCCCATTTAAAGTGGTCTGTCATCTTAGCTAGGTTCAAGGCAGGTCTTCCATTGGTAAGTCTATGCCATTTGATTCCTCTTCAGAGGAGACATAATCCAGGAGGAAGTGATCTGAGAAGGGTAGGCCAGGGATTCATTCCCTGAAGATGCCTCTTCCTCAGATGTATCCTCTTCCCTAGTTCTTTTAAGTGGAGAGACAGTACTGGTTTGTAGGTCTGTAAATCATGGAAGAGGACAAAGTGAGATAAGAGCATTAGAAGGTCCTGAGTGAATTGTTGCCAATCACTAGCAGCTTCGTTTGGAGGAGAAAAATGTTTGTTTGTTTTTATTCGTTTTCCCATACAGGTCTGCTTTATACAAGGCTGGAGTGCCTGACATAGGCCTACATTCGATCAGGTCAGAATCTACCTCTTCCTTAATAAGGATGTGTGGAATCCACCTAGAACCTACAGAATTCACAAGCAGCAGTTCTCCTTGGACATCCAACATGGATGCCTGCTCGACCTCTGCAGATGTGCTAATGATCCAAGGTGACCTGGACGTCAGATTTCGCCTCAGATCTGGGCTGTAAACTGGGCGTGTCTCCAGGCTGTCCTGTGCCTCAAGAGATATGTCAGTATCCAGAGGCACAGCAGAAGGTTCAAGTCTCTGTTTTTTGGCCTTCCACTTCAAAGCTGATTTGGCTTCAGCCCCTGGGATCCTTCCATTGTGCTTTTTGCTAGCAGCTTTAAGCTCTGATTCTCAAGGTAGATGGCAAGGGAGGCTAATCTACTCTTTAAAGTCTTCAGGACAAATGCCTGATGGATACAGCAGGTTTTGTGGTCATGGTTTGGGCCTAAGCAGAGCAGGCACTGGACGTGGCTATCCTTGTGTGGAATTTGTCATCCACATTGGCGCTTGCCCGTCTTGGGTGACATGAACCCTAACCAAAGATAGTAGCAAAAGTAAAAAACTTCCCCAACGAGGCACTTATCTGAATTTAGAAGAATCTCAAATGACTCGGAGTCAAGCAGTACACTGGGATCTGACATTCAGATCTGATGGCAGAGAAGTTCTGTGGATGGTGCATGCACACATCACTTTTACGGCCAATGCCTGATCACAGCCTACATGCGATGTATCATGCAGCGCACCCTATAGTAGCAAACCCTGTTGTATTGTTGTATACTGGCCTGTGTTGGGTTGCCTACATCAGGGAACTCCCTCATGTTATGAATAATGCAACAGACGACTAGAAGGACATCACCTAAACTGAAGTGCCATCCTTGGTCCACTAGTTAGTCTCCTCCATAGACCATTCTTGCCAGCTACTCTAACTTCCACTTTACTTTCTAATGTTTCTTAGTAAGTCTGCTTCCATTTACATATTTCACTAACTAAAACTGATTCTAATCCCACATTTACTCCTCTCACCCATTTCTATCACTCCACTGTCTATCAATCTAATTCCACTAACTCTCAACCTGTACATAGCTTATCTTAATCTCTAATGACTTTTTCCGCCTATCAGTTAAACCCATCTGATACAGTAACTGCAGTACTATTTTGCAGCTGTTTAATACCATTCATGTTACATGTATAAACTGCTATCTCTTTGAATTTAATTTGTTTAATGTTTCGTCAATATATGTAAATCTTTGTTTACTTATTTTGCAATATATGTAAATATCGATCAAGTAAAAATGATTGTTTCATGCATCAGATTCAGAAAACACTGTTGCATTGTATGGGGCAAGTTTGCACAATGAGTGAGTGCAAGTCAGAAAACCCATGATGTGGTTAGGCTAAATATGTGGTCGGCTGTGTTATATATTAATGACTGTATACTGAAGTGCTGAGTATGACAGTCAAAATAAAATGGTGGCGGGATTCAGTAATATGCAATGATGTGCAAGCTTTAGATTTGAACTCAGCCATATGCCAGTGTACAGATCAAGTATATTGCACACATGTTTGGGAATGCCACAGCCATTGTAAGTGTATCTACAGGAAGCTTTCATTGCAACTGCTTTGCTTGATTGTGCACAAAATTATCCCTGAAGGTGTATGGTCATTTGAACATGGGTCTATATCACCGTATCGAAAAGTAAAATGTCGAACTCTCACAATAGCGAAAGTGCCAAAATGTCAAGAGTCCGTTTTTGAGATCGCTGTACAGTGAAGATTGGAATATTTGCCCTGTCCTCACTGTAGTGCGATCTCAGAGTTGGAATATATATTTATCAGGAGGGGGGTGCAGCCCCCAAAATAACGTGTTCGATTTTTGGCATTTTCTCTCTTGTGAGCGTTCAACATTTTGCGTCTTCGATACGGTGATATAGACACTTTGAACACAATTAACATTTCATGTCTTCCATGACTCCAACATAGTGGGTCATTATTCTGTGGACAAGGACACCATCCAAGACACTGTGAAAATTTGTGAACCTCATCTGCAACCCTGTGGAAGTTATAGAGTACCTATCCCAGTGGATCTAGCTACAGAGCTACAGCTGTAGCTGATTAGCTGCAGACACCTTTCATTTACCTACTGTGTGACATGGTAGGGGTATGCTTGGCATCTGCCTCAAGAATACTCCATCAGTTTCTCAATGCCATACTTCAGCATGTGGGGAGCATATGTAGTTTCCATATACCGCAGAAGTGAGAGGCAACACCATATGGAAGTTCTGTGATATAGCCCATTTCCCAGAGGTTCTGAGATCCACAATCTGTATCCACTTTAAAATAAAGGTCCATTTGGAAGGAGCCACATAAGCTGCAAAGGGTATCACTCCATCATCTACCAAGTAGTATGTAATGCACAGGGCATCACCTACAGTGTATGTCCCAGCCAGCCTGCAGGTTTCCCAAATCATACATATGGCACACATGTGGACTATATCAATGGTTTGTAAGGGCTGCCTTCAAACAGGGGTATCTTGCTGATCATGCTGGATATGCCCAGTATCCCTGACTTATGATACCCAATAGAAATTCACACAATCATACTGAAAAAAAGGGTACAACCATGCCTTGCCCCCATCACTCCTTCCACACATCTTCAGAAGTAAAAAGAATACTTTAGAACAAGAACACTCATCCACCTACCTACTTAACTGAATAAACTATTGAAAATTGAACAAGACATCTTTATTCCCCTCACAAGGAGGGTATCAGAGAGACAATCTCCTAGATCTGCTAACTAAAATGATTTTAGTCAAAGGAAATAAACTTTATTGTCAATCAGATATACCCAGCAGTGCAAGCTGAATGAAATTATATTGCTTTGGACACATGCAAGACATAACAATGAACACACAGTTTGAATGACAGTAACACTAATGCACATACAATAATAATTAAATTATTAACACCACAATAAATTACCACAATTGGACAGGAAGACATTAGACGATGTTATTATACCATTTTAACTGGACTAGCTCTTTGTATTCTATTTCTTTTTAGCCCTGTCACCTTCTGAGTCACAGGTGGGATACCAGACCTGACTCGAGCTTTCTGGGTTACCTCAATTTTATGAATCACATGTATGGGATATGCACTTCCATAGGTCAGCATGCACATCCTAGATCACTCTCAATAACTCTGACATGGCTGTGGTGGAGCTAGCCTGTGTATCAATGACAGCCCTGCACATACATTGGGTTGCAGCCACTGACATACTAACATCAGGGGAAGGTGATGACCGTATCTCTGACAAGCATGATTACCAACCCCCCCCCCAGTGGACCTTCATGTCCATTAGTGATAGGGGCAAATGTTCTCATCTATCTACTAGTGCACTTTCTTAATCTATAGTGTTCTCATCAGCATGTTCTCTCTCAAATGTTAATGTATTATGGGTATCGACAGGTAGATACACTATGCCCATGGTTTGTGCACCTGCATGCAGCTCTATGCATACACAACCAGCCAAGAACTTTAGGGGTGTAGGAATTGTAATTCCATATTTGACCATCTTCAGATGCAGTCACTGTAGCACATAGATTGTCAACAGCATACACAGGGATAGAGGACTGCAATGTTTCACACCTTGAAGTGCTATTGGCACCATAAAAATATGGTACCTATATTTTCTGTGTTTGCCATGCATCTCACAAATGAGGTACCCATCAATGCCCATCATTGCACAGAGGCAAAGACACATAAGAATGCTTTTGGCAATGAATTCTCTGTCACTTTTTCTTCAGCTATTTTAAGGTGTCATTATGGCTGGAGAAAGGGTGGGTAGTTTTCCATTTATTGCATATAGATAGCATGACAAGGAGTCCAAAATTTTTCTGGACACTCTCCATAAAGAATATCAATGACGGCACCTGAAGAAGAGCTATACCAGCCCACAGCAGTACCATAGTTATGGTTGGGGAAGAGAGGCAACTGCCCCAGGCAGAAAGTGTTTGGGGGTGTGACCTGCTGATCTTAATCTTGTGTTATTGCAATACTGGCTTTTGAAAGGCAGTATTGGATTTACAGTAAAACCTGAGCATTGCAGCACTCTGTCTGTGGCCTGAACTGTAGCAACTACTTGTTACATTGCAGGAAGCAGTTTGCTACAGTTGAAAAGTAAAAAAACAAAATAATAATTTTTGTTTTAACTAAAACCTGAGTACTGTAGCAGTACATGATGGCAGGGTATAAACTATAGCAATTGTTTGCTACAGTTTAAAAGAATATTTTTAACTACAGCATGAGCACCATAGCACTCTGTGCAGGCAGGGTACAACTGTAGCAACCATTTGCTACATTTGTAGCAAGCAATTTGTTGCCGTTTAACAAGATTTTTTTTAATTATGACATGAACACCATAGCACTCTGTGCAGGCAGGGTACAATCTGTAGCAACTGTTTGCAACATCTGTTGTAAGCAGTTTGCTACAGTCTAAAATTATGAATAGAAATAAAGTCTGGTCCTCTTGGAAAACTAATAAAAACCCTAAGGATCAACTTATATATAAACAGCTAAGAAATGGTGCTAAGAAGTCTACAATGTGAGACAAATTAGACTATTACTGAACCCACAGACATCGCCAATATCCTGGCAGACAGGTTCAGTGCAAACTTCTCCACCCCCCCCACAAAAGAGCAAGTGTCTATCCCGGCAGGGGGCTGCCTCCCAAACATCTCTGATGCTCAGGTGAGGGCTGCCCTCTCCAAAGCAAAAAACACTGCTTCCATGGGACCAGATGGCGTCCCGGTTTGCATCCTACATGAACTCCAAGAAGAACTAATCCCTCAAATAAAACAGCTGTACAATCTCAGCCTCACTACAGGATATGTGCCCACAGAATGGCGTACAGCAACAGTGGTCCCACTCCACAAAGGTGGAGCCTCCATGGACCCTGGAAACTATCGCCCCATAAGCCTGACTAGCATAGTCTGCAAGGCTAAGGAGAGGATCATCATGGAGCTCATAAACAAAGACATCGGGGACCTACAGACACTAGATCCTACCCAATTCGGCTTCGTCAAGGGCAGATCCTGCCTTTTGAACCTGGTTGACTTTTTTGAAACAGTCACCAAAGCCATAGATGAAGGGAAGATAGTCCACACAGCCTATCTAGACCTAGCAAAGGCATTTGACACAATACCCCATGCGGGCATCATAGATAAGCTATCCAGCTTAAATATAAACCCCTATGTCACAAAATGGGTCGCAAACTAGCTCAAAGACAGAACCCACAGAGTGAGAGTTGCTGGAGCCATGTCAGACTCGAAACCAATCGCAAGTGGTGTCCCACAAGGTTCTGTCCTGGGACCGCTCTTGTTCGGTATATACTTTTCCGAGGTGCAGGCCAATGTGGGAGGACTATGGCTCACCAAGTTCGCAGATGACTGCAAACTAGGCGCCATAATCGACTCTCCAGCTGACACAAACATTTTTCAAAAAGGTCTCACAGAGACGGATAACTGGTGCCAGAGCCATGGTCTAAAGCTAAATGCCAAAAAGTGTATAGTCATGCCCTTTGGCAAAAGCAATGTGCCCACAAACTACCACATAGGCAGTGAACCATTAAGTACAGAGAAAGTAATTAGGGATCTGGGGACCCAAGTTGATAGCAATCTCTCCTTTGACAACCACATTGCCAAAGTGGTTAGGAAGACCTTCTACATGGCCCACCTCATCATGAAAGGATTCACATCTAGATCAAGAGAGGTAATAGTGCCCTTTATTCATCCCTCATCAGGCTCATCATATAATACAATGCCCCTTTTGGGATGTACCTTACCCGACACCTGCAGCAATTAGAAAGACCCCAAAAGTACCTCACCAAGAGGATCAAGGGACTCAAACAGATGCCATATGCTGCTCGGTTAAAAAAACTCCAGCTCTACTCAGTTGCATATCGCCTACTTCGAGGCGATCTATGCCTGACATATAAAGCTATGTCCAATCCAGAATTAATGGACATGCTCCACCTCAGTAAATCTAAATCCCTTAGAGCCACACGCTCGAGGGACTTGAACCTCAGCACAGAAATAAATAGGACTTGCTGGAGGGACAGATTCATAACCCAGAGGCTCCCTTCACTCTGGAATAGAATTCCAATTCATGTTAGGCAGAGCACCTCACTGAATCTCTTCAAGAAGAATCTTGATGAGTGGATGGGGGATCGTAGGTTTGTCCCGGGGATTACTTCCGTGTCACTATTAGACAGAGGCATAGTAAACTAAACCGTAAAAAGGGCACAGTATACTCATATCAAGGGGGTGGCGTAAGCCAAACAAAATCGGGCTAGGCTTATAATTGTCCCAGGGCAGATAGCCTAGTACGAACCTATGAACCTATGAACACATCAAAATCGAAAATGTTGGTCCAGCTTAAACAATCTTTTCCATCCAGGTAATACTACTACCCCTACCCCTGCATCTATCCTCCAAAAACCTCCAGAAAATATTGTCAACATCTTCAACACCTTCTTTACGGAAACTATACAATCCCTTGCCAACTAACTAGGCCCCAATAACCTAGACCCTATTAACCCCATATCCAATACCCAGCCATCCTTTAACTTTCAACCTGTACCAACAGCACTTATCCGATCCTTAATCAAGAAACTGAAACCCACAACCCTTTCAGCAGACCTAGTCCCGGCTGAATATCTTCAAAAGGCTGCAAATGCAATAGCATATCCCATCTCAATATTAATTAACAGAACCATCTCTGAAGCATATATCCCCTCCATCTGGAAAATTTCCCATGTAATTCCTCTCTATAAAGGGGGGTAACTTCACTGATCTATCAAATTACCAGCCCATCGCCATTCTGTCCCCTCTGGCTAAAATTATGGAAAGATTTATCCACAAGCAACTCTTTCATTACCTCAATTTGCACAATCTCCTAGCTCCCTCCCAGCATGGGTTTAGACCCCACCATAGTACCACCACAGCCCTTCTATCCTTCTCTCAGACAATAAATCAAATCCATAATAATAATATGCCCTCTTCTGCCATCTTTCTTCACCTATCTAAGGCATTTGATATGGTAAAGCACCAGCTACTCATTCAAACACTAAAACCTCTTGCCATAGACAGCCTAGCAATATGCTGGTTTCAGTCCTACCTAAGTGGCAGACAACAAGCTGTTCTTCCCTACTGCCAGTCACCCTTGGAGTTCCTCAAGGGTCTATACCAAGACCTCTCCTATTTTCCATCTTCATTAATGATCTTCATACAGTCATCCCCAAAGTAACCTGCATTCAATATGCAGATGACTCTACCTTAATCTGTTCTGCCACCTCCCCATTAGACCTGCAGACCTTAACCCAAAATACTTTCAGTGTAGTAGAAAACTGGCTCACTGACAGGCGTCTTCTATTAAATCCATAGAAAACAAAACTGCTGCTCTTTACCCCCACCTGGAAAGCTACACTCCCATCATTTACCATAACATCTAATAATGGCACAATAATTTCCCCAGAAAGTAATACAAAACTATTAGGTGTAATTGTTGACAATAACCTTAAGTTTGACGCTCACATCGACAAAACCATTAAAACAGTCAACAAAAAGCTAGGATCTCTATATAGAATTAAGGCATTTCTAACCCCAACTGCTAGGACAGTTACTGCCTGAACACATTTACTTTCAACCCTTCTTTATGCCTCCCCAATCTATACCAACCTGAGTAAATCTGACCTCAATAAACTCAATAGCTGCTACAATAACATATTTGCCACAAGCTCAGCATATAGAACCCACCACTGTATTAACCTATGATCTCTAGGCTGGCTAGAGTTTCCCTCTCAAATCCAGTATAATCACTTAATAATAGCCCACAAAGTCCTCCATCAGCCCAAAAGCACACCCATACTCAAAAATATAACTACCCCATACAGTAACCTAAAAACTCTCCGCTCTTCTGACAAAAATGCTGGCACAAACTGTTAAATCTAAAAACTAAGCAGGTGACTTATTATTTTGCAACTCTGTTGGAACAATCTGGAATTGGCTCCCTGCCAAACCTACAGCAATCCAGTCTATTAACCAATTTAAAACATCTCTCCAAAAATTCCTAAAAATCACTGGCTGTGCCCCTGTACCAACCCTGACTAACCAGTTCACCACTCTCTTCACTACCTGGCTATCTGTAAAATAGACAATGTTTCAGACTTGGTCTCATTCTCATATGTATTGTACTACTGAATGACATGCTACCTTTTTCAGCCTTGTACCACCAACAATGTCTAAGTTCAAACACGAAAACTACAATGTTAAGTTTAAGTATGTATGTATTCCAAGTATGCATATAATCCTATAATTCTGTACTGGTATCTATATGTGACTGTATAACTGTTTAACTCTTATGTAACTATCCACATGTGGAGCTTTTTTCCCTGGGCCTCCGCTGAAAATGGACCTTTGTCCAATCGGACTATCCCGGTTAACAAATGTAAAATAAATAAATAAATAAAATGTTTTTTTTCAACTAAAACACGAACACCATTGCACTCCATGCAAGCAGGGTACAAACTGCTACACTTTACAAGAAATTAGTTCAGGAAGGTTTGGGGGCAGAGCACAGAAAGAGCACCTAACTGGCTGGAGCCAGGAAGGTTCATAGGTTCATAGGTTCATACTAGGCTATCTGCCCTAGGGCATTTATAAGCCTAGCCAGAGTGTGTTTGGCTTTCGCCAGCCATTTTAAATTAATTTTGCTATGCACTTTTTCGAGGTTAGTATACTGTGCCTCTGTCTAACAGTGACACAGAAGTGATACCCGGGGTAAACCTACGATCTCCCATCCACTCATCAAGATTCCTCTTGAAGAGAGTCGATGAGGGACTCTGCCTAACCTGGACTGGGATTTTATTGCAGAGTGAAGGGATCCTCTGGGTCATGAATCTGTCCCTCCAGCATGTCCTATTTATTTCAGTGCTGAGGTTCAAGTCTCTCAAGCGCATAGCTCGATGGGATTTGGATTTTCTGAGGTGCAGCATGTCCATTAATTCTGGGTTGGACATGGCTTTATATGTCAGGCACAGATCGCCTCTGAGCAGGCGGTATGCCACTGAGTAGAGCTGGAGTTTCTTTAACCGGGCAGCATATGGCATCTGTTTGAGCCCTTTGATCCTCTTGGTGAGGTACTTTTGGGGTCTTTCCAGTTGCTGCTGGTGTCTGGTAAGGTACATCCTGAAAAGGGCATTGTACTCAATTATGGGCCTGATGAGGGATGAGTAAAGAGGCATGACGACCTCCCCTAACCTAGATGTGAAACCCTTCATGATTAGGTGGGCTATATAAAATGCTTTTTTAACCACTTTGGCCACATGGCTGTCAAATGAGAGATTGCTGTCAACTTGGATCCCCAGGTCCCTAATTACTTCTTCTGTACTTAATGGATTACCACCTATGTGGTAATTTGTGGGCACTTTGTTTTTGCCAAAGGGGATGACTATACACTTTTTGGCGTTTAGCTTGAGGCCATGGCTCTGGCACCAGTTGTCTGTATGAGGCCCTTTTAGAGGATGCTTGTGTCAGCTGGAGAGTCGATTATGGCACACAGTTTGCAGTCATCTGCGAACTTGGTCAGCCACAGTCCTTCCGTGTTGGCCTGTACCTCTGAGAAATATATACCAAACAAGAGAGGTCCCAGGACTGAGCCTTGTGGGACGCCACATGTAATTGGTTTGGAGTCTGACATGGCTCCTGCAATTCTAACCATGTGGGTTCTGTCCTTGAGCCAGTTTGCAACCCATCTAGTGACATAGGGGTTTATATTTAAGCTGGTGAGCTTATCTATAATGCCCGAGTGGGGTATTGTATAGAAGGCTTTTGCAAGGTCCAGGTAGGCTGTGTGGACCAACTTCCCCTCGTCAATGGCCTTGGTGACTGTTTCAAAGAAATCGACCAGGTTTAAGAGGCAGGATCTGCCCTTAACAAAGCCAAACTGGGTAGAATCCAGTGTCTGTAGGTCCCCAATATCTTTATTTATGAGGTCCATGATGATCCTTTCCATAGCTTTGCAGACCAAGCTAGTCAGGCTTATGGGGCGATAGTTTCCAGGATCCATTGAGGCACCACCTTTGTGGAGAGGGACCACTGTTGCTGTACACCACTCTTTGGGTACATATCCTGTAGTAAGGCTGAGATTGAACAGTAGTTTTATGTTTGGGTTTAGCTCTTCTTGGAGTTCATGTAGGACGCAGCCCGGGACACCGTCTGGTCCCATTGATGCTGTGTTTTTTGCTTTGGAGAGGGCAACTCTTACCTGAGCATCTGAGATGCCAGGGGTCAGCACTCTGCTGGGATAGATATTTGCCCTTTTGGTGGGGAAGGGGGGGAGAAGTTTGCGCTGAACCTGTCAGCTAGGATGTTGGCAATGTCTGTGGGTTCAGTGTATTTTTTGTCATTTTGGACTAATTCTGAGCATATCTGGGAATTCCCACCCAGGTTCCTAACATAACTAAAGAAAGCCTTGTGATTATCCTTACTGTCCTGTGCAATTTTTCTCTCAAAGCTGGCCTTAGATGATTTTATGAGAGCCTGTAGTTTTTTGCTAATACTGATCAGAGATGCCTTCCCTGTTTGGGATTTTGCTCTATCATGTAGTAGCTTCCTCCTTCTATTGTATAGTTTGTTTATGGCTGGGGTCCACCAGATGGGACATCTGCCTTTGGAGGATTGGGTCTTGGTTTTATTTGGGATTGCATGATCCATGCATTCCTGAAGGTGTTCATAGAATGCGTTTATAAAGGATTCTGCGGTCTGGGCCGTATTTTCCACAGGCCCGGGGGCTTTGAAGGATTCCACCTCGGTTTTGAGGAGTGTGAAATTTGCTTTAGAGAAGTTTTTCACTGTGGTTTTCTGGGCAGGGGGTGGGGTCAGGATGTGAATATCCAGTGAGATTAGTTTATGGTCTGATCTTACCTGTGAGGGATACACTTCTGGTCTGGAGCATAGAGTCCCCATGTTGGTGATGATCAGGTCCAGTATGTTTTCCCCTCTTGTGGGAGTGGTAACAAGTTGTTCCATAGCATTTGAGTTTATAAATTCTAGGAACCTTTGGGCTAGGGTGTTGGAGCTAGAGTAATGCTCCCAGTCTATGTTTGGGTAGTTGAAGTCGCCCAATATAATGGTGTTTGGAGAGACCTTCATATGTTCCAGTGTTCTCAGGAAGGCCGAGTGGGGTACCTGGGTTTGGGAGTGTGGTCTGTAGCAGGCTATAAACTGGAAGGCAGTTTTACACATTGTTAGTTGCACATGGATAGTCTCTGATGCTTCGTGCTGTGCCACCAACCTGGAGGTGTGGGTATCTTTGACGAATATTGATACTCCCCCTCCTTTTGTGGTTCGGTCCAAGTTTTGGGGCCGAAAAGCATGGTATGAGGTATAACCTGGTAGTGCTGGGGTGCTCTCGGGAGCATTGAACCAGGTTTCTGTTACTGCACAGATATCAATGTTCTCCATGCTAAGGAGAGTTTCAAGTGCGTGCATCTTGAGGATTAGACTTCTGGCATTGAGTAGCATTACTCTTAGTTTCTTATCCCTTGTGATACCTATGGAGGTGGGTTTGTCTTTTGAGCCTTGCCTAAAAAAGGCATTATGGGGGTAGCAAGAGCCTTTGCCAATATCTGAAAGCCCAGGGGTGACAGGTAGAAGCCATCCCTAGCGAAGCATCGTGGCTTGTCGACCATGTCATCCCAGGCTGACAGGCATTGGATCCCCTTTGAATGACACTAATACTTAAGCCAATTGTTGGAATTGATCATCTTGTCTTCATATTGTGGCATCATTCTTGGTGAGGGTAAGATGCTACTCAAGGTCAGGGTCATACCGGCCTGGGCTACATGCTGCGAGAGCTCCTCTATGTCTCTTTTCATGTAGTCTAGGGAGGTACATCTCAGGTCATTCACACCAGCATGGACTATGACTGAGTCATTTTTGTACTTGACTTGGAGTGACCTGAGTGCTTGTGTTATGTGGCGGATCCTAGCGCCTGACAGGCAGCTCACCATGACCTTCTCCTTGTTCAGCCTGGTGAGCGGGACGTCAGTGTGCCTGACGATAGAGTCACCTATTACAAGTGTATCAGGTGTGTTGTTTAGCCTTAAGGGCTGTGACTGTTCGGCACACTGGCTTTGTGAGCTATGTGTTGCACATGTTTGGTTTGGGGTAGCAGTTGCTTTGGTGTCTGCTTTGGAGGTCTCTGCTGCTTAGTCAGATTTTTATTTAGAGCCTCCGAGTATGTTTTTGTGTGTTTATGTGTTTGGTTTGCTGTCGTGGTAGGTCTATGTGAGACTGGAATTGTAGTGAGTGTGGTTTCCTTCTCCTCCTGACTGGTTACGCCAATACTGAGTTGAGAGAGCTTAGCCTCCAGTTTGGCTATATGGTTGCATCTCTCACATGTGTTGGAATTTGTTGGGAGGAGGAGAGGGTTGTCTGTGTACATGAGGCAGTTGTAACATTGCCTCAAGATTCCCAGATTCACCAGCTGGACCAGAGAGGAGATTGACAACTGACCTTTGGACATGCTAGATTAGTACTGGTAATTCCTTTATAATTGAAAAAAAGGGCCAATGGGGAACAAGGTACTCAAGGGGAGTTTGTGAGGGTGTAGTGCTTTTAATTTTTTAGTGCTGACTTATATCATTGCTTTAGTGAGCAAGTGCCAGGTAACTTAAATGCAATTTGTTACAGGTAACTTAAATGTGAAAATGACAAACAGTAACTTTCTTTCAAGTGAAACAAGGAAATAAGTACAGTAAGCAATGCAGATATCACTAGGGATCCGCAGAAGCACTGAAAAGCCACGTTTTAGGTGGAATTAGTGTTTCAGGGGAAACAACAAGCAAACAAACAACAAGCATACAAGCAAAGCTAGATTCAGCAGGCCTGGATCTAGTCTATGCTACAGCAATCAAGGTGTACCAATTTCAGTAAGAAGCTGTTCAAATATGCAAGCACTATAAGCCTTTAACCAGAAATTCCCAGCTCAGAAGGGCAGAGTCCAGCCTCTCCTCCCACAAGAGTGCAGACCACGAACCCTCTTAATGTAAAATAACTGGCCTGAAGCCCAAGTGCTTCAACCAAAATTAATACACTTTTAGAATAACAGACACTGAGCCCTCAATCAGCAGTTCCCAACTTAGAAGGATGTAAGCTACCTGTCCTGCCACCACAGTGCAGGCCACAAGCCTTCCTAATGTAAAACAACTGGTCTGAAGCCCAAGTGCTTAATCCAAAAGACTTAGAATGATAGCTAAACTTTAATCAAGTTACTACCAAGCAGTAATAAATACAATTGAATACTTTAAAGAATGCCTGGATTAGTGCTCAAGTTATACAAACAAAGCTAGATTCAGCAGGCCTGGATCTAGTCTATGCTACAGCAAACAAGGTGTACCAATTTCAGTAAGATACAGTTCAAATATGCAGGCACTATAAGCCTTTAACCAGAAATTCCCAGCTCAGAAGGGCAGAGTCCAGCCTCTCCTCCCACAAGAGTGCAGACCACGAACCCTCTTAATGTAAAATAACTGGCCTGAAGCCCAAGTGCTTCATCCAGAATTAATACACTTTTAGAATAACAGACACTGAGCCCTCAATCAGCAGTTCCCAACTTAGAAGGATGTAAGCTACCTGTTCTGCCACTACAGTGCAGACCACAAACCTTAATGTAAAACAACTGGTCTGAAGCCCAAGTGCTTAAACTAAAAGGCTTAGAATGAGTTACACCAAGCAATAATAAATACAATTGAGTACTTTTAAGATGATGCAAAAGCAAAATAAAGTAGGAAGAAACACAAATACAGTAAAAGCAGATACATTTTTTTTTTTTAGAGGAAAGAGAGAAAGGAGTAGCAGAAACTAAGCTGATTGGCCTTCTTAAATATTCTCACTGTACTGGGTAGAATGAGGTAATGACACTAGACTGGGAGGAGGGTCCCAGATCAAATTTACACTAGGAGCGGGCAACTGCAAAGCCACCAACTATAAATCCACTATACCAACAGGGAGGGAGGGTGGGAAACAAACTGCAGAAATGTTTCTCACAGCTGAAAAGCAGCAGTGAGCCTTTAAATGAAAGTTTTAAACAGCTAAAGGAGCCTCTAGAAAAAAGAGTTTAACTGCAACAAGTTTTCAGAAACAAACAACCCAGCAGATGCTTAATAAAAGTGGACAATTTCCTGTTAATACCTCACACACAGTGAAACTAGCTAGAAAAATACACAGTACACAAAGTGCTATAAATAACAAAGTAATAAAGAACAAAATAAACAAAAAAACAGGATACTTAATGTTATATATTATAGCTCCGAGTTTCATCAGTATCCTTCCTTCGATCAGTTCAGTGTGAAATGGCAGAACACTCACAACTGAATTTCTTAGGTAACAGAAAGTTGAAACCTGAGACAGCTTTTAAGAAAGATATATCAAAAGAACCAATGAGGTGCTTAGTCTAAGCTGTAGTCCAGGTGACCTCAGTCAGCCAATGACCTCAAACAATTCTCTCTCACTGAAATGCCTGATGGCCTTGGCTAAACCAAGATGTCCCTGAATATGTGCTCAGACACACAGCCTCCACAAACACTAGGCCCAAATACAAGCCTGAATATGGAAATGCTACAAATATCCCCACTACTTAGAACAAACTGCAGAAATGTTTCTCACAGTTGAAAAGCAGCAGTGAGCCTTTAAATGAAAGTTTTAAACAGCTAAAGGAGCCTCTAGAAAAAAAGAGTTTAACTGCAACAAGTTTTCAGAAACAAACAATGCAAAAGATGCTTAATAAAAGTGGACAATTTCCAGTTAATACCTCACACACAGTGAAACTAGCTAGAAAAATACACAGTACACAAAGTGCTATAAATAACAAAGAAATAAAGAACAAAATAAACAAAAAACAGGATACTTAATGTTATATATTATAGCTCCGAGTCTCCTCAGTGTCCTTCCTTCGATCAGTTCAGTGTGAAATGGCAGAACACTCACAACTGAATTTCTTAGGTAACAGAAAGTTGAAACCTGAGACAGCTTTTAAGAAAGAAATCTCAAAAGAACCAATGAGGTGCTTAGTCTAAGCTGTAGTCCAGGTGACCTCAGTCAGCCAATGACCTCAAACAATTCTCTCTCACTAAAATGCTTGATGGCCTTGGCTAAACAAAGATGTCCCTGAATATGTGCTCAGGCACACAGCCTCCACAAGCACTAGGCCCGAATACAAGCCTGAATATGGAAATGCTACAAATATCCCTACTTAGAACAAACTGCAGAAATGTTTCTCACAGCTGAAAAGCAGCAGTGAGCCTTTAAATGAAAGTTTTAAACAGCTAAAGGAGCCTCTAGAAAAAAGAGTTTAACTGCAACAAGTTTTCAGAAACAAACAACCCAACAGATGCTTAATAAAAGTGGACAATTTCCAGTTAATACCTCACACACAGTGAAACTAGCTAGAAAAATACACAGTACACAAAGTGCTATAAATAACAAAGAAATAAATAACAAAATAAACAAAAAACAGGATACTTAATGTTATATATTATAGCTCCGAGTTTCCTCAGTGTCCTTCCTTCGATCAGTTCAGTGTGAAATGGCAGAACACTCACAAATGAATTTCTTAGGTAACAGAAAGTTGAAACCTGAGACAGCTTTTAAGAAAGAAATCTCAAAAGAACCAATGAGGTGCTTAGTCTAAGCTGTAGTCCAGGTGACCTCAGTCAGCCAATGACCTCAAACAATTCTCTCTCACTGAAATGCCTGATGGCTTTGGCTAAACCAAGATGTCCCTGAATATGTGCTCAGACACACAGCCTCCACAAACACTAGGCCCAAATACAAGCCTGAATATGGAAATGCTACAAATAATCCCTCTACTTAGAACAAACTGCAGAAATGTTTCTCACAGCTGAAAAGCAGCAGTGAGCCTTTAAATGAAAGTTTTTAAAAGCTAAAGGAGCCTCTAGAAAAAAGAGTTTAACTGCAACAAGTTTTCAGAAACAAACAACCCAACAGATGCTTAATAAAAGTGGACAATTTCCAGTTAATACCTCACACACAGTGAAACTAGCTAGAAAAATACACAGTACACAAAGTGCTATAAATAACAAAGAAATAAAGAACAAAATAAACAAAAAACAGGATACTTATTGTTATATATTATAGCTCCGAGTTTCCTCAGTGTCCTTCCTTCAATCAGTTCAGTGTGACTGGTCCGTACATCTGGCTACCTGGTTGGTGTGCCAGTGGAGCATAGATCTAACTGTAATATAATAACTAGATCACTTACAATGTGTCATTTGTCTTATTACAGTTAAGTTCGTTTTTTTTTTCTTTTGAAGAGCAGAGAGGGTGGAGGAGCTGGTTCACAGTACCAACACACAGCGCTGGTTGAACCAGCTACACTTCTGGAACACAGTGTAAGGATGATGCCTAGAGTAGTTTGTTTGAGGCTGTCACCCATACTACTGGTATACCACATGCAGAGGAGCACTGCTCTCACCACTACAGTGACATGAGTTGTCACAATCCTGACCTCCTTCGCTGTCAGGATGAAAAAGTTAAGGCACAGTCACAACCTCCCTGCTGTAAGTATAACTTCCTTTAGTTACCCAAGTAATCCAGCACTGCACAACACCATCAAATATTTAATTATAGTGGATTTGGCATAATGGTTAAGATTTTCACTTTATGGACACAAGGTACAGGGTTTGATTCCGACATAAAGATATTGGCTAGGCTTAAAGTGCCCCTTCATTGCAGTTGGCCTAATATTCAAAAATTACCCTATATCTCTATACCCTGAATAGATTGAAAGAAATAAGTAGATGTGCAGGAGTAGACTGAAACACCTGAGAGAGAGCTGTGATGAGTATACTTGTTGTAATAAAAATGTCAGTAGTAGACATTACATAATAATGCACAATGTTAGTAAGTCAGTGGCACATCTGTCATTATGGACATAGATCTAATATATTAGTATGACTGGGCATGGTTAGATGTGTTTCTTCATGCATCTTCCTGTATAGGTCGACAACTTTAGCTTTATGTTAAGTGATTTTGTCTGACATTGATGAGGATTGCAGTAGGTTCATTTCATAGCTCGACACTGTTGTTATCAAACGTTTCATGTATATTTTTTCTCTTCAGTAGAATAATTGCTTCAGGATATGAACGATATATGTGAGAATGTCATATTTAGTATGATGGGTTTCACAACTTATAAGAGGACTGTCTGTCCCGTGATTGGCATTTGTATTTCTGAGCAGCATGTTTACTTTGTGTATAGTACTTGAGCACAGGCACCTGCTGATCTGCCCAAATACCTCCACTCATTAATCTTCTCTCTGTAATACTGCACATGGGGGGGGTTGTTGTTTAAAGCCTCCCCTGCACATGTATGGGGGTAAGTCAAAATATCTAAACTCAAAATGTTAAAAAAGAAAATAAAAACATTTTATGAAATGGTGCAAGTACTCCTACCTTCCTGTGTGGAAAGCTTCATCCCCATAATCACTGCAACTTATATATACCAAATCTGGAGAAAGGGCAAATTCCCATTTCTAAAAATTTTTAGTATTTTAAGTTTTAAATATTTTGAGCCAGAAACAGCTTTAAGATATTTTGAGTTTCGATCAAATTAATATCACTCTCATGGGGATGCAGTGGTGCTTGCCCCATGTAAAAAAAAAAATTAAAATGGACTTTATGTTTTTTCTATATTTATTTTTTTATCAGATATTTTGAGTTGCAGTGTTTTTAGATCAACATTTTTACTTTTAAGATTTTGAGTTCCCAGTCATGTGTATGACACACACATATATATAATATATATATATATATATATATATATATATATATATATATATATATATAATTTATGGGTCTACTTTACATGGTCAACATTCCAAAATGTGGAAGACCATATGGCTGAGAACATATGATTGACATTTGAAATGTCAAACATGTAAAAGACGAAAAAAAAACAAAAAAAAACAAACACTTACCTTAACACTGCTAGCAGGGGGAGCAAGCCCCCTTCTGGGGGGGGGGCTCCACCTCCCACCCCCCCGTAACTTAAATATACCAACTCCGAGATCGCATTACAGTGCCGAAGATGAAAATCTTTCCTTTCTGCACTGTCCCTAAATGCCGGTTCCACATGGTCAGCATTTCAAATGTCAGTCACATGGTCTCAGCCATATGGTCTTCAACATTTTGGAATGTCGACCATGTAAAGGGGTCCAACAGCAGGGCTAGCCACCCAGTGTTGCAAACCTTGGCTCGAGATAATTGTCACTGTTGAAATGACAGCCCAACCCCATGTGCAAAATGGTTAAAGGGGTTGAGGATGGATGGATATTTATATCATATATATCTTTCCCTGGTGTATCCTGCCTTGAGATTTCCTGAATTTCCTGACTGGTGACATCCATCTAAAGTGAACGCTTACTTTCCCAGTGCTGTACTGATCCCCTGAGCAAAACCTGTACTAATACTCAAAAGAACCAAAGTGTACGTACCTTTTAGAAAGTTGTCTGCACATCCAATAGCAATGTTGTAATACTATGTGTGCATGCTAGCAGCCTACCGCAGAGCCCACTCAACCTGCTCTCTCCAGTCCCTTACCCCTCATAGGTGCCTAGCCCTCCTCTGCTGTTAACTGATCTGTCCACTAGATGGCAGCATTAACCTACTTTTAAATACTTTATTGTAAAGTAAATCAAGCTACTGGATATTTGTCTGTCCTACTTGCTCTATTGCCCTGCCCTACCTTCTGTAGCCTCCCTTCTCCCCCTCAATCTCACTTAGCAGAACTGCACCTTACTCCTGAGCCTTGCTGCTCTGTGCTTACTACTCACCTCACTGATTGATTGTTCCTCGCTGACTTGCTCTTCCATTTCCTTGTTGTGATTGTTCCTCGCTGACTTGCTCTTCTATTTCCTTGTTTCTGACCCACTCCATTTGCCCTACAGGCTCACTCCGCTCCACTACCCTACCCCCAAATTCCACCCACCCCCAGTGTTCCTACATTTATTCTCCACCTAACATCCCTCCCTCTATCCACCAACCAATCCTCAACACTTTCCCTCCACCCCACCTGCCTCTCACTACCACACCCCTTCCCTCCTAGGTTCCTTAACCACCTCTCTATTACATCCAACAGGCCCCACCTATCATGTGCTCTCCTACTCCTAAAATCTTTATTTCCACATCCATCCTCATCCTTCTTCTACTTCCTCTATAACATGCCACCTCCTATACTCACTTCCATCTACACCCCCCACCTCTGCCTCCCCACCTCCCCCACACAACACACTTCCACAACATCTCAGCCTCTTTAGTTCCCTCCCATCCTTCCCACCTCTTCAAAGTAAAACTTCTCCCAATCACTACTAAATACTACAAATCCAGACCATTTCATTACCAGACACTTCTAACTAAGTACAAACCAAAACAACTTATTCCTTATCTCACTTACCTCTGCTTAGCTGGTGACATTCACCCTAATCCAGGACCAAACTTCTCTCCTACTAACTACACTAGCTCCCACAATAATTCCACCAATAAATACCTTAAATTCCTCACCATCAACGCCCGGAGCCTAAAAAATAAAACAACCCACTTTTATGCCTGGCTCACTCACAACTCACCTGACATTGTAGCCATTTCTGAAACCTGGCTAAAACCTCACATAAGTGACTCTGAATTTCTTCCCCCTGGATTTCAATCACTTCGATCTGACCGCCTAAGTACTCGAGGTGGTGGTGTTGCACTAGTCCACTCCAACCATCTGTCCTTTACTCCATATACTAATCCCATCCCTTCTTTCAATAATGCTGAACTTGTAGCAGGCCTTCTATAAATTAACAATCATAAAAGCATCTGCTTCATTTCCCTCTATATTCCTCCAGGTAACAACACCAACACCCTGGAAGACATCTTGTCCTGGGCCTCCTCAAATATTAAAGTGGGAACTTACATATTGGGTGATGTAAATATTAGGAACAACAGGTCCGGTCACATGAAGCAGTCAATGAAGGCAGCCACTAATAGGATGTAAACCCAGTAATACGGCAGGATCCAAAAGTAAAAAAGTTCTTTATTGCACAAACTAGTTTTACATATTAGTTTTATGGAATATGTATATGTAATTCATATGCATTTTTTTATATTTAAAGGAATTTTGGGTGTTTATCCAATGATAAACAGAGGCAAACTATTTAAATGAAGTAGGGATGTGATGTAATAGATTCTGATGAAGTTTCCTGTTTGGAAAAGAAAGCACTAAATCGGTGTGTTTTGTACAATAAAGAACTTTTTTACTCTTTTACTTTTGGATCCTGCCGTATTACTGGGTTTACATCCTGTTAGTGGCTGCTGTCATTGACTGCTTCATGTGACCGGACCTGTTGTTCCATTTGAGTTTTATTGGTTTGGAATACATCCCGTGTGTTACTAGTTTTATGTAAATATAGACTAGAACAAAATTAACAACCCTAACCCCACCATGTCAATCAATCTATTTAACTACACTCAACTTACTAACACCATCACTAGACCCAACAAAACCAACACCCCAGGCTCCATACTAGACTGGATCCTAGTATCTCATTCAAATAAAGTGATACAATCTGGTGTCATACAGGACCCATTAGGAGACCACCTCCCTGCCTTCACCCATCAAGCTTCCCTCACCCCCCCACACTCCCACCAGTTTATTCACACTTGGAACCTCTCTAACTTTAACCCTACTACTTTCTCTAATTCATTCAGGAATACCAATTGGAACCCCCTGAAAACTCTTCCATTAGACTCAGCCGTTGATTTTTTCAATTCACCTTTCTTAAATGTCCTTAACTCCCTAGCTCCAGTAAGAACAAAAAGAGTCAAAACTAAGACCACCCCATGGCTTACCAAAGATGCCAAAAAGATTATGCTACAAAGCGATAAAACTTGGAAAACATACCTCCAAACTAAACAACCAGACATCTTACTTAAATACAAACAACTAAGAAACCTTGCCAGAAAACAAGTTATCAAAGATAAAACATCCTACTACATCAAAATGCAAACAAATCATGCAAAAAAACCCAAAAAATTATGGAACTTTATCAACTCTCTCCTTAGGCCAGGTACTAAAAACAATCCCTGCCCTGACACCAGCAAATCTGACCTTGAAATTGCCTCACTATTTAACACCTTCTTCACCACTTCTATTGCATAGCTAACCAAGACCTTTACCAACAACAACCCTCAGCCACACCCCAACCAAACATCCTCTCCCTCCTCTCCCACTCCTACTCTCAAACTCAAACCCATCTCCACCTACCAAATAAAGAAACTACTCTCTAAACTAAAGCCTTGCTCCAATGCCCCCGACAACATTCCCTCCTCCTTCTTAAAAATAGCCTCCAATGGTACTGCTTTCCCTATTAGCATCCTGATCAATAGATCCCTACTTGAATCCTATGCACCCAAACTATGGTGCTCTGCATATATTCTTCCACTTCACAAGGGTGGCAAAGACTGTAACGTATCGAATTTCCACCCCAT